>NW_026125295.1:7122500-7670000 GCF_943737965.1 Phodopus roborovskii
AAGAAGCGGACAGAGATGGTCCGAATTCACGTTCAGGGACACAATGGGTCCATCAAAACCTTTTACCCAAGAGGGTCTTCTCTCAGGGGGGCCCAGGGGAGCAGGATTCCTCAAAGAAAGGAGAATGTGTCTGTAGCCCTAGGTTCCAGGGAGAAGGAACCCTGCTGGGAAATTAGGCTGCTGCAGAGGCTCCCTGACAGTGCTCTGAAGTGGTGCTTTCCCACCAAGCCAGGGGACAGCGTGGCTTCAAGCCGCATGTCCTGTCCAAACAGATCGTAATGTTGAGTTGGCCCATCAGAAACTGCTGTTCTGTGGGCAGAGTTCAGATATTAGCAGTTTCGTGTAGCAAAGCCTAATGGTGATAATAGCGCTGCCGCGGCACACCGCCGCCTCTGCTGGCTCTGCACGGCGCCCGGGACCTCACACAAGTGCTTTCACTTACGCTGGTTCTATGAAATGTCACTTGCTGCTCACATTCTGTTTGGTCATTAAGCAGTATTTACCGAGGCTCTACTGTGTGCCGAGTAATACACAGCAACAAACAGGACGGAGCTTTTGCTCTCATAGGATCAGGGTGGTTCACAGGGAGGGCAGATAACAAATGAACAAAAGATTAGTGAAGGCCAGTGAGATGGCCCAGCAGGTCAAGGCAATGCCACACAAGCCTGACAAGCTGTGATTGGCCACCAGATCCCACAGCAAAAGGAGAGAACTGACTGCCAGAAGTTTCCCCTGACTTCCACACACACCATGGCTCAAAAATGTGCCTTCTCTCACACACATGCAACAGTAATCAGTTTTTTGTTGGTTGGTTGGTTTGTCTGTTTGAGAGGGTTTCTCTGCGTAGCCCCAGCTGATCTAGAACTCACTCTGTAGACCAGGCTAGCCTTGAACTCACAGAGATCCACTTGCCTCTGCCTGCCGAGCGCTGGGATCAAAGGCATGGGCCACCATCAGCAGACTATAAATAAATTTTAAAGGGTTGGTTAACTCGTTAATTGCAGAGTACAGTGGGTATAGGAAGGCAGTAAATTAGAGTTCTAACTTCATCTTTGTTGCTGAGATAAAATGCTCTGACAGAAAGCAACTTAGAGGAGAAAGATTATTTTCTCTCTAAGTGGCCCTGGGGAGTTATGTCATGTCTCTGGGCCACGGCTTACTCACCTGTGAAACTGGAATAATCATGACGTAGCTTTCTGCCGGTAAAGAGCGTGAAGAGAGCGTGAAGCATGGCTGACTCGGAGCAAATGCTCAGATGTTCTCTTTAAATAGTTTGTGGAATCTTAGGACCCTTTCAGAGGGTAACGGTGTGAGCTGCTCTTGCAACGGACCAAGGTTTAGTTCCCAGCACCCATGTCACAACCGCCTGTAAATCCAGCTCCACTGGGATGGATCTGATGCCCCCTTTTGGCCTCGGCAGGCGGTGCACTCTTGTGCACAAACCCGTACACAGGCATACATGTGCATATACATATGTGTTTAAATGATTTTGATTTAAAATTTTAAAAATGTAATGAGTTTAATTTTAATTTAAATATTTAAAAGTGGAGAACAATCATTTTTAAAAAGGAACTTAAAAAAAAAAAAATCTCTCTGCCCGACAGTTCTGAGACTAAGACGGGCCGTGTCCCTTTCCTTCTGTCAGTGAGAGGACCTCGCCAGGCCTTTCACCGCAGCGACATCTCACCTGCTATGAAAACAAGAGTATGTTGCCTGGGAGCGAGGTCGCAGAACTGTGCCTTGGGTTAGAAGTTGCAAGGCACGGCATCCGGTTAGAGAGTGAAGACGACAGGGTGGAGCTGGAGGCCGTGTGACATCTGCTCTGGTTGTGCAAGTTGTCTGGGGTCGGCATGAGAAGGATCAGCCAAGGGGCCTCTCACAGAGCCTCCCTGTGGCCTTTAAACCCATGCTAAGTTGGCAATACTGTTTAGCGATGTCAGCAAAGGGTCGCTTTTGACGGTGACGGAAATGTTTAGCTTCTGTTGCTGAAGGAAGAAAGGGAAAAGCAAGGCATTGCTTTTGAGACATAAAGGACCTTCCTTATGGTTCTACAGAATGCTGTAAACGCCTCACAAGTTTGGGGGGGGGGTGAGCATTTTGCGTGCATGTACATATGCACCACCACATTTGTGCTTGGTGCCTGTGGAAGTCAGAAAGCAACACTGGGTCCCCAGGAACTGAAATTATGGATTGTGAGCTACTCGTGGGTGCTGGGAATCAAACTTAGGTCCTCTGCAAGAGCAACAGGTTCCCAGCTGCAGAGCCATCTCCCCCAGCCCCCTGTGTTAGTTACATTTGCACAACTGTGACCACAACTCAAACTCTCAAGGGAGAAGATTATTCTGACTCACATTTTCAGAGGATGCTAGACCACTGTAGCACGGAAGGCTCGTAGGTGGGAGTATACAGAAGTCCGCACACATCACGGGAGGTCGGGAAGCAGAGAATAAGTTTGGAACCAGTGGCCAGGCCATAAACGTTAGGCCCACTCCTAGTGAGTTCGCCTCCTAAAGATTCCACAGCTGGCCATCCCAGCAGGACAAGGACAGGAAAGCTGAGGCAGGGTCCAGCAGTCCTCTCAAGAGGGCATTTCCTCTAGTGACCTAAGGACATCCCACTGGGCCCTACCTCTTAAAGGGCCCGCCACATCCCAGATTGCCACACTAAGAGCCAAGCTTGAAGCACATGAGCTCAGAAGGCACAGACATACCCCAAACATACCAATTAGCCTAAACAAGTAAGTTTTCTAACTTGATGAGAGACCTGGGGAGAGTCTGTCTGGGGCTCCTGTGGTACATCAGTGACCTAGTCTGTTATCTTCCCACCTGTACTGTTCTTGGCAAGGGCTCTTTATCCCTGTGGGCACAATGAGGCTCTGCCTCTTCTCTGGGTGCGCTGAGTAGGAAGAAGGAGGAGAAAAGAGAGGTCCCTGTGTCATGACAGCAAAGCTTTGTCCAAAACTCTTTGGTCGGTACACTGTCACACGGTCGCCTGACTATGAGCCAGGGTGTCTTAGCTGGGCACATTGCCATCCCTAAAGATATGGAGAGTTCTGTTACCAGGGGGAAGAGGAGGGAATTTGATGGGTAAGCAGCCATCAGTGTCTGTATCAGCAGGCCTTTTCATCTCTTTGAAGCTTGGTTTCGTCCAGTACCGCCTTATTCTAACCTGTCTCTTTCAAATGCCTCGTTTGTCTCTGGATGAGAACTCTTTATACAGCTCTCCAGGGATGTGGGAAAACTCAGCACACACCACAGCAAACAGTCTGTTCATCACTGGTCTCTAGCTCTAGCGGCCTCTTGGGCAGCTCATTGTTCCTAATGCAAGGAGTTGTGGGGCCACGCTAACACATTGTCATTTTAGAGTTTGGTACCCATAGCTCCCCACCATTGAGACTCTTCCAGATGACTTTGCACACTGTGTCTTCTTGCCACTCTATTCTTGGGTGTATTATCCCACTCTGCTGTCTCTACTGCACATCCCTTTTAAAAGAGATGACGTCTTGGGTCAGCCAGTGGTCACTGTGAAGGAACATTATCTCTTACACCAGGTTGCCCTGTGGCCACAGGCTTTCCTACACAGAGGCCTGTTGTCATGACAACAGCTAGTGGGTCCCACATCCTCCTCTGTACCTCAGTCTCAGAGGCACAGCATCGTAAGAGAGAGACTTGTGTGGGTCGAGCTTGAGGAATTGTCAGGCCCCTGAAGTTAGCAACATAGTACTGCTCTATGATGAGCCTCGGGTGTTCGGACAGTTTGAGAGGTGGCGGGCAAATTGTACTCCTGTCCGTCAAGAGTCAAGCACAAGCCTAAACCGACCAACTGGTCTACCAACCACAGAGCCTAGTAGAAAGTATGGGTTCTATGCAAAAATGGAATGTTCACCATCACTAACCATCAGAGAAATGTATGTAAAAATTACACTGGGATTCCATCTCACTGAAGTCAGAATGACGATCAAAAAGCATCCTACCAATGAGAATGGGGACAAAAGGGTACACTGATACACTCTTACGAGAATGTAAACTAGCCACGCCACTATGGAAATCAATATAGAGAAAACAGAAACAAGAGCTAGAAAGACACCTTCATACGGCCCAGCTACAGCATTTCTCAGTATTCACCCAAAAGGCTCCAAGTCCGCACACCCCAGAGACCCGTGTATATCAGCGCTGGCTGCGGCAACATTCACAATCGCTGAGTGATGGACCCGCCTCGGTGTCCAGCTTCAGACGGCTGAATAAGAAAATAAATTTATGTATACAATGGAATTTTTTTTTTCAGCCATAAAGAAGGAATTTCAATCATTTTCTGGAAAGTGGACACAACTGGAAATCAAGTAAATTAAACTCAAAAAGGCAAATATCACATTTTCTCTAGTCAGTGGGGCCTAGCATTTAAAGGCACATAGAATCGTTTCTACTGATGGCTAGTGTTTTCAACTCAACAGATGACTCTAGAATCACCTGGCAGGGCGGGGCATCTGTGGTTGACTATGGTATGGTTGAGGGGGATTTTCTGGTTGCATTGGGGTAGAGGGACCCATCTTGACTACCTCATCAGGGGGTCCTGGATGGTCTGTGATGGGGGGGGGGAGCTGAGCTTTCATAGCCATTTTATTTCTTGTCTGTAGATGCGATGTGACTGAGCCTTTGACTGAACCAGAACAGCCGCTCCCTCAAGTTGCTTTTGTCGGGGTATTTATTTTATCACAGCCGCAGGAAAAACTAAGATGTTGGGAGAACAAAAGGGTGGAAATGAGAAGGTCAACATGGGCAGGGATGTGTTCAGATAACATTATATGTATGTGAAAGTGGACTTATGTAACTCTGTGATGGCTGTGGTGGTCATTTTGATAACAAGAGGCAAGGACCAGGGGAAGAGCAGCCCGAGACCCTGCTGGCCTCCCGAGGCAGACATTTTCAGAGTGGGAAACTGCTGTTGTTACTCCTTCATCTGCAGCTGCTGAGCCGTGGTGCCTGAGGGGCAGTTCTGGGGACCGATGAGGGAGTGTGCGCACAGGTTTTGAAATGGTGCCTGGCGCAAAGGCTTCCTTGTTGCTCCAGCTGCTGCAGCAGCAAAACAGCGCTGAACCCTAAGGTGGGAAACTGACTTGGGAACTCGGGGCGGGGACGGGGAAAAGTTATGGGCCACAGAGAACGTGAGTTACTAGGGAAGAGGCCGCGAGGAAGGCTGATGTGTGACGCTCCTCTGTTCCTTCAATGCTTTAGGTTTTAGGTTATTGTGTAAGCCTTGACACCAATACAGACTGTCCGGACCCTTGGGGTCAAATGCTGAAGGCAAGCAAGAATGTCCTTATCACAAACCAGTCTAAGCATCTCACTTAGCAAATGGTGTGTCACATCCTGACCCAGCGCCACCAGATGCCTCCCCATGTGGGCTCTGAGGTGGCTTCATAAGCCGGGCACAAGCTCAGCCTCTTGTCGAGAAAGCCAGGTAGTTCCTCTCATTCACACACCTCTATAGAGAAAACCACAGTGAGTCAGATGTTGTCCCTGTTGGACCAGAGCGCTGGCCAAGTCCATGCGCCATTGCTTCTGGCCGGTGCCACGTTCCGGAGCCTGCCGTTACTGCCCCTGGGTTGCCTCAAGCTACCTGTGTAAGAGTTTTTACAGTTTAGGCAGAAAGTTAGCAGGGGACATAGCCTTCCTCACTAGATCCTTTCCACATATTCCCGTGCCTGAACTGCTGTTAGTCTGTTCAGGAGAGCCGGGCAGAAAAAGAGTTCCTGTGAAGAATTCTGTAGAAGAAAGTCGGCTCCCTAGCCTGGCTGGCTGCTAACAGACAGCCTTTCACGTGACCACACATAGCATGTGCAGCTTAGGCAGAGAAGAAAGCCATATTGAGAAGAGCCGTGTGTGTGTGTGTGTGTGTGTGTGTGTTAGTGCATGTGTCTGTGTGTGTGTTTGTATGTGTTAGTGCATGTGTCTGTGTGTCTGTGGTGCATGTCCGTGTGTCTGCATGTGTGCAAGGGTAGAACCCTGAAGTCCACATCAGGTATCTTCCTCCGTTAGTTCTCCTGTTAGTTTTTGTTTTGTTTTTGGGATAAGTTGCTGAACCTGGAGCTCACTGATTGACTAGACCAGCTAGCCAGTGAACCCCAGGCCTCCACCTCCTCCCCCCCCCCCCGCCCCAGCCCTGGGACTACAGCCGTGTGTCACTGTGCCCAGCTTTGTTCACGACTGCTGGAGCTTGAACTTGAGTTCTCATGCTTGTGCAACAAGCAGTGTGCCAACTGAGGCATCTCAGCAGCCCCTCTCTTTAGACTTTGAATACAGACTCCCTTTAGAGGAGCATTTGCACTGGCCGTCTATGAAGCATAAGGAGCTTCAGGCTTCAGAGGAAAGCACCAGACCCCAGAGTTCTGACCTCCCCACATCTGAGAAAGACGCTCAGTATGAACAGATGTACAGAAGAAATGAGAGATGGCCCACCAGAGCAGAAGCAGGAGCCTGCCTTTGTCCCGTGTGTATGTGCCGACACAACACGTATGAACGTTCATGAGTGTGCACGTGCAGATGTGGGTACGTATGTGTGGAGACCAGAGGTCAACCTGGGGTGTTAGTCCTCAGTCACTGTGCCCCTTATATTTTGAGACAGGACCTCTCTCACTGGGACCTAGGCTCCCTGATTAGACCAGCAGCCGCCGCGGGGGGGGGGGTCCAGCCTGTCTGCCTTCCCGGTGCCCAGATTGCAAGCGTGAGTGTGCCACCATGCCCAGCTTTCTCATGTGTTTTCGGGTCACATTCAGGTCCTCATGCCTGCACCACAAGCACTTTACCAAATGGGCCATCTCCAGCCTCTGGGCGTGGCATGGCGGGGTGGGGGTCTTGTGTCTGCCCTTGCATCCCAGCTGCAGTATCTAAACAGCCTCTTCACTCGGCTTCCTTGCTCTGGATCATCGGTGCCTGCTCCTTTCCTTCCTCCTCCTCACCACCATCACCCTCTCCATCTTTTCAGTGACTTATCAAGCACAGTGCAGTCTAGTCAGCTCCTCTGCTCCCCAAGCCTTCGGTGCAGCTCTGCCTGCAAAGAAAGGCTAAACAGGAAAGGGTGGGAGAGGCTCCCTCTGTCACCTGCCCCACCCACCGCTCTGGATCTCATGGAAGCAGTCAGAGGTGAGATGAATGAGTGTAAAAATTAGGAAGCCGGGCGAGAGTTCTCTGGAGCCTTCTGTTTCATCGATAACAGAGCTGCCGCTGTCATCTGGTGACAGCGATCGTCTGCGGCCATCGCTGCTCTTCCAGATACAGACTTGTTGTTCAAAGAGTTAGGGAGCTTGTCTCCATTCACAAAGGGGCAGGCTGATGGAATTTCTAAAGGAAACCGAGACTCAAACAACATTTTGGTCTTTCCCTTTGAACTCGAGGTGCAGATAAAGTCTGCGTGAAGGATCTGTGATTTGTTCTTTTTTTAGACAGCCAGTTCTCTAGTCAAGTTTTGAAAGGCTTGGAAGAGCATGTGATTTTTTTTTTTTTTTAAATATCCTGGAGTATTTTTCCAGGCCTGGGCAGCTTGTGGGTCAGTGCACAGCTATTTCCTTATGTGGGTATGGTGGGAGAGCGTGGTCAGGTCACCGAGGGCCAGGGCCCCGGCTCTGTGAGCTGGTGGTTGCATGGAAATGCTCCTTCCCTCCCTCCTCCCGCTGCTCCTCATATAGAGCGGGAGATTTGTCTTCCAGACCCACGTGTGTCTACATGCCCGTACCTGCTGCGTGGTATTGATTCTGAGCTCTGATCGCTTTACATTGTGAAAGCCTGGACTTCCCACACCCAACCCGTGTGTGGCAGACAGGTACGAACCACCAGGCATTCGGGGAGTAGCTCTGGGGAGTGCAGACTAGCAGGGAGGGGTGGCTTTGGAATGCACCATCCACAAAACAGATGCTCACAGTCCCAACTGACATGAAAGCCTATTAATACTTCAAGGCTTGAGCTTGAGTCACAGAGTAGGATGCCTGTAAGGAGATGTCCTGGAGTGACACAGAACAGTGTGGACCTCCAGGCGAGCCGGTTCACAGCTCGGGTCTGCCTCCACCCATTGCCTCCCCACCCACGTTCCCCTTTCCAGGCGCAGAGCTTTCCAAGTCGGATGGCCAGTGCATTAGTTTGCAGGCCAGATGTTTTCTGTACCTCCCCCCCCCACAACTCTTCCCCTCCCTGTCTGTGCGTCCGATGCCCCCGGTAGGGACTATATGAATGGGCACCCTAGCTTCCTGCCATCTTCTTGTTTTCTTTGCTCAATGCGGGGCAGGGAGAGAGAAGGAAGTATTGATTCTCCTCACTCCACCCTGTGACATCGCCAAAGATCTTGGCTCCTGGCTGTGTCTCGTTCCAGTGACCTTTCTTCTCTCAACAAATAAGTGTGCCGCTGAGACTGGTCTCCGAGCCCTGCACTCGGGCCCCCTTATTAAGCGCCCATTTTGAGAGTCCCTCCGTTTCCTGCCAGAACCCTGGTGGATAAGATTCCTAAGATCTTTTCAGGTTCAAAGAGAGAGGCGTGCACAGAGGCAGCAGCCGGCCCTCTGGGGCTCCCGAACACCAGTGAGTCCTGGTGGTTCCCCATGATCCTGGGAGACAAAGCCTGGTCAAACTAGACCTCTAGAGCAAAAGTTCCCAGGATGGGGACGGGGCACAGACTGTTTCCCAAAGATTGCACAGAGGAAGGTTGCCGTTGTGTGGTTGTGTGTGTGTGGGGGGGGGGGGACAGCGAGGACCACCCTACTAGGCTGGCTTGTCACCCAGCCCCTTTGGGCCTTGAACTTACCCACTGAGCTTCCCTTTTGTTTCTCACCTGGAACTGCGCAGCCGCCAAGGTTCTCATGATGGCGCATGTGCCTGCAGTGTGGGGTGTGGGGTCTGTGTGGACATGCCTGATGGAGGTGGCACAGGAGAATTGCAGGCCCTCTTTGTGACGATGGTCAAGTGGGCCGTCACCATGTCCCTGTCACTCTTGATACTCCCTTTCCTCTTTGGAAGGTGCATTCATTGGTCAGACAAATGTGAGGCGCGACCTCAGAGGCGTCCATTTACACAATTATGCCATCAAACAGCAGCCGTACCCTCCTGGCGGGCCTGGAATTTGAGTTCTGCCCTCGGGGGTCTCAGGGCCACTCACACACAGCCCTTCCAGGAACAGCTGCTTCAGAACAGGCTCCAGGGAGAAGGGTGAAAAATTCATGCACTCTCAATTATTAAAGTTAGCATTTTTTTTTCAATGAAGAGAGCTGCATTCATATAATTATGCCACATGCAGTTTCCCCTTAGAAACAGAGACTTAGGGACATTTGTCCTGCCCACCTGACCCCGTTGATAGCATGCTGGGCTGTGTACACATGTGCACCTGGGGTGAGCAGAGGAGCCAAGGACACAAGGATGGGGTGACAGCCAGGCCTGGGAAAGACAGACCATCACGCGTCACGAGGGACACGCACTCGCACTGTCCTAGATTCATTTCCTGGAGCTGTGATACAGATCCCCTGACAAACCAGTGTAAGGGGGAAAGGGATTATTTGACTCATGGTTACAGGTGACAATCCATCAGAGCAGAGAAGTCTCAGGGGCTGGGGCTCGAAGGAGCAAGGAATGTGTGCGTGTTTGCTGTTCAGCTCACTTTCTCCTTTACAGAGTCCAGAACCCAGGCCTAGGGAATGATGCCACCCACAGTGGGCTGGCCATCCTACGTGCATTGTTGTAATTCCTCACAGACATGCCAACCACATTTGCACAATTCCTCACTGAGACTCTCTTCCTCGGGTGCATCTAGATTGTGTCGCGTTGACAGTTAAAACTCGCTGTCACATAACACCAAGGGGCGTTTATCAAACAGGCGTTGGGCCTGGTGCACATAGCTTCATGGGTTAATCTTAAGAGCAGTGCATAGAGGGGAAAGAAAGCGTTAAATACATGAAGTAGCTTTCCCATAAGCTAAGCATAGGTGCTCATAAAAACGCAGCGCACGTTTTGGGAATGTGGGCACACACTAAGTTCACTGTGAGCACATCACAAAATCGTCCTGTGAGTTGAGGGACATGGATGTTAGCCTCTAGGGCTGATAGGGGAGCTTGTGTCCACAGAGGGCCTTTATGCGGTGTCAGCCCTGGGACACGTGGTAAGTGGAGCCCTCTGTTCTTCAGGCGGAAAACAAAGCCCCCGGCATGTTTCTGAAGAGGTCTGGGAACCTGCATGTCGTCCCCATGACCGTGCAGCAGCAGACCACACGTGGTTAATGGAACAAACGTTCCTCTTGTGGGGTCGGGACACGAACACAGCACAAGCACTGCCTAGAAACCACGTGTAAGAAGGGATACTGTGAGCCACCCACCAGGCTCCGCTTCTGGAAACACATCACCCGGCAGCACCTGCTGAGTGGCTGAGTGAGTGCCCATCACTGCAAGCAGGGCCACTCTAACGTGGCTATCTGTCAAAAAGTTCCTGATGGGGAGGGGAGCCCACGGCAGACACCCGCAAGCCCGTAAGCAAAGGCTGCTGGAAACCTCTATGCACGTCCCCCAGCCCCTGCAAACAATGGCATCACATGTCTCTTAACAGCTTTTGACCTAAGCTACGTCTCTGTACCCATGTCTTTCTTATTCTTATTTCTTGGTTGTGTGTGTACGTGTGTGAGTGTGTGCGTGAGTTGTGAGAATGTGTGAGTGTGTGTGTGGGTACGTGCGTGCGTGTGTGTGTGAATGGACATGCAGATACATGAACGCTGCAAGTGGAGGGCAGAGATCCGACACTTGGTTCCCACCGTATGTTTGGAAGCTGAGATCTTTTCTAGTGCTTACAGTATGACTAGACTGACTGATCAGCGTGTTTCAAGGAATCCATTTGTAGGAATCCACTTGTCTACACACACACACACACACACACACACACACACTGCTTCCCACCTAACACTAGAGTTAAGTGCAGGACCATGCCGTACTGGGATTGAAGTCAGACCCTCATACTTGGCCCTTTACCCACTATCCCACGCTCCCAGACCTGCAGTTAACTCTTAGCTGGTGTTTCGGTGACTTGTGTTCTCCTTGGTTATAAAGACAGTGTCAGTGGGGCTGAAGAGGCGGCTCAGTGGTTAAGAACGTTGGCTACTCTTCCAGAGGATCCTGGTTCAATTCCTAGCACCCACATGTCAGCTCACAACTGTCTGTAACTCCAACCCCAAGGAACCCGGGTCCTTCTGGTCTCCACAAGCATTGCATGTGCCCAGTACACATACATGCATGCAGATGAAACACCCATATTCACAAAATAAAGTGAAAAAGATATTTTATTGAGTAATACACTGTACTTGCTACCCATTGTCTCTTTCTGTTACATTTAGCTCCTTCCCACTTGTACCAGTAATAACTCACAGAAGGTGCCCATGCTTCATAAAGCTTTGCCATATTTTAATTGAAGCCCTCAGGGTACTTAGGACCTGGGATTATGGAGCAAAAACATACACAGTAGCACCTGTGGCCTGACACAGTGGCTCACACCTTTCACCCAACACTCAGAAGCAGAGGCAGGTAGATCTCAGTTTGAGGCCAGCCTGGTCAACATAGTGAGTTCAAGGCCAGACAGAACTAGATAGTGACAACACACTGTCTTAGAAAGGAGGGAGGGGAGGGGAGGGGAGGAAAGGGAAGGGAGAGCTTCAACTCTTGGGACAGGCTACCAAATTGTTCTCCAAAAGAATAGTGGTACAATGCCCTTTCCCTAGAGCAGTTGCTATACCAGCAATTTTTGAGGATTTATATTGTGTTGTCTTTTGTCATGGGCTGCTACTTAGTTACATAGCTAGCTGGCTGGTTTGTTAAAACAGGGACACTCTACAGCCCAGGCTAACCTGAAGCTCACTTTGTAGCTTGAGCAACCAACCCCCCCACCCCCACCCAAAACACACACACACACACACACACACACACACACACACACACACACACACACACACCTTATTATTCCTGGGCCCCTGAAGGCTGGATTCCTAGCATGAGCCACCAGACCCCACCAAATGTTTTTCTTTATTGAGAAACTGATGCTAACTTACTGGTTTCTCTTTTTGTTCTGTTAGCCAAATAAAAATCAAGATACCCTTTTTTGGCCAAATTCAATAAATTTCACAGCATTCTGTAATGAAAAACACATCAAACTTGCCTTGAAAGTAGGCAAGCCAGGTAGGTCTGGGCCCTGCCTCTATGGCATCCTGAGCAAACACGTCTCCGGAACATTCTGTTCTCCATATGCGTGCTGCGGAAACTGTGGGACCCACCTTCCAGGTGCAGAACAGGGACCAAAAAGACACCTACATAGTGATCTTGTTGCTCCCAGCCCTCTGTAGCCCGGCACTGAGCAGGGGAACTGACAGCTGCTTTAGAGAAACAGTCCGTACCCAAGACTGCCTGTGGCCTGCCCCGCACAGCGGAGGCTGGCTGTTTGCTCCCAGGCAGGGCCCCTGCATAGGCAGCAACAGCCTCCTGCCAGCAATCGGGAACAGTGGGGCTGTTGTTCTGGGTATCTGGAAACTGGCTTCCTGTTTTTACTGGGGTGGTGCTGGTGTTTTATTCAGCGGCAGGAGGAAGGGACAGCCCTGGGTGGGCAGCCTGTGTCCCACAACCCTGCAGTGAGAAGTCTGGCCCGTTCCTCCAGGGACTCAGGTGGGTCGAGCTCTGTGACCTTGAATGGGGCCATGATGCCAGGTTACCACCAAGGAGAGGGAGCTCAGGGACAGGGACATCACCACCTCTTGTAAATCGGGATCCGTAGTGCCTGTGAGAACTGTTGCATTTAAACTGAAGCCAATTAAACATTAAGCTTCCATTTCCCGAAGAGTCAACGCATCTCACATTCCTGTCCAGTTCACAGTCTTGGACAAGCCAGGCTCCTGGGGTCACTCTAGCCATGGAAGGGACTCTAGACAAATGACTTAAACTTACTGCTGCATTTTCCTACTGTGACGTGTAAATCAGGTGTTAACAGTCTGGAAATTTTACTTGCTAAACAGTGAACTCATGGTTCAGAGGCTAACCTTTAGTCATAGACCTGGCAATCCATTTTAAAGATGGTCTGTGGGAGTTTTCTCAGCTTACTAAAAGTCAATAATAGTACAGTGTCTTAATTCCTCAGGAGCCAGCTGATGGGGCATGCTCCTTTAATCCCAGCATTCGGGAGGCAGAGACAGGCGGATCTCTGAGTCCGAGGCCAGCCTGGTTTACAGAGTGAGTTCCAGGGCAGCCAGAGCTACACAAACACTGTCTCAAAAAACACAAACAAACAAATCCTCAGGAGTCCATCAGATATGTCTCTAAATGTTAGTCATAAAATAAAAAAAATATTTTCCTCCTAACTGCTTTGGCTTATAAATTCAGAGGGAAATAGACTTGGCTTGATGTTGAAATAGGTGCCCCGTGGTCCGGGAGACACAGACTGCCTTGCTCCCTGCCACGGTGTGAGCCTGGTCCCTGCTGTCTGGTGGGTAGACTCATAATTACAGCTCCTTAGTCTCTCGCTGGTTCCAGGCTGGGAAACCCAACTGCCCTGCTTTGCAGCTGGGAGTGGGTTTGATAGGCGCAGTGTTAGTCCTGTCCCATTTAGGGATGTGAATTTCAATCTCAGATACCCTTGCCATTCTGCAAAGCATGTCCACGTGGACAAGTGACATGACGTGCGTGCGTGGCTTACTCCTGCTCAGGCAGCCAGAGCCAGACATCCAGGATGAGCGCTGGATGAGGTTACAGAGCCTGCTGCCTGCCCACCAAGAGTAAGCTAGAGCACAGCACTCTCTGGTTCTCCAGATGGATGGAAATAATAACACAGCTGCAATCCGCAATGAATTTGAAACTTCAGGATGGAGTCCGGGCTGCAGAGGAGTGATGTCCCTTTGCTTGATCATTTTTATTTCTCCTTGGAAAAAGTCACTCTTTTTTTTTAAGCCATGTTATTTTGGTCATATCCATCCACCATCACTACTCACTAATTCCCTCTAGTGCCCCCAGCCCAGCCTCCCTCCCAACTTCATATCCTCCCCACTTTTTTTGAGACAAGGGCTCACTGTGTAGATCAGGCCGGCCTCAAACTCACAGAGTGCTAGGGTTAAAGATGTGTTCCACGTCTTTACTATTAGTAAAACCAGAGTCCAATTAGTCAGGCCTGGATGCGCATGGCTATGGAACTGTCCACCAGCGCAAGGACAACCTACCAGTGGCCGTATCTCCAAAGGAAAGTGACCTTCCGTCCCTCAGCTGCCATCAACTGCAAATAGGTCTTCCAGCTCAGGCGGGACCTCAAGGGATCCTCCCCATCATGTTGGACTTCTGCCTGGCTCGATCTTGTGCTGACACCCACCTCTGCTGTGAGGTGATGTGTGCAGCCGCCATGCACATCCAGAGGGCACCATTTCACACCCCTCTTTCCCATCATGTCCCCTGAGCTTTGGGTGGAAGGAGGCTAATACAGTTGATTCATCCACAGCTGAGCACCAGGGTTATTTATATCAGCACTTGGACAACGTCCCGAGTCTCTGTGATAGCCACTAGCCAGCGCCAAGAGAGCACTGGACAAAGTAACAGAGATTTGCTCAATGAAGATGTTTGTCCTGGTTGATTTGGTTTAACATGGGAAAGGGTTTCCAAGGCTGAGCCCTTCTGGGAGAAGCAGGAGAAAGGGTAGCAGCAGCAAGAAGAACCAGAAGGCGGTTCGAATCCCCAGGCAGCCCCGCACATTTCCTACAGAGAAGGAAGAGGATCGTCTGCTGCATGCACCAAGCATGAAAGTCTAAATACACTGGTCTAAATACACACAGAAGAAGGCTTGGGGATGGGAGTGGACTTGGGGACAGGGTATAGTGAGGAGAATAAAAATGACTAAAGCATGTTCGCACATGCACACACACTACTGTCAAACAGAGATTAAAAAAAAAAAAAAAACTCTGTCCTAAAGCAAAGCTCTCAAGTTAATCATGCTTTATTATATTCCTCTGCGCCTTCAAACGCATCTTGACTGATCTTTGGAGGGACTGGAGGAATCAAACATTGGGCTTCCACAGCTCCATGTGCCATGGTGGGCGGGGCTCAGAAGTGAGGGAGTATCTGAGTGGTGGGGAACCCATAGAAGGAAGAAGGGTCCTCCCTTCAGCCATCTGTAACGGGCTTTAAGACCATTTCTTCATAGGCAGCTATGAACTAAGGGGTCTTTGTGTAAGAAACAAGCCCAGGAAACCAACTATTAGCCAGGTTGTAAGCAACCCCAGCCGAAGATGAAGGGTTGCCGTGTAGTCATGAAAATGAAAGAATGTTAGACTGTACACCTCTGTGTGTGTGTGTGTGTGTGTGTGTGTGTGTGTGTGTGTTGGGGATTTGCATGTGATCTCTCCGGTATTAGTGCTGAGCAGAAATATGTTAGGTATCTAGTTACCATTTGGAAGGCACTCTGCCACAAAGTAAGGGACCGTCATCCCTTGATGAATTAACACTGTCCCCGTCCACAGATGCTTACTGACCATCAGTCACTCATTCATCACCAGATGATGGCTGACAAATCTAGCTCATTACCACCCCTCCACCCCACCCCCACCCCCGTATTCAGTGACACCGTAGCCCAGCACCTTCTCTAGTTGTTCTTAGTCGCTTCTACTTACTAAACAATGAGCCAGACTCTCGTAAGGGCTTTATAGGCGGGATTTAAATTCATCTTCATGACTCTCCTCTCACACGTATGAGCTCCAAGGCTCCAAGAGTGGTCTAGTCAGAAACTTAGAGAGCTTGTAAATGAGCACAGAGTGGTGGTTTATGCCCATCATCCCACCACTTGGAAGATGGAGGCAGGAGAATCAGAAGTTCAAAGTCAGCCTGATGGATATATGAAATCCCAGGCCAAGGTTGCATGAGGCTCTATGTTAAGAAAAAAAAAATTAGCCAGGTGGTGGTGGCACATGCCTTTAATCCCAGCACCTGGGAGGCAGAGGCAGAGGCAGCTACAGAGAGAGTTCCAGGACAGCTGGGGGCTACACAGAGAAACCCTGTCTTGAAAACCCAAAAGATGAAAAAAGTAGTATTTTAAGCCCAAGTCTATCTAACATCTACGGTTACCCTTTTTATCCTACTGGAGACAGGGTCCTATTATGTAGTCCCAAGCGTCCTAGAACCTGCCATGTGGATCAGGCTAGCCCTGAACTCACAGATACCCACCTGCCTCTGCCTCCCGAGTGCTGGCATACAGCCTTGCTTGACCATACCTGGCTTACATGCCTTCTAAGTGGGCCACCAAGACAAGACTCAGCAACGCGTAGCCTAGGCTGCCCGGGTTATTTGGGGCTATAAAGGCACAAATCCCAGATTTCTCACCTACCCCTACCCCCCCCCACACACACACACACACAAAATGTTGTTTGGTTTCATGGAAAATTAATCTTGTTTGTGGGTAGAAGTAGCAACTAGAAATCCTGCAAACTGGAAATATTTAAGTCACTTAATACTGATTTCAAATCTGAACTTTGGTGACCTGACCCAGGCTCTTGATAGGTGAGGACTCTGTGGCCCACAGGGGATGGACCTTACCCTGAATTACATGGAGGAAAGATCTCTCTCTCCAGCCCAGGGTCCCTTCTAATGAGCATCTTGATACTCTAGGCGTTTTCTAGGCTTTTTATTCTGTCGCTTGATTTGTTTAGTTCTTTGAGCCACGTCTCCTTTTCCTGTTCGTTTGGTTTTGTTTGTTTATTTGTTTGTTTGTTTGTTTTGTAAAAGGCTGCTGCTCAGCCGCTCCAGTAGCCTGAACACAACTTGTGGGAGTTGGTTCTGCCCTACTGTGCGAGGGTCCTGGGGTGAAACTTAGGCTTGCCAGGCAGCAAGCGCCTTCCATTTGTTCTAACCTATTCCCTCTTTGTCTTTGGACTTGAGACACAGGCCTGTTAGCCCTCCCACTACATCCCCTCTGTCTGTCTGTCTGTCTGTCTGTCTGTCTGTCTGTCTGTAGCCCAGGCTGGCCTTGAACGCATGATCCTCCAGCCTTCACCTACCTAGTGCTCAGACTATAGTGCTGGTGCTGTTTCCCTGCGTATCTTCCCGGCTTCTCTGTTTTCCACCCTTCCCTTGCCTAGTGTGAAACAGATTCTGCCTTTTGACCTCTCCTCGAGTTCCCTGATTTGCTCTTCTCACTGAATTTCAAGTGCGGAATTCTTGGTTTTAGGGTTTTTTTTTTGTTTGTTTGTTTTGTTTTAAATTGGCTACAATTTCTGCATGTTCTTTTAGCTTGCTCTGTTTCTGGTTTCCCTGGGAACTATCTTTTACCTCTTTGAAGTCTTTTAAGTGTAATTTCTTTTAAAACTTTGTGTGTGTGTGTGTGTGTGTGTGTGTGTGTGTGTGTGTGTGTGTGTGCCATGTGTATGCCGGTGTGCCGGTTCACCTGTGCGGGTGGATGTACAAGCTGGGCTTGATGTTGGAAATATCTCAGCCAGCCTGGCTGACCAGTGAGCCCCAAATCCTCCTGCCTCCGCCCCTACCTGCAGTGGTAGTGTTGAGGGGTGTGTCTGCACGCCTGGCTTTCCATAAGTACCGAGATCCAAGCCCAGGACCTCACGCTTGCACAGCAAGCCTGTCACCCCCGGAGCTGCTCCCCCAGCCCTCACCGTTAATACATCACGTCTGTCTCCCTTAAATGCTGTTTCTTTTGCCCGTGGCCATACTCGTCATATATTTGTATTGCTTCATATTCTCAGTTATTCTTGAGTAAATGCCAGACATTGCAGATATTACTCTGTAGAAATAACCAGAACCCTGGGTTGATGCTGCCTTTCTTCAGGGAATCTGTCACTGCAGTCTGGATGGATTCAGGGGTCCAGGGGGCTACTATGCCCTTGAGAACCACCCTGCTTACGGTGTGGTCATCTGGCAAGGAGACTCTTTGATTGTGGTCTGCCTAGTTCTACAAGATGTCCACAGTGCTGCTCCTAGTTAGCCTCCTCCGGAAGTGGCAGGCAGTCCTGAGGAAACAGCACCACCCACCACACACCTCTAGATTTCTCGAGTTTTGGTTCTATTATTCTTTACTAACTGCTAATTTACCATATCTTAAAGGAAGGGTTTTTTTTTAATATTTATTATTTGTGTGGGGGAGGAGCCTACATATGTCATAGTACTTGAGGTCAAAGGACAACTTGCAACTCAGGCCAGAAGGCTTGGCGTCAGGCATCTTCACCCACTTTGCCATCTCAACAACCCCTCGAGGACGGTTCTCAAGATAGTTTTCCACCTTTCCTCATCTTCGGTAGGTGGGTTAGTCTGAGTTACCTAGGCTGACATTTCCTAGTGGGGTTTCAAGTGACCCATTTACTCATGGTATTTGTGAGTTGAATTATGACCTTCAAAAGAGAAAGGAAATGTGGGTAAGTCCTAGCCCCCAGCATTTCTTAAGATGCCCTCGTTTGGAAATAGGGTCATCGTAGATGTAAGCAGTTAAGGACAGGTCAAATGGGAAGAGCAGGCCCTTTGCCTGCTGTGACACTTGTCCTTAGAGGAAGAGGACACAAAGGAAGCAGAGCTACGGGGAGAAGATAGAAGCTGAGATGGCAGCGATGTCTGTTAGCCAGGGGACATGGAGAATTGCAGGCAAACAGCAGGAGCTAGCAGAGACACTGTCCCCACCACACGGGCAGCAGACCCCTGGCCCTCAGGACTGCGAGACAGCAAATTCAAGCCACCCGGTGTGTGATGCTCTGATGTGTCCACTCTAGGAAACAGACACAGCTTATAGTGGACTGAGTCAGTCCCACAATCCACCTCTTAGCCTCTCAGCCCCTCCTGGGAAGCCGGGAGGATGGCTGGTGCCTGAGAGGATCCTGTTGGAGACCTGGAGGCTGAGGGAAAGCTGGCACTGTGTGGCCTGCCTCCGTTTGGTGACACTGGGGTGTCTTCAGACTCTTTGCTGCACAGGAATGCCACTGTGTATGCGTGCATGTGTTCCACACTCTGTGTGTGTGTGCATGCATGTTGCTATACTGTGTATATGCATGCTTGTGTGCATCTGTGGCCACACTGCACTGTGTGTGAGAATGTGCATGCCTGTGGAGGCCATAGGCTGACATCAGCTGTGTCCCTCAGTACCTTTCCATCTTGTATGCTGCAGCAGGGTCTCTCACTTGAACCCAGAGCTTGCTGGCACACCAGGACTAGTTGGCCAGCTACAATCACAGGCTGCCATGCCCACCCAGTATCCACGTGGGATCTGTCAGCATTCTTCTGCACCAAGAACTTTATCTGCTAAGGCATCTCTGCACCCCGTTGACTCGTTTCTTTAACTTTTAAGATAGAGCTTAGCAAGATATGAATAATGTCATTAATTCAGAGTGAATTTTCCCCTGGGTTTTTTTTTTTTAAATAAGAAAGCATTTGTATGTACTATTTAATAATTATGGCACATTGTCTCCCCAAAGTGTTAGACACTTTCATTACAATTATTTAGAAAATTGACTACTGATAAGTTGTCCTAAATTATATCCCTACATAGATGAATAAATGTAGACCTTACAAAGTTGATGTCATCTGAATTGGAATATAGCTCCACCCTGGAATAGCAGACCACAGACTATCTAATAAATGTTTCCACTTAGTACGCACTGTGCTGAGTCATCGCATGCTTGTTTGGAACTTCCAGAGGGGTCTAAAAGCAGTTCCCACCCTCAGTCAGAGGCAACTATAAGCAACAAAGCCTCCTTTCTTTGACCCGTTCAACCCTAATTGAAGTGCCCAGGCATCGGGGCTGTGGTGTTGAGTAACGCACAATGAGGAGAGCACTGTTGCCGTTGATGGCAGAGATCCAGAAAATAGCTCGGTGAGCCCAGGGCGGTTAGGAATTGAGAACGCTGTGCATGGGCTGAGGGCTTTAGAAAAGAATTTCCAGTTTCAAAGGCTAAGGAGCTGGGGGGGGGGGGTAGAGAGGCTTGGGGGTGCTGATTTGATTGCAGGGAGCTGGGAAAGGGGTGAAGGATCAGGGAAGACAGAAACATACAGGATGGTACTGGGGGTTGGGGGGGCTTGCTTAGTGTACACTGTGGCATGCGTGGACTAAGGGCACAAACTTCAGAGCCTGGATTTAAGTTACAGCCTTCATCCGTCGCTAACCAAGTCTGATGCTGCACAGGCCACCTCATATTCCTGTACCTTTATTACAGAACTCATTAAGGAATCCACCAGGATCAGGATATGGCAAAGCAATGTCTTAAGAGCCCCTTCCCTTCCCAGGCAATGTGACTGACCCCGTGATGGTTTGAATAAGAATGGCCCACAGGCTCATATATTAGTCATCAGTGAGTGGCTCTATCTGAAAGGATTAGGAGGTGTGAGCTTGTTAGAGTAGGCGTAGCCTTGTCAGAGGAAGTGTGTCACTGGGGGTGGGCTTTGAGATTCCAAAAGCCCAAGCCAGGCCCAGTGGCGCTCTCTTCCTGCTGCCTGTGGATCCGAATGTAGACTCTCGGCTACCGTGCTTGCCTGGACGCCACCATGCTCTCCTCCAGGAAGATAATGAGCTAACCCTCTGAACTGTAAGCCAGCCCCAATTAAGTGCTTCCTAAGAGCTTCCATGGTCATGCTGTCTCTGCATAGCAATAGAACACTGACCAAGACCGACCCCGTTGCATGTCCAATCAAGCCGAGGCCTCTGCCAGTTTTGGAGGACCCCATCATCGTCCAATTCAGGCAAGCTGGGATCCTTGTGGCTTTGCGGAGCTATTCCCCAGGGCTTCCGGAAGTTAGTGTGTCTCTTGGAACCTCTCACCTACAGAGATTATCTGTCACAGATTGTCACGTGCGTGGGTGTGTCTGAGCTTCTTCACTCACACTCCATGTTCCTACCGCTCGGTCTCCCTAATGGCTCCGTCTCTTTCTCTTGACTTAATATTGGAATTTTGATTGACTTAAGCCATTCAAACAAGCTGTATTCTTTACTTGTGTAGGATTTTGCACTTTGTTTGAATGTGATATATGCTTAAGTGAAAGACGATAGCTGGAGCTTGGAAACAAATCGTTGGGTGTACGCAGCACAGGAACTCTCTATGGTGTGGGCTCTGCTGGTGACCAGGTCACCATCAGGAAGAAAGTGACATTCCCTGCTGTAGGGAGCCTCACTCTGCAGAGGAATCGGGCCCTGTTCAATGTCCAGAGTAGAGTTGAGCACCCTAAAATCTGTGGGGACCTTTAACCGCGATTCTCCTGCCTCTGCCGCTTCAGGGTATACTGCTGGATTGTGCCAATTGTAACAGAATAGGGGCCTTCAATTGTAACAGAATAATGATATGTACTACCAGTAATAGATTCAGCATCCTGTCCGTGGTCTTCACACAGCCCTGAAAATCCCTCGTGGCTTGAGTAGGTCAGGCATAGCTACAGCCCCAACAACACACACAGCAGCTCCTCTCAACAAGTAGTGTGTGTGACATCAAGTGTCCTTGTAGGTTACTTACCTGGTGATATCATAAACATCTGAAATCCATTCTTCCCCATAGCAGACACGTCATCCTCGGAAGAATGTATGGGTCTTGGGGACCCGTGTCTTCAGGCATCTGCAGAATGCTTTGCACAACGTAGAAAACAGCGTTGGAATTTTGCCTCGAGTTGGTAGCACATGACAGGACAGAGTCTCTGAATATATTCTCACCTCCGTCTTTATTTTAAAAGTGACGTGTGAAGTAGAAACTAGACTAGGAAATCAGTGTGGCAAGTGTTGGGGGCCACTTGCAGGAGGGATTATTTAAGGACACGGTGTGTTTTCTGATCCAGAACCGGGTCCCAGAGAAGCTGAAGGACTGGGAGGCTGTGGTTTGGAGAGCTGCAGAGTGGGACATCCAGCAGGGCCCTGCAGCTGAGGGAGACTTGGCAGAGAAGGGATGGAGAGAGGCCTAGGCTTCCCCGCCTCTCGAGAGTGGAGCGTGTTTGTGGGGCTCTCTTGGTTTAAGAGCGGCGCTTTGCAGGGCCCTGTGGAGACAGAGGTGGAGGTCCAGCTTGTTTGTGTGAGCCAAGAGCCACAGAGGAACTGATTAGAGCAGCCATGGCGCAGAGAGAGAGAGAGAGAGAGAGAGAGAGATACAAAGCACACACTCCATGCCTAAGGCAACACAGATTTATTCTCCTACAGACTTGTAGGTCAAAATTCAAATCATCTCACTGGTTAAGGATGAGTTGTTATGGACTGGTTCCTTCTGGGGCCTCCGGGAGAGTCTGCATCCGTACCTCCCCTAGCTTCTGGAGGCTGCCAGCAGTCTTTGGCTTCTGGCCTTTCTCCCATTCCTCATTCTTTGACCTTTACTTCCTCACAGAGCCTGTGTGGGCTGCGTCCGGGTGTTCGGAGGTGCTTGCATGGTCCGGGACAGTCATTGTCCAGTGATCATTAATCAATCAAATTCAGCTTCATCACAGACTGTAGTATTCCTAGGGGCCTTTCCAAGGAACTCCAGTATAACAATCCCAACATAGAAAGTCAGGGATTCGTGATGTCTGCTTGAGTCTTGGGGCTGTGGCTAGGTACCCAGTGTCAGGGCTATGCTGGCCTGGCTTGTTGCCATTTGTCACCAGATTGCCCTTCCTTTCAGTCAGTCGGCTGCTCCCTGGCCTATGCTGGGTCTCAGAAGGCTGAGTACTGGGGGTGAGGGGCAGCTCTCAACAGTGGACGTTGGGCCGTGCATGCCCACCGTGGCCCCTTGAGGCGGACACAGACCTCCCAGCTCCCAGTTCGTTGGCTGCTCTGTAGCTTGCTTCCTGCCTCGGCTTCATTTCCCCAGGCTACAAAGCACCTGCCTGATGGGTTCCTGCGGGCGCTGAATATACTCTTCCAGGGGCCCTTAGAAGGCAGGGGAAGCTTTCCCTCTCCCCCGGAGCCCGTGGGTGGTGAGCAGCCAGCCACTGAGGGCTTTTCTGTCCAGAGGCACCCTCTTTAAGGGTGAGATTTTGAGCTCTGTGGTACACACAGAGACACTCAGTAAACTGAGGCAGGAGGATCATGAGTTTGAAGCCAGCCTGTCTTGAAAGGGAGGGAGGGAGAGAGAGGGAGAGAAAGAGAAAATAATGAACAAGCAAGAGCAGGAGAAGGAGAGGACATGGAGGGAGGAGAAGAAACAAAGAAAGGGATGAGGGAGGGAGGGAGGGAGGAAGGGAGGAAGGGAGGGAGGGAGGGGAAGGAAGAAAGAACTCCAGGTGAAGTCAGGCCTGCCTGACCTACACACTGAAACCCTGTCTCAAAAAGCAGAGGAGCAGGAGGAGGAGGGAGGCCTTTATTTAATTAGGGAAGAAAAGCACCTGTTTTAGACTGTATCCACATGAACCCTTCATACCGTCACCCCTTCACCCCTTCATCCCTTCACACCGTCTCCCCTTCACACCGTCTCCCCTTCACACCGTCTCCCCTTCACACCGTCTCCCCTTCACACCGTCTCCCCTTCACACCGTCTCCCCTTCACACCATTACCCCTTCACACCGTCTCCCCTTCACACCGTCTCCCCTTCACACCGTCTCCCCTTCACACCTTCACCCCTTTACACCGTCTCCCCTTCACACCTTCACCCTTTTACACCGTCTCCCCTTCACCCCTTTACACCGTCTCCCCTTCACACCTTCACTCTGTTTCCCCTTCACCCCTTCACACCGTCTCCCCTTCACACCGTCACACCTTCACACCTTCACTCTGTCTCCCCTTCACACCTTCACTCTGTCTCCCCTTCACACCTTCACCCCTTCACAACGTCACACCTTCACACCGTCTCCCCTTCACCCCTTTACACCGTCTCCCTTTCACACCTTCACTCTGTCTCCCCTTCACACCGTCTCCCCTTCACACCTTCACCCTGTCTCTCCTTCACCCTGTCTCTCCTTCACCCTGTCTCCCCTTCACACCTTCACCCCTTCACCCTGTCTCCCCTTCACACCATCACCCCTTCACACCTTCACCCCTTCACACCATCACCCCTTCACCTTGTCTCCCCTTCACACCATCTCCCCTTCACACTGTCTCCCCTTCACACCGCCACCCCTTCACGCCGCCACCCCTTACCCTGTCACCCCTATACACTGTCACCCCTTCACAACATCACCCCTTCACACTGTTTCCTCTTCACACTGTCACCCCTTCACACCATCTCCCCTTCACACCTTCACTCTGTTTCCCCTTCACCCCTTCACACCGTCTCCCCTTCACACCTTCACCCCTTCACACCGTCTCCCCTTCACACCGTCTCCCCTTCACACCGTCTCCCCTTCACACCGTCACACCTTCACACCGTCACACCTTCACACCTTCACTCTG
This sequence comes from Phodopus roborovskii, assembly GCF_943737965.1. NCBI lineage: Eukaryota > Metazoa > Chordata > Mammalia > Rodentia > Cricetidae > Phodopus > Phodopus roborovskii. The sequence continues at coordinate 7,146,792 of NW_026125295.1, forward strand.
TCTCCCCTTCACACCTTCACCCCTTCACAACGTCACACCTTCACACCGTCTCCCCTTCACACCTTCACCCTGTCTCTCCTTCACCCTGTCTCCCCTTCACACCTTCACCCTGTCTCTCCTTCACCCTGTCTCCCCTTCACACCTTCACCCCTTCACCCTGTCTCCCCTTCACACCATCACCCCTTCACACCTTCACCCCTTCACACCTTCACCCCTTCACACCATCTCCCCTTCACACTGTCTCCCCTTCACACCTTCACCCCTTCACACCGCCACCCCTTACCCTGTCACCCCTATACACTGTCACCCCTTCACACCATCACCCCTTCACACTGTCTCCTCTTCACACCTTCACCCCTTCACACCATCACACCTTCACCTTGTCTCCCCTTCACACTGTCTCCCCTTCACACCGCCACCCCTTACCCTGTCACCCCTATACACCGTCACCCCTTCACAACATCACCCTTATACACCGTCACCCCTTCAGGGGTTAATATGCTGCAGTTCACAGACTGTGTGGAATAGGGTGAATGTTCTGGTCTGGTGAGCGCTCTTAAGTGCGTGATCCAATAGCTCTGCCCCTTGCTGGTCTCATCCCCTCCCCTGAACCCTCTTCAAGACCTCCTTCCCACCGCTCTTCCTCTATCCTGTGGGCTAGGGTCTGACCTACCCTGAGGCCTCTGTTCCAGCTGTGGAGTTGAACCAGTGCCCTGTGAGCCTGCCTCACCCGCCCAGTGCCTTCAGGACATGGCCAAGGAAAAGAGAGCCAGGGGATGTTACAAGGCAAATCCCCCGCTTTGTGGTGCCTCCCCGAGGATGGAGACATTGCTGTATTTGAAGTCTTGACGTCTCTCCCCTTTGGTAGGAGGGCGGCTGGCCTACAGGAAAGTGCTCCTTACATCTTCCCACATCCTGCAACAAGATGTAAAACTTGCGGTTTCCTCTCTGGCCCTACAGTGTTACCCCTAGCTTCTGCAGGCTCATGTGTGTCTGAAGACTTCTTACCAGGTCATGGGAGTGTCCCTCAGCCGAGGTAGAGGCTGGCCGAGGCCCCTGGAAGCTACCCTCTGGGTTTCAGTCCCAAAAGCTATACTCCAAATGAAGTCCTGTGATGTAGGGTGTGAAGGTGTGCTGGGGAAATGTCCTTCTGTGTTTATGTTTCTCTTATTGGTTGATGAATAAAACACTGTCTGGCCCCTGAGGCGGGAGGATAGGGGGAGCTAGGACACGGAGAATTCTGGGAAAGGTAGGCAGAGGGCCCGCCAGAACAGTTGCCATGTAGGCTGCCAATGGAGTCACAGGTCCGGACCCTTCTCAGGTGAGATAAGACCATGTGGAAATACTTAGATTAATAGAAATGGCTTAGTAATTAAGACAGAGCTAGCCAATAAGAAGCCCTAGTCATTGGCCAGCAGTTTTATAACTAATATAGCATCCGTGTGTTCATTTGGGGGCTGTAGGGCAGTGGGACCAGCCGGGACAAAGAAGCTCTCATTACAGAGGTGGAGTCCTTCTGGTCTCGGAAGCAATTCCCTGGGGCTCAGGAAGCCAGAGCAGCTTTGACTCTGAGGTTCCCTAAGGGAAAGTAAGACAACTAAGAGCTCTTCATGCTCAGGCCTGTGGGATTGCTTCTCCTGTCTTAGGTCACTTCATTAAGGAAACCATCAGGCCTCCGCATAGCAGGTGACAGATGAGCCTTGAAATAGATGGCCAAGCACGTGCCTTGGTTGAATTAGGAGCTAATCAGCCTTAGGGTCCCACAAGAGACTTGTCACTCATATCACATGATGTTGATGGAAAATAGTATTCCAGGCTCCGAACAAGAGGTGTGCACAGCCCACTCACAGCAGAGACCTGCCCTCCCCCCTCTCCGTTCTCCCTAAGGCCTTGCTTGTGGCCCCGTGCTCAGCCCGCAGACCTGGTAGCATTGACACTGCTAGTGAGTGTTTCTGTCACGGATGCTGAAGGCCGAGTTCACCAAGCATCCTTCCGAACCTCTGTTGCGTCATCTTGTACGACATTACCACAGCTCAGAGCCGTGCAAAGCCACCCGATGAGCTGTGAACCGGCAGGGAGCCAGCCATAGCCAGATTTAAAAAAAAAAAAAAAAATCACTCTGCAAGAGCTGGGGAGGGGAGACTTGTCATCAGACTGCTGGAAGTCTCCGGGATGCAGGAACCATGATGTGAGCCGTGGCTGGGGGAGGGGAGTGCAGGCAAAATGACAGGGCATGCTTGTTCTTGGGAGTGACATGTATGATGTCAGCTAGAAGAGCCTTCAGTTCTTTTGGGAACCCCTACAAATGGCGTGAAGAATTCCAGAGAGCTGCCATCCCAACTGGTCCCAGTGTATCTTAAAATACCTGATCCCAACAGAGTGGTACGCTGTACGGGAAGAAGCACCGCGGTCTCATTCCATGTTCGGTCCCCAACGTGCAGAATCCATTTCGCAGTGTGAGTCTTACGTGATTTCATCTAGAGAGGTTTCTCAGGGTCATTTGGCGATTATTTTACATTTATGAAAGTACCATGTCTTAGAAAATTCATGTGCAGGAAAAAATACCTTCGTAAGTTCTTTATCTTTTTAGAAAATCATACTCATACCTAGGAGGTTGTGGGGGAAGCAGAGGCAGGTGGATCTGAGTTCTAGGCCAGCCTGGTCTACAGATCAAGTTCCAGGACAGCCAAGGCTATACAGAGAAACCCTGTCTCAGGAAGAAAAACAAAAAGTCATACTCAGAATTTGAAGTGGATGATTAAAAACTCCTAAGTCCCCTAGCCCTCTCCCCCCCCCAAAAAAAAACTGTAAGCCATCAAAGATGACATTTTAAGACATGCACATTTCCATGTGAATTGCTAAACTGTTAGCAAGGTGATACAAGCCATGTTGATCTATTTCTTTTTTAAAATAAAACACCACGCTTGTAATCCCATGCTGTATCCAACAGCATTAGATCACTCATTCAGGCTATCAGAAAACTCTAGTGCCAGGAAGGGAAAACACAAGCTGGCCTCTGCTAAGCCATCCCGGGGACCCACATGGCTCTCATAGGTCATCCTCTGACCTCTGCACTCATGCTGTGGCGTGCACATGCATACACAGACACGACACACATTCATGCACACACATGCACAATAAACAAATGTAAAGCTAGCATAAAAAATTTACCCACTCCCCTTTTCTCCTTAAAACTAAAAAGGGGAGAATTTTCCATCTTTCAAAACTAGAAGCTGGGTATTGGTGGCGCACGCCTTTATTAGTTCCAGCACTCGGGAGGCAGAGGCAGGTGAATCTCTGTGAGTTTGAGGCCAGCCTGGTCTACAAGAGCGAGTTCCAGGACAGGCTCCAAAGAGAAACCCTGTCTCAAAAAACCAAAAGAAAATAAAAAGCTGGTAACTAGAAAAAAGGACATCTAGCTGTAAGACGTATGCTTTACTTCCTGCAAAGCAGTGAGGAGCCAGAGATGGATGTCAGCTGTAGTCCTCTGCTCATCTTATGCTTTGAGACAGGGTCTCTCACTGGACCATGTTGGCTAGACTGCCTGGCCACGGAGCCTCCTGTCTTTGCTGTCCAATGCTGGGGTTACAAACACGTACCAAGGCGCCCTGCTGCCGCATGAGTTCTGGAGGATCTGAGGCTAGACCTTTGTGCTTGCTTAAGCAGGCACTTTTCCCACGAAGCCATCCCCCTCCCACCCTCCAGTTTCTTCTGACATTCAAAGTATTTGGTTTGTTTCAGCTCCGGGTTTGCTGTTGTTTGTTTTAAGTGAAGTTGATAAAATTCAAGTAAGGCCACCTCATTATTTGGCCTACAGAGAGGAGGAGCACTGTGTGTCCTGTTTGTGTGATAAAAATAAACCTCTCCCGGCCCATCATGTGCTCCTTTGTGTGTTTGGGTCACCGCCCCATGGTCAGAATTGTTTACCCATGTGAAAAAGGCCATTGGGAAGGCTGCGAGGTCCAGACGTGGTAGATCGTGAGACTGGATGTGATGCCAAAGGCCTTTACCCCTGCTTTGTTTGCTCATTGCCAGCCTTTGCTGGGAGGGTGTCCAAGAGGGCCCCCTAAGGAATGACCCCCGGTGGGCAGCATGCAAGATGCCCCCAACTCGTGTTTACCTTCTTATCTGCCCAACTCAGAAATAATGACAAAAATAAATATTTGGGACCAGGCTTATTTTGGTCAAACAAATTCCAGCCTGCTTTCTAAAATTAGGAAGTCTGTGGGATGCACATGGCTTGGGGCATCCTGCCGGAGAAGTTTGTCTCGGAGATGTTCAGTTCTCTTCCTTTCTGAGGCTGGCGTGGGGAAATGTGCGTCTGAAGAGCCCCTCATGTCTGTCCCTCTGTGCAGACCCGGGGCTGGTGGTAGGAAGGCTCTAACCAGCCACTTTGGTATGCTTCCACCCACCGCCTGCCCTCACTAGCTGATGCTGAGAGGAGCTGAGATCTTCTGTCCTTCCCTCAGTCTGCCTTCTGAGAACAGCTCTCATCCTGTCCCTCGGGAAGGAAGCACTCGCTGACCACCTTCCCACTGGCTTTCCCCTGGTGTCACTTGGCAACCCGACAAGTCAAGAGCCCTCATTACCTCCTAAACCCATGGTAACTTTCCATTTCTGCCTTGGAAGTGTCCCTCCTTATCCACACCCCTCCATTCTTCCGCCACCCCCCTGCACCCCACTTCCGTGGGCAGGCCAGGGGGGAGCCTTGGCCGACTTAACATCTCATCATTATCTCTTTCCCCTCACACCTAGCACAAAGGAAGTCCCAGAAGATGTTTCTGTTTCCCCCTCCCAAAGATGTCCTTGACCCAGGAAAGGCAGGCCCTCCCTGCCGGATCCTGGACTTAATCTTTTACTGCCTAGATCCTTCAGCCCTTTGGTAGAATGTAGCAGAAGCAGCTGCTAGCCTCCACCTCCCACAGGGAATAATGGGAGAGAGACATACACCCACAGAACCCCACCCTGCCCTTACCTCCCTTCCCTTCACTGGGCTGGCTCTGGAGAGTCCCCTGTGCCCTTGGAGAGTCCCTTGCTTTCATACTCTCCGGCTGCAACCCTGAAAGTCTCCTAGTTTTTGAGAATTTGTACTAAGTTATACAGATCATATCCCCAGTTCTAGGAGATGAGAAAATGCCGGCGGACAGTGGGAGGCGGGACTGGGGATGCAGCTCTGTGAAGAGCGAAGCGCTGGTGTGCAAGCGTGCAACCCTGAGTTCAGATCGCTGGCGCTCACGCAAAAGTGGGGCCTGGCAGCACCTGCCTGTGCCCGCATTGTTGGAGTCAGGTGAGATAAGCGGATTCCCAAGACTTGCAGACTAGCTGAATCAGTGAACTCCTGGCTCTGCGAAACACCACACACGCGCACGCACACGCACACCCGAGGATAGAAAGCAACGCAGAAAGGAGGCTGTGCGGTTGTGCATGGAGAGTGGACAGCAGCCCGCGAGACGTGGGAGAGTCGTGCTGATACCAAGTACCGTTCTTGCGTGTGGAACAGTTCTCTGATACAGAACGCCAGGGCACTGCCCGTCAGTGGCGACTCTGCGGCCTGTGTTGAGGACTGTCTTACTGCAGCTCAGTAACAGGCAGCCAGGTTACTTCCCGTGACACTTGAAGGAAAAGCCACTTGAGCCCTCGCTAACTCGTCGCTTCACCACCCATCTCTTCTCCTTCCATCTCTGCTGGAGCCATGTACACCCCACTATTGTTTGGGAGATGTATTGTACCTAAGAGAGACGCCCCCAATCTCTAATGCTTATTGTCGCCTTCCTTCTGCTGACTTTGGCCTTTGTTTATTTGTTGTCCCTGGTTCCCTGCCACGGAAAAGATAGGTTGTCAGTTTGAAATCTTCCTTTTTGCGAAATTTGTTTTGTGTGTCTCGGTCTTTTGCCTGCTTGTCTGTCTGTGCACCCTGTGTGACCTGGTGCCTGCAGAGGCCAGAAAAGGGCTTCAGATCCCCTGGGGCTGGGGTTCAAGGCAGTTGTGAGCTGCCATGTGGGTGCTGGGAATCGAACCCGGGTCCTCTGGAAGAGCACCGCTCTTAACCGCTGGGCCATCTCCTCCAGGCCACCCGTCTTTCTGTTCCTCTCAGCAGCACCTTTGTTGCCTGGCTTAGTGTATTGTGGTTTTGCTTCAAGATCTAATGATACCGATTGCCTCTTTGGCCCACTGGGGGTCACGAGCACCGTGCTTGTGGGTTTCCCAGTTTCCCCCCTGCTGTAGATTCTCAGTTTCAGACCACTGTGGTCAGGGAAGACCCCTGGTGACAGGCCCCTCTGCAAGACTTGTTCTGCGACAACACATGGTCTGTCCTGAGGAGTGCTCTGCTCTGCGCAAGTTTGAGAAGAATGTGTGTCCCGTGGTGCCTGGAATGTTCTGTCTGCGTCTCCTAGGTCCATTTGCTGGCACTGTTAGTCCTTTGTTTTCTTATTGGTGTTCTATTACTCAGAACAGGGGTTTTGAGATATCATTATTGTGATGCTGTCTGTTCTTCAGTGTCATCAGTCTTGGCCTGCTTCCCGCCATCTGATGTTGCAAACTTATGTAACTAAGTATCTTCCCACTGAATTTACAGAGTGTGTAGGAGGCCATGCATGTGAGTGTGTAGGTGTGCCTGCCCATACAAATGCATGCAGAGACAGACCTGAGATGTCTTCTGTTCTGTGGGAGCGCGCTCTCTCTCTCTCCCTCTCTCTCTCTCTCTCCCTCTCTCTCCCTCTCTCTCTCACTCATAATATATGTATCCGGTTCCACCCATCTCTAACCCCTAAGTACTGGAATTCTAGGTAGGCACAGTTACGCCAGCTTTTTACATAGGTGCTGGGAATTCGAACCCAGGTCTTATGCTTGCACAATGAGCATTCTTAACCACTAAGCCATCTCCTGAGCCCCTTTTACCATATGCTGCCATCTGTCTTCTGGGACAACCCTTGACTTAAGTCTGTGCCGTCTGCTCCCCTCTGGTTTGATGCTGTTTGCCCGGGACATCTCTCATTGTTTTTCTCTTGGCCTGTGTACACCCTTCCAGGGCCTCTGAGTGAGTCTTCTGAGATTGGATCTTGATGTTTTGTTTGTTTGTTTTCAAGATGTTTTCTCTGTGTGTCCCTCACTGTCCTGGAACTCGCTCTGTAGACCAGGCTGGCTTCAAACTCACAGACATCCATCCTTCTGCCTCTGCCTCCTGAGTGCTGGGATAAAGGCGTGTGCCACCTCCCCCACCCGGCTTATCAGTCACTTCATGTACTGTGATTGAATTTTAATCTACGTATGCTTAAAGTAATTATTGATAGAGAAGTATCATCATTTCCCTTTTTTCTGTTTGTTCCTCTTCTTTCTGTCTTTGTGTCTCTCCTTGTTTTTTTTGTGTAGTGACATGATTCGATTCCTTTCTCTTTCTTTAGTTTCTCTTCTATAAGTATTGTCTCTATGGTTACCATGGAGATTACAGAAAATATCACTCAGTAATATTAATCTATTTGAGGCTGGTAGACGATGCTACTCAACCTTGGCATAGTTTTTAGGCATAATACAACAAAACTGATTTTTTTAAAACTTCTTTTCATTTTAACCTTCTTTTATAACTTCAAATAGAATCAACTAGAATTGGTGGCTATAAATCTTATTAATCTAAGGCAACTAATTCCCCCATGGTATTTTGTTTTAGAATTTGGTAAGTAACTCTGACATTTGTCTGGATGTATCAAAGGTTAGGCTGGCCAAGACACTTTCAAACAAAAATTTAAAAGGGGGGAGGTTGCCGCTATTAAATATAAAACAGTAAATCTATACTCATAAAGCTGTATTTTACTGGCACACAGAAGGAATAGATTAGACTATAGAGCAGAGTAACAGGCTGCATAAGTACACAAAGATGGATTGTTGAATAGATAGTCAGGTATTGGTCTTTTGGAGAAAATGACTCATTAGTATATCTTGAAAACCAGTGGAAACCCCCGGAAAAAAAGAAAATATTTACTTTTAAAAATACTAGCAGATAAAGCTGGATGGTGGTGAAGCACGCCTTTTATCCCAGCATTCGGGAGGCAGAGGCAGGTGGATCTCTGTGAGTTCGAGGCCAGCCTGGTCTACATAGTGATTTCCAAGCAGCCAGAACTACACAGAGAAACTCTGTCTCAAAAACTTGAAAATTAAAAAAAAAATACTATCAGAGAAATATAAATAAACAGTGTGTCATATTGGGGTGAGATAGAACATCTCTAAAAGACTGATAGATTTAGGGGTAGGGATGCAGTTCATGAGGGAAATGGAAAATGCTCACACATGAGGCCCTGGGTTTGATCCCCAGAACCTTAGAAAACAGAGGATAAAATGAAGAAAGGGAGTTTGTTAGAGCTGACTCCGGAAACTTAAAATTCCTGCCTACCCATAGCTACCCTCATCAGATCTTGTAAGGCCTAAAACCGATGATGCTATGTCCAACCACGGCACAGTCAGCAAAACAAAGGAACCCTGATATAGTGTCTTGTCATCCCCAGCATGACAAAGGAAGAAAATAAATAGAAGCAGGCGGACCCAAAGTGTAGGTTTGTCCCTCCATGAGTCTCAAGAAACAGAAACGCCCAAAACACACTCAGGAGGCTGCACAGCTTCAGTGACCATCAACAGGGTGCAAAGTAAACTCGCAGCAAGCTGCGCTTGAGTCACAGGCTGCGTGCTCTCCACACCAGCATCAGGGACCCTGTTGCCACAGCTGAGTGGACACCCAGTGGGTTGAGGTGCAACTCGCTCTCCCTGTCCCACAGGTGGGTTGTCCACAAAGCATCAAGGACAGTTTTGAAGTCCATTCTCTCCTTCCACAGTGAGTTCTGAGAATCAAACTCAGGTCGTCAGGGTCATGGGGCAAATGTTTTTCACTGAGCCACTCTCCAGCCTATAATATTTTAAAGGGGAAATGTTCGCATAAAGACTATGTATACTGCATAGTCTTCCCAATATTTTCTGCACTCTTACAGCTTTCTCGAACATAAAACCCACAATTGACATTTTAATACAAAATCGTACAATCCCGGGAACAGTGGAAAATCCTTCTCCTCTCTCCTTCTCGCTGTCCTTAATTCTCCTGGATTTTCTTTCGAGGGACGTTTGGTTCTTTATGAAACCTTTCTGAGATGCTCTTGGCATGCAGGCTGCGAACATCCATGCGCATTTTATTTAGAAGTTTATTCGAATGGACTGTGGGGGTGGCTCAGTGGGTAAAGGCACTTGCTGTGCCTACCAACCCCAGTTTGATCCAGGGAACCCACACAGTGGAACGGGAGAATCGGTTTCCAGAAGTTGTCTCTGACCCCAACACGAGAACCTACACACATGACATGATTTTTTAAAGTTTACAGTGGTGTGTGTGCTGCATGCAACATGTGTGTGGTGCCTTTCTCCATCACTGACAGGAGATACAGGACAAGGCTGTGAGCATAGATCCCTGGGGATTGAATAAACTTTCCTTTGTCACCTCCTTGGGAAAATTCCGCAACTTCTTTAGGATGTAGCAGGGAGCCCATCAAAATGAGGTTGTAAAAGGGTCTCGTTATGAACGAGAAACTAACATTTTAAGTAATGTGTATTACATTTTTCCCCGTACTAAGTATGATATAGCTTGTGGCCATTTAGATAGAAGAGTATCAAGAAAAACATAATATTCACTCCAGTCTTGTAGCCAGAGAGAACTTAACATACCAATGCATCTTACATAACCCTGTATTATTTTTATAGGAAGTAGGAATTACCACCTTTGCTAAACACAGTGGGAAGCGGGGAGATAGCTCAGTGGGATAAGTGCTTGTCTTGCACTCATGAGGGTCACTCTGGACCCCCAGAACCCATGCAAAGCTACGTGGGCAGAGCCAGTGGGCATGATGGTTCCTAGTGCTCAAGAAGTGAATACAGAATCCCCAGAGCAAGCTGGGCCTCCAGACTAGATGCAAGGCGAGCTCCGGTATCAGCGAGGGAACCCACCTCAGCTAATATGGTGGAGTGAGGCCAAGAGCCCACAGTGCCAGCCCTTAGCCTCCACATGCGTGCACACACACGCACACGCGTGCACACACACACGCGCACCCCACAAAAGGTAGCAGGGAACTGACCAAACGTGGGTGGCTCGGCTGACAGGTGCTTAGAGGAGTGGCTTGCCATGGGCCAGAAGGATTCTCAGCAAATGTTACTGTTTGACCCAGCTCTTGCTCCAGGCTGCAGGAGCTCTTCCTTTTCAATGGCCTGGCCGCTTCCACCGTTCTGCGCTTTGGTTCATCCATCCACTCATTGACATCTGCGAATGTCCCCCATAGTCCCAGGCATTTGAACACTTGGTCCCGAGTTGGCGGTGCTGTTTGGCGAGGGTTAAAGGTGCAGACTTGCCGGGAGAATATCATTGTCAGGAAACTAGATGGAGTTCACAGCTAAAATCCTCATGACACTTGAGGTCTCTTCTCTTCGTGTTTACAGTTGGAAGATGTGAACTGTTAACTTCTTCCTTCCGCTTGCTGTCTCTACTCCATCATGGACTCTTATCCCTCTGGAACTGAAGCCCACATAAACTCTTCTTTGAGTTCCCTTGGGTGTGGTTTTTTAGCACAGCGATGAGAGTAATTAACTGAGCGTCTACACTGGCAGGCATGTGGTATACCAGCACACGTCTAAGCACAGAGATATGAACAAGATTGGTAAGGTCCCCATAGCCCCGTTGCCCGCATTTGCCATGTTCGCAGTCCATACTGATGATACAGGCAGGGCTGGAACAGGTCTGAGATGGTCATCGGCGCTAGCCACACACACACCCCATGGAGAAGGTTCACTCCTGCACACACAAGGCTTTCTGTAGCTGCCATCTGTTGCTATGACTGACAGCTGCCGCAATGGCTACCCTGCCGGATCTCCACGTGGCTTGCATTTTTACTGCTCTGGCCTCATGTCTGTTGCCGTGGTAGAACACCCTGACAGAAAGCAACCTATGGAAGAAAGGGGTTGCTTTAGCTCCCAGTGCCAGGTTCCAGTCCCTCATAGCAGACGTTAGCACAACTGGTCCCATCCAGTCAGAGCAGAGAGGGAATGAATGCATGCATGCTTGTTGCTTGGCTTGCTCTACTCATACAAGGTCCAGGACCCAGAGGATGGTGTCACCCACTCTCAGGCTGGGTCTCCCTTCCCACATCTATCAAGGCAGCCAAGACTCTCCTCCCTGCCCAGACACGCCCACGGGCCAAGCTGATCTAGACAGTCCTTCAGTGAGACTCTTCCCACCCAACTTGTATCAAGTTGACAGTTAAACTATCACAAACACCTCCCGGTGTGTGACATGTTCCTCTTCTGCTTTTCAAACAGGTTGTTGCCAGTTACAGAGTGGGCAGCGTGCGAGGAGCCACCTCCGTTTGCTGGATGGCTCATTTTTGTCCAGTTAATAAACACAAAAGGAGGGCTTGTTTTTTAAACACGGTTTATTTGATGACTGTTAAATTTTAACCTGTTTCCTCTTGGGTGCATCAGCTGCTTAAATCCCTTACGCTGTTATTTTTCCCGGTTCTCCGTGGGGGGTAGGGGGAGATAGTGTGCAGCAACTCTCAGAGCTCAGATCCCAGCCTCACACACACACACACACACACCTCCCTTGCTTAACCAGCCCTGCTGCTTAGGAGCTCAGTGAGTGTCCCTGGTCACCGAAGGGTGTTCCCAGCAGAGTGGGGGCTCTAGGCACCCTCACTGAGAGCCAGTGCCCTGGCTATACTGAGGGCGCAGTGTTTCTACCCACTGTGTGGCTTCCCAGCAAGACCTGGCTTTGCGTGTGTCCAATCTGGAGTGAAGGGAGGGAGTTGAGGACTCAGCTGCAGGGGATGTCTCTGGAAATGAGAACCAACATGCAAGGAACGTGCTAGGAATCTGGACGCATGTGTTCTCACAGGGAAATGAGCTGGTTAAGATTGTGCTGCGTGCTGTGACGTATATAAAGGGCCTCGAACAAACATTCAGCAAATGTAAGACAGGGACAGGGAAACACAGCTGTCATCCCAGAAGGAAGCAAGCGGTCAGCTCACTACTGAGGAGCCATTGCCGGCCTTCTGTTCCCAGAGATGGCTCTTTGAGACTGTCCTAGTGGAACTCCCTGGGGAAGTCTGTCTCGTGAAAATAAAATACACACTGATTGGATCGTTTCTTGGTGAAATCTTCCTTTTGGCTTCTAGATGTTTGGCTTCTCTTTTGAACTGTGTGGTCTGTAGCCCAGCCTCTCTCCACTCTGAATGTTCGTTCCCCTTTTATCCCAACAGAGGGGAAGTCATGTTTGTTGACTGCTCTTTCAGGGCGGATAAAGGAATGTAATGTATGCATACACTGCCCAGAATTTCCTGTTAGACATCCATTCCAGACCTCGGCCTGGGAGGCGGTCCAGAGATAGGAGCCCATTCTAGGAGGGAAGAAATGATGCATTCATCTCTGTGTTAGCCTCCGGAAAGGGCTCGCCCTCACCCTCCTTTTAAGAGGCCATTTAGCTTTCTCCAACATGATGTAGTTGTGAATTCAGCAGTATGGTCTCTTTAGGACTGTAATTAATGTGCTCTGCTCCAACATTCCTGTGTGAAGCAACAGCCTTACCTTAAGGCACATTTGATGTTTCATTCTGTAGCTTAGCAGCATGGACACAATGTAGCAGCATGGACACAGTGTGGCGGCATGGATACAATGTAGCAGCATAGATACATTGTAGCACATCCATAGCATAATGGATGTTTCATTCTGTAGCAGTAGCAGCATGGGCATCCACCAGGATGTTGTACCAGGCTTGTTGTTGTAAATCTGTTATGGATCACTCTTGTGTATGTGGTGGGGGTATGCAGGTTCATACCCCTCCCTTGAGAATGTTGGGTTTCCATCTGCCCTACTCGCTTAAGACAGGGTCTGAGTCTGGAGCTGAGCTGGCAGCCAGCAAGCCTCAGCACGCCTCCATCCTTCCTAGTGCTGGGCTTATGGTCGCTTTTGAAATGGGAGCTGGTGATGCAAACTCATACACAAGCTTGCATTTTGAGTGTTCATACCCATTGAGCCTTGTCCCCAAGCCCCAGATTACTTAAGCTTGATAAGAAAAACTCCTTTGGTGAGGCAGTTGGTGGCTGTGCTCTGTGACATCACCAGTCAAATGGGTAGTTTCCACCAGAAAACTGGATCTGGGGTAGTATTTAAAAAATGGCTAAGAGATTGTATTCTGGACTTTTGCAATAGGGGAAAATACACTCAATCTAGATCCTCGGTGGAGTTTGAAAGTAGCATGGACAAGCGATGTTTATAGCTGAGCAGAGTAGGGGTCATGGGTGGACAGTTACTATGGGGAGCCGTCTGGAGTCGGGGAAGGGGGTGTTCTGGCTAGCTAGCTATCAGGATTCTTTGTATGGGGGCGGGGTTTCCATAGCATGGGTGTGGAGGTCAGAGGACAACTTGTAGGAGTCGGTTCTCCTTCCATCTTATCGTTCTGGGGATTAAATTCAGGTCAGAAGCTTATATTATAAACTGTTTGGCCAGTGGCTCAGGCTTCTTATTGGCTAGCTCTCTCAGTTATTAACCCATTTCTATTAATCTATGTGTGTCCACATAGTCTTGGCTTACCGGAAAATGACCAGGCATCCTAACTTCCTGGTAGCTACATAAAGTATCCCTGGCAACTCAGATCCCTGTGCTCCTCTTCCCAGCCTTTTCCTAGTCTGGAAGCCCAACCTATACTTCTTCCTGCCTGGCTATGTCCTGCCTGTCCATTGGCCAAAACAGCTTTATTCATCAACCAATAAGAGAAACATATGTTCACAGCATACAGAAGGACACCCCCCCCCCCATCACGGGAACTTTTGTTAAGGTCATCTTGTACCTTCTTCCTAAATTTGAACTTTACAAAGAAATGCACAGATAGGCCTAGGACCTCTCTGCGGTCAGAGTGCGTGAAGGTACTTTGTCAGGGATAATGCCAGTTTTGGACTGAGCTGTCTTCGGTGAGCTCCCTGTGCCAGGGAGAGGTGAGCCACACGTGAAGGGAACTAAAGGCAGACCTTTGTGTCCACTGCTGCTAAGATGTCTTTACCGGGGAGGAACCATAATATTAGAGATACCCCATCCAGTAGCAAAGTAAGCTCGCTGCTCTTTATCTGGAACTCCTTGTTTTTAATTAAGTTTGTTCTTGACATTTTCACCATCATCTCCCTGCCACCCCACCCACCCCAGGTCTCCCCATGAATCTCTGGTGTTTCTGTCTATTCATTTGGTTTTGTGACCCACTGAGACAAACCAGTGTCCTCTGTGTTTGGAGCTGTCCTTTGGGACCTGGTGGGTTCACAACTGGACAGCAAGTCCTTCTCTCCCAGACTCTGTTAATCACCAGGAGTTCCGAGTTCATGCCCCGAGAACCATTCCTTGGTGGTGCGCAGAGGTGTGGCAGCTAAGGAGTTTTAGTCAGAGAGAGTGGAGGGTGGATCAGAGCCCATGAGGTAGCTCTGCTCAGGATGGTGAGTGGTGAGCGCATACACCAGAGTCAGTGCAGACCCAGAAGTGTAGATCCTGAAGCCAGGGTGGGTGGTCCCAAAGCTTCCTCACATCCTAAATCCAAACCAGATCCAGTCCGCAGAAAATGAAAGGTCGGTGATTATGCGGCATGTGGCTGGTCTGGAGACATTTCAACATTTCTGGAAACGGCAAGGAAGCCAGAGGACCAGGAAACATGAGACAATGACCACAAATTACCCCTCTCCCTGAGTAGATGCCACTCCGCTGTAGTCCCCCCTCCCTCCCCGTTGGCATAAACTCACCAAGACTCTACTCACGTGACCTTTAGACTAGTCTCCTTGGACCACTGGAGAGCCAAGCCCCATGGTCAGCCGAGGTGAACTTCCTCCTAGACCCATGTCTTTGCTTACAGTGCTTTCTAGCCACATTTCATATGTGATTTCCTAGAAGGGTCCTAAGGCCAAGGCCTGACGCTAACCTCACAAAGGGAGGTTATACTTTGTTATACTGGTGTTTGTGAATACAGAAATGTTCTCTGCACTGGAGGTGAAGCTTGAAAGGGCCACTTATTGTTCTAAGTTTAGAATTCACATCACCAGAACCAAAATGGGTCTGCCTACATGTTTTCTCATAAAGCCAGGCTGTCTGTGTGTGTGTGAGCATGGCTGTCTGGGAACAAGCTAAATTCTTCGTGTGCACAGTAAGACGCTGCACAGAGCCCAAGTCGGCTGCCGGCGTTTTAATTTGCTGGTGGGTTTTTTTCCTCTTGCGTGAGCATGCATGCTTTTGCCGCAGGCACGGTGTAGTGGGGGAACTGCCGCCTTTTGCGAGGCATTGCCGTTTAGGTAGATGAAGTCACACAGCTAACAAGAGAGGGCTGAGACAAGCTCAGGTGCAGCCGCAACGCCCTCCTCCTGCCCCTCCTCCTCCCCCTCCTCAGCACCTGACAAGTGCTCTCTGCTTCTGGGAGGTTCATTGTTTATCTGTTTTCTGCACTTGGCCTATGTTGCGCGTATGTGTACTCGTGTGTGCGGGTCAGAGGTCGAGGGGGTAGAGGGAGCGTGGACGCTGCCTCTTCTCTCCTGAGAGCCTTGTTCTCTCTCTCAGGACACAGCAGCCAGCATAGCACAACTGGACACTCAGCCCCGCCCTTTACCTTGCCCATCTCAGCATCCAGTTTTTTGAGCAACTGAGTAGAGTAGAATTATTTCCTGAGGTTTGTCCAGTTCTGCTTTTAAATTATTGTTTATATAACTGAGACCTGTTGTAATAAATGCAGCTCTCAGTTGACAGATGCCAGTGGAGAGAAAAAGAAATTTACTTCCGAGTCTCCAGCCTCAGTCCAGAACTCAGCAGCAGAATCATCTCTGTTCTGCCAAGTAAATGTTGGTGAGGCCTGATGAGATGGCTCCGCAAGAAAAGGTGCTTGCTACAGAGCTGGGAGACACGAGTTCAAACCCCAGGGCCCACATGGTAGAAAGAACTGACATCCACAGGTCGTCCGCCGCCCTCCACACACAGTGCACACGTGCGTACTCATTCATATGCATGTGCACAAAGAGACTAAATAAATACCATGTGTTAATGATGAAACAAGTAAGAAAAACAGAAAAGAAAAAGGGAATTAAGGGCACTGCTGAATAAACTAAAAGAATTTGTTTTAGAGATTTATTTTAGTTTTAGTTATGTGTATATATGTGTGTGCAGTGACTACAGAGCTCAGAAGAAGGTGTTGGAGCCTGGAGCTGCAGCTACTGCTGGTTATGAGCTGCCAACATGGGCACTGGAAACCAAACTTAATTCTTTACAAAGGATTACACACCCTTTGACTACGGAGCCATTTCTCCGGCCCCTAACAAACTTTTTTTTTTTTTTTTTAAAGACTAATGATGGTTCTGAGAGCTAACATTAATTGAATGCTTAACTTTATTAGACTCTATTCTAAATACTTAGAATTAACCATTTCATTCTCACAACAAACTTGCACGGTGTGGCTATTTCTAACGTCTTTGTTTGTTTCTTTGTTTTGTTTGTTTTATGAGACCGGGTTTTTCTGTACATTTTGACCTTTTGGAGGCTGAGGCTGTCCTGGAACTCACTCTGTAGACCAGGCTGGCCTCGAACTCACAGAGATCTGTCTATCTCTCCCCGAATGCTGGGATCAAAGGTGTGCGTCACCACCGCCCAGCTCTAATGTCCTTATTTTATAGACATGGAAAACCAAGGCTTAGATATAACTTCCCCAGGCCCTGTGCAGTTTCTGGTTGAGCCATCACAGACACCTATGTATGCAGGCTTCGGAGCCCATGCTCTCTGTCATCAATTGGTAGGCTTAGCTGCCACTCAGATCTGTGGAAGTTACTGCGGGATAAAGATCTGTAGCAGATCAAGTCGGGACACTTAGGGTTCAGAATGGCCTCCTGAAAGAGAGATAATGACCAGGCTTGGGGAGCAGAGACCGCGAGCTCCAGTTAGCCATGTCAAAGGGAAGGACCTATGACATCCAGAGATGTCCATCCCATGGGTTGGGTAAACCAACTGAAACGTGGGAGAGAGGTCTGGACCAAAGACTCCTGAGTCACACTCTGTCCTAAGGAGATGTGTCTATTTCCTACCTAGCAGCCCCGAACTTTCCGTACTTATACAAAGGAAACTCTGCAAAACTGCTTCTCCCTACTCTGAGAAGGGAGGGGAGGAAACCTGTCCAAGTCCACCAGCCTCCAGTCCACTCAAACTAACTTCTCCTGACTCTCTAGACAGGGAGTGATCCAGTAGTGGACACCTAAGTGCCTTACTGGTTGCAAGTTCCAGGTTCATTGATGGACTGGCTTTGTAAGAGGTCATTTGTTAGTGGTGAGGAGGAGTTGTATGAGCCAAAGATGAACACAGACGTTGGAAGGTGCTTCCTCTCAGGGGGCTCACTGTTTCTGAGACTCGAGCAAATCGTAGACTTGCAGGGAAGCATGCCGTCAGCCTAGAGACCAGTGTGCTGTTGGGCCGGGTTTTAACCCCTGCTCATGGTTAAGTAATCTGAATGTACCATAAAAATGTAAACCCCCAAAGTAGCAATGAGACAGTCGGAGCAATACAAGTTTATAACAATGCCTCCCTTTTCACTTGGCAAGCTCCCTGCTCCCTAATCAAACCTCAGTTGTTTCAAGATTTGCCTTCAGCGAACACTTGGGAAATGACACGTTTGGAAACAGGCCTGCTTGGGTCCCACTCCTGGCCCCAGCCAGTAAGTACCAGCTGCTCCCTCTCAGCAAAGAGGGAGCAGTGACCCCTGCATCCTCTGGAAACCATGTGCAGTCCAGGAGGTGAGGTTCAGAAGGCGGGAGGCAGTCACCTTGACAGCAGCCGTATCTTTGCCCACCACTCACAAGAGTGGGAGGCCGCCGCCTGTGGGCCCAGGGGTCTGACCCAGCCTTCGAGTCCTGAAATGAGACCACTGGAGTTCTGTGATGCACACTCAAAGATTCACGAAGACAGAAACATCCAGCTTCCCTGGGATTTATCATTCTAAAAATCCATCCTTTTTGTGCGTGCGTGCGTGCGTGCGTGTGTGTGTGTGTGTGTGTGTGTGTGTGTGTGTGTGTGCACGTGCGTGCGTGTATATGTGTGTTCCTGCATGCATGAGTGTGTGTGTGTGTGTGCGTATGTGTGTGCATGCGTACGTTCGTGCGTGTGCTTGTGTGAATGTGAGGCTGTGTGTGTGTGTGCATGTGAAGGTCAGAAGAGGGCATCAAGCTTCCTCCATCAGTCCATGTTTGCTCCCTTGAGGCATGGTCTCTCTCTGAACATCAGGCTTGAGTTTTCTCAGTGAGGTGGGAGACAGTGGACCCCACAGATCCTCTTGACTCCCCCTCAGAGCTGGGATTACAGGTGTATGTGGAACACCAGACTTGTTTCGCAAGTGTTAGGATCCAAACTCTGGTCCTCATTATTGTATATCGAATGCTCTTAACCACAGAGCTGTTTGCCCAGCCCCTGAGGGTTATTCATGGGGGCTGCAGACCACCCACATCCTAACAGAATCTCCTGGATGTGTTTCGGTTTTGTTGTTACCAGGAAACTATTCCTAAAAGTTGCGATCACTTGGGATGAAAGGCGCTGAACAAATCACTAAGTTCACACAGTGAATAATAGGGCCAGGTGGCTGGTGAGGAGAGGTGTTCTCCCGCTTGCTCTCCATTTCCCTGTGGCTACAGCCCAGAGCACTGCAGACCCACCCAGCCATGGCATGTGGTAGGACTGCCCCAGCCACATTCCCAGGCAAAAGCGGCCTGCCCATCCAAGTTGTCAGTCTTCTGCCCTGAGGTGTTTTTTTCCATCTGTGCCAGATTTTACCTTTCATTTCTGACTTGTGGCAGCTTGTTCTGAGCCCTGGGTAAATAGAAAGACCCATTCCTTCCCCAGGCATCCAAGACAGGCCAGAACACAGTATTGCATCCTGGGAACGTTCCTGTCTGTGTTCTCCCCATCACATCCCCTGCTGTCTCTGTAATGTTCTTGGGGGGCCCAGGTCCCCCCCATCAACTTTTGATAAGCACCTGACTTTAAAAGGGGGTTCCCTTGTGCACCTTAACCCCTAAAGCTGGCCATCCCCGTAATGTACAGGAAGTGTCCAAGAACTGGTTTTCTGATTGGCTCTTGCTTGCTGCCCAGAGAGAAGCCGCTTCTGAGAGAGGATCAGGTCTGGTTTATTCATGAGAAGTCACCGATTTTGGAGTAGTGCTTATGAGATGGTAGAAACGCTACAGCTCCTCAGGCTGCAGAACACAGGTGTCAATGACCCTGAGGATTGGGCAGTTAAGGAGACAGCCGCCCCACTAAGCTGAAGTCAAAGGGATTTGTGCTGCCTGTGGGACTGGGCTACAGGGCCCCTGGAGTCGGGGTCCCAGGAGGCAGCCGCACACTCCAGCGCCCGCACCCACGTGCCCCGGTCGGTCACCCACAGCTGTCTCTCTTTCAGCTTCCCAGCGCAGCGTCAGCCTGAAGAAGCAGAGGGGCCGCAGCATCCTCAGCACCTTCTTCTGCTGCTTCCGAGACTACAATGTGGAGGCGCCTCCGCCCAGCAGCCCCGGTGTGCTTCCGCCACTGGTGGAGGAGAACGGTGGGCTTCAGAAGGTCAGTCAGTACATCTGGAAAACTGAGGCAGCATGTACACCCCACCCGTGGCAGATTCCCTAGCAAGAGCGTGTGAAACGTGTATGCAGCCATTTAAGACTTGGGTTCAGTCCCATCTAGCAACAGAAGAGCACGTATGATGGAAATTTAAGGCCAGCTGGTAAAAGAGCTTGGTGCCTGATGACCTGAGCTCAAGCCCCAGAACCCACATGGTAGAAGGAGAGAATTGACTCCCACGAGGAATCCCTGACCCTTTCACGCATGCGTGCACGCGCACGCACGCGCACACATACACACACACACACATACACACATATACACACATGCACACACCCATAAGGCACACAGAATAGATAAATACAATTCTTAAAAAGGAACC
Organism: Phodopus roborovskii; assembly: GCF_943737965.1. Classification (NCBI taxonomy): domain Eukaryota; kingdom Metazoa; phylum Chordata; class Mammalia; order Rodentia; family Cricetidae; genus Phodopus; species Phodopus roborovskii. The sequence continues at coordinate 7,166,788 of NW_026125295.1, forward strand.
AGTAGCAGATAGAGAAACAGGCAAAATAAGATAGAGTCTGAGCAGACCTTGCAGTGAGTATAACTGAGTTAATACCTCGTTTAATAACAATATGTGTTTAACAACAGCAAAGTGGAAGGGCTCTGAGTAGTGTTTGCTGGTGTGTGTGTGTGTGTGTGTGTGTGTGTTAGATTGTCGGAATAGGTCAGAACCCAAAACCACCCACAGACTGTCTGACTGACATCTCTGCAACTAAATAACTCAGAACAGTTAAGAATATAAGGATAGACAAGGGGATGCCATCCAGGAACGAGCAAAGAAACCAGATTACATTAATTTCTGTCAACACTGGATTCCAGGTTAAGAAAAAAACATTGAAAAATACGAAATAGATTGTTCATAAGGAACATGGTGAAAGATTACAGACACCAAAGTCATAAAACTTCATGTTCCAAATAACATGAACACAGAACAAGAAACAGAGATGGGGGCTGGAGAGATGGCTCAGTGGTTAAGAGCACTGGCTGCTCTTCCAGAGGTCATGGGTTCAATTCCCAGCACCCACAACTGTCTGTAACGACAAGTCTAACACCGTCACACAGACAAACATGCCTGCAATATATTAATGCAAATAAAATAAAAACAAATTATTTTAGAAAGAAAGGGAGGGAGGGAGGGAGGGAGGGAGCTGTAGGGCAGGTGAGATGGCTCACTGCCTCGGCTGTTAAGAGCACTTGCTCCCCTTCCAGACTGGAGTTTGGTTCCCAGCACCCAAACCACAAAGCTCACAACAGCGTGTGACTCTAGCCCAGAGGATGCAGTGCCATCTTCTGGCTGCCGTGGGTATGTGTGCACACACTAAATATTTAAATAAAAAGAATACAACTGATCAAATGTGGGATTGAGCAAAACATCTGATTTTGATACGCGGCTCAAAATGGAAAAAACTGGAACAACCCTTCTCCTGTCTGCGAGGGTTTGTTGTGGGAGTGGAGGTTGCAGTACAGCCTTAAGTGGCATAGAGGGCGTGCTAATTGGTTTACATTTCCAAGAGGACACTTGGCAATGTGGAATGCAATCTTAGAGTATGCCTGTTGATGATGAAAGCGATTTTATTTCATAGCAAAAAAAAAAAAAAAAAAAAAAAAGTCGTTAGGAATGTACAAAGATTGATATACAAGATGTGTTATCCAGCATAGCTTATAATGACCCAGAAAGGTACCTGATGCAATGCAAACCTCTGACCTATACACTTACACACACAACCCTCCTTTGAGACAATGGAGGCACATTTTTCAGACACATAATGATTCCAAGAAGGGGTTAAAATAGGTAGTTGGTGTTATAAGTAGGTTGTCCCTGCCGGCCCACCTGGTCCCAGAGCCGCGCCCGCCACAAATAACACACAGAGACACTGTATTACATATAATTCTGTTGGCCTGTTACTAGTATTTCTTATTGGCTAGCTCTGTCTCAAATATTAACCCATTTCTATCAATCTAAGTATTTCCACGTTGTCTTATCTTACCAGAGAGAGGCCCAGCGTTCTTCTCTCGCCGTCCTCCATCTTGATTCCTCCCTACTACTTCCTCTCTCCTCCTTGTCTCCTAGTCCTGCCTAGCTTGCTTTCCTATTGGCCAACAGTGCTTTATTCATTAACCAATACAAGAAACATATTTACAAAATGACGTCTGCCATCAAGTTGGTTAAATGAGCTACATCATAGCCATACAATCAGTCGCTGTCTTGGTTAAAAATGACATGTCCACAGGGATGGCATGTCACAATTGTTAACATAAAGAAATATTCACAATAGAGCTGGGAAGATGGCTCAGTAAGTACAGGTGGATACAGCACTTGTGTGCAAACCCAACAGCCTGGCTTCAGATCTCCAGAACCCACTTAAAAGCATTAGTGCAATATCTTCAGGGAGTCACCAGAAGCTCATGAGCCAGCCAGCTTGCCATACCCCGAAATAGCAACGGGCCAGGTGGCCTGCCATATACCCCTTCAAACAGCAATGGGCCTAAGACAGACCTAAGATGTCAACCAGCAGCAGAGGCCCATGGGGAAGGACTTGACTGCCCACTGTAGTGTGGGTACCCTGGGGAGCTCTGCTGATGAACCTGGTGGTTTTATTCCTGTGCCCTGGTATCTAGTGGTGTGGGACTTCCCTCACCTCTGCTGGTCCATGCAAACAGGTCTCCTGTGGGTTTTCCAGTACTCCAGCATCCTCCAAAGACCCTGTTGGGCCTAACAGCCAGCCATAGTCAGAGCACACAACACAGCCTGGCACGTGCAAAGAAAAACGTAGCCTCAGCTGAGAGGTCCATGTTGAAAAGTCAGTACCTGAGACTCCTTCTAGGGGAGACAGTGTCAACCATAGCAGCCAGCCTCCACGGACATGTCAGGACAGCCCCTGGGACAGAAGAGACCTGTGGGGTCCCAGCATCGCACAGCACTCAACATAAAACCTCAGAATTCAAGGGAGAAAAGGAGACAGCAGCCATTTCTGAGAACTGAGTGTGAATTCTGGAAACGATTCAAACCAGAAACCCAAAGATGGAACTCGTGAGGGAGGAACAGAGCCATCTAGACCCATCCGCAGACGGAAAGAGAAAGGAGGGGCAGGTTCTTTCTGTTCTTGAGCTGAAAAAGACAGACTGCCCTTGAAAAGCTCCCTGCTTCTCCCATAGGACCGGGTCCCCGCAGATGAAACTCTGAGTTAAAGTAACACATCTTTTCCTTTGTTTGTTGTTGTTGTTGTTTCTGGAAATAGGGGTTTTCTGTGTGGCCCTGATGTCCTGGAACTCACTCTGTAGACCAGGCTGTCCTCGAACTCACAGAGATCCACCTGCCTCTGCCTCCACAGTGCTGGGATTAAAGGCGTGCGCCCACAGCGCAGCTGAAATAACACATCTTACAAGCTACCAGAACACATTATTCCAGAGAAAGCAATTATATTAGTCTCAGACTTCTCGTCAGCAACAATAAAAAACACAAGGCTATGACACATGTGTGCAGGCTATTGGGGGGCGGAAAAGATCTTGAAACAAAAATTGTGTCTTGTCAGAAAGCCTGCTCTGGCCTGGGAGATGCCTTTAAGCATGAATGTCTGGGTTCAGACCCTGGTTTCTCCATGGCTGCTGAGGATAAACAGAAACATAGCTGAGACAGGCAGGCCACGCACAAACCGAGCTGAGTGAACCAGATTCTGCTCACAGGGGACCAACGTGACACCACATGATGTGGCAACCTCAGCAGCGCACCATTACCAAAACCATGCCTGCCATCAAACGGCAAAGAAAACTAGCAACCGATAGGTTACCCGTTTCCTTTTCTCACATGCAGACTGAGTCTGACACGTGCTAAGTTGGTTTAGATCCGGTGATGACATAAGAAACCCAGACTACATATTCTTCCATTCGGACATGTTTCTGCTCAGCTATCCCTGGTCTCTGCGCCTCCCTTCGCATCCTGAGATTTGCATCCAGGGGAGGTAGAGGGTGACGGGTGACACTAGCCGTGTTTAACCCTGGTACATCATTGCTTTCATAGAAAACCCAGAACTTTATCGTAGGGCTACCCAGTTGCAGCAAGGATGACGTGCAGAGAAATTCAGCTGGACGTATTTCTGCTCTCCGCCAGAATGAGGAGTGACCCATGAATAGATGGGCTGGGCCAATCCGCATGAGTTTAGTTCTACCTCAGTAACAACCTTAAAGCCTAAGAGGCTTTAAACAGTACAAGTTGGGCCAGAAAGATGGCTCGTTGCATAAAGATGCTTGCCGTTGAAGTTGGTGACCTAAATTCTGTCCCCGACACTGACAGAGAAACTGACTGCTGCAGGCTGTCCTCTGACCTGCACACACATAAAGCAATGGCATATGTTCACCCCAAGCATGCACACAGGGGCTAGGGAAAGGGATCAGTGGCTTAGAGCTCATGCTGAGGACCTGGGCTCAGTTCCCAGCACCCATGTGTTGGCTCCCAACGGTCTGTAACTCCATCCAGTTTAAGGAGGTCCAGTGCCCTCTACAGATATACACACATGTGGCACACACACACACATAGAATAACACACACACACATATATAAATACACACACAGAATAACTCATACATATACAATAAATAAATATTTTAACTTTAAGCTTAATTTTAAAAATAGTCTGGAGAGTTACCAAGTAGTTTTTATTTCATCCTTCATTCATTATTTGTCATAGATTGGCTACGTCTTCTGTGGAAATACAGTGAGTCATAAAGCTAATTTAAATCATTCTAGTCACATCTGAATAAATATTTTTAAAACAAATGAAATTAATTTTTAATAATATTTTACTTAACCCAATATAGCCAAGGTTCGAACATGGGACCAGTAGAATACTGCCGAGATAATTTATTTTTTAATCTTACCAGTTCAAGAACAAATGTATGCATTTTATATTAGCTCACGTCTTAGTTTGGGCTAGCCACATCTCACAGGCTCAGTGGCCACCTGTGGGCCATTGTGTGGGACAGCTCAACTCGTTTCATTCCTGGACCTGTGGTGATGATGGCCCAGCATCTTGGTTCCCTTGACTGTCACAATCCCTGCAGGTTTTGACCCAGAAGCAAATGCATTTTAACCTTAGAGGCCGCAGCAAGACATGCGGCTATACCTGCACGTGGCCGCATCTACCTAACTTCAAAGGCACTGGAGCACGACCTCACCATATACCCACCCAGAAGAGAAGCTGGGGTGACGGGGTAAAGACTGGCTAATGCCCGTTACAGTGAGTACCGCACTATTTCCATAGTAACCTCAACCACGGCACGATGGAGGAAAGCAGGAATACAGAGGTGGAGCAGTATGTAAGGACGGGCTGAACCGAAAGAAAGAAGTCTTACTGCTGAGGCAATATTAGCAGCAGATCAAGCAGAGATGAGTCAGATATGTTAGGGCTGGAGAGAGTCCTCAGTGGTTAAGAGCACTTGCTGCTCTTGCAGAGGACCTGGGTTCGGTTCCCAGCGTCCAACCGTCTGTAAGTACCCCTCTGGAGGATCTGATGCACACATTGGGCCTCCATGGGCACCCACACACCTGATATACATGCACACAGATGACAAATAAGTTTTAAAAGCATTAAGCACAGTAAAGACATTTACAGTGGTAAAAGGTCTAATATTAAATGAGGTATTTAATAGACCAGCCATCCTTCCATATAACCAAAAATATGACCAACTACAAGAAGAAAGCTATGATAAAATCCTGATATAACTATCCTGTCTTCTGAAAATGAACAGCAAACAACACAGGCGAATCATTGGTAGGTCCTGGCTGGTGGGATAAAACAGGAACATGAAACAGTTGTTATAAATATGGAAAAGTTATAAAATTAGCCTTGCTTGTAGATGACATCACTGTTTATATAGATGCCCGAGAGAGATAAAAACGGATCCGAATGGCTGAAAGCTAGCCCTGTGTGTTTCTGGGTGGGCTTTAGATTCATGTGGAAGGAAAAAGTATCAAAGAATCTGAGAGAAAGCTTGGGGAAGAGCACTCTGAAAGGCAGCTTGCCCTAGCAGACGCCACTCCTCGGCATGTACAACCACCAGTAACATATAAAATCAGAGTCTACCGTGGTTCATATCCTGACCCCAATTCCAAGCAGCTGTCTCCGTGTACTTCCCTCCCTCCCTGCTTAAAGACTATTACCATGAGTGGGGACCAGAGAGGTGGCTCGGCTTTTGCTCCCAAACCTGACAACCTGAGTTCCATCCCTGGGACCCACATGCTGGAAGGAGAGAGCCAAACCATGCAAGTTGTCCTCCTCCAAGCTCCACACGTCTGGGCGGCACACGCCCACAAGCACATACAAAATAAATAGATATGTTTTAAATAAGAGACTTGAGACAGTGTGGCTGTGGAGGAGCGCTCTAAGAGAAGGGAACTGGGGTCCTCAGTTGTCTGTTGAGATAAACACCTTTCAAAAGCATTCCTTTGGGAGCAGTAGTCTCGCTTAGAATTCCTGCTCATTCATGGGCTGCCTCTATTCACATTAGCCAAAATGTCTTTTAAATAATTCAGGTGGGCTGGAGAGATGCTTCAGCTGTTAAAGGCCAAGCTCACAGCCAAAAGAATTCAGGGTTCGGGGATGGGGGCTGTAGAGAGAGCTCAGAAGTTTGACTGCTCCTCCAGAGGACTAGAATTGGGTTCCCGGCACCCATGTGGCAGCTCACAACCCCCTATAACTCTAGTCACAAGATCTGACACCCCTTCTGGCCCCCACATGCACCAGACATGCATATGGTGCACAGACATACAAGCAAACAAAACACCCATACACATAAAATAAAAAACCTTTTAAACTTAGTTAAGTCTACAGTGAGGCACTGTCTTCATAACAAGTGTGTGGTCTGTGGGACCGTGTAGGTGAGGAAGCTGACTCCCAAGGGACACCCTTGCCTCTTGCACCGAATTCCACCAGCACCCACAGAACACAGGCCAAGCCCAGATGTGGAAGCCGACACCAGACCTGACTTTACTGAAGCCTGCACGGCTCCCTAGCTCAGCACAGTGCAGAAGATGGAAGTCTGTGGACCGAACAAGTCTGGCAACTACTGTGGCGCCTTCCGCCCTGGAAAGAGGAAGAGGTTCAAAACTACCTTTTGCAGCCATTCTGCAGCAGTGGTTTAAACTGACAGCCACTGGGGTCATCTCAGCTACAACAGAGACCTGCAGGCCAGCAGCATCCAGAGACAAACAGGGTCAGTGCCCAGTAAGACTCCAGTGGCAGTTACCATGGAGGACCCCAGGTGTACAGAGAGCATGAAAGGGATTTCCAGAAACACAAATAACACGCATACTCCCACACCCAATACCACGCACACACCATATACACATAAATTCACATACCCCATACATGTGCCTACCCTCCCTACACACACACACACACTTCTCATAGTACACACATGTTCGTGCGCACACATACACCTCACACACACATGTCTGTGTGCACACTCACATGTGCAGTCCTCATTCCCACATACGTGTGGCGCGCCACTTCTGTGTGTCTGTGGCCCATGTTCTGTCAGCCCTGGGCTACGCTCCTGATACCTCTCCAAACATACGCTCACCTCACGACAGGTGTTTCCAGGCCTGACTGAGTGGGACTCTGTGGTCTCTGGATGGAGCAGGGCTTCCTACATGGAGGACTTGCAGTGTCTAGAGACCTGTCCCTGCTCTGGGAGACACCCTGGCCAGGCAGGCCAGAGGTGCTGTTGTGAAGTTAGAGGACATTCTCCCCCAGTCATCTGTCTGTCTCAATGTCCCTACTCTGAAGGGGCTGGCACTTAGAGGTTTCGGGTTAAAATCTCCCCCTCTGATAGCAGCCATCTGCTCCTGAGTCCACACACTGGGAATGGGATTAGTTAGATGTTTCTGGAATGAAGTTCCCTGCACAAGTTGTTGGACACGAGGATTTGATTAGGGTGTGCTATCGTGTGGAAGAAAGCCCCTGACAGAGGCTGCTTAGACTTGTAGCGAGGAGGGACCCCACGGAAGGAGCCATCATCTTCAGAGAAAAGAGGAATTGCAGTTACCCCATAGAGGTGATATCTAGAGGCCAGAGAGAATCAGGAAATCACCATGCTGGTATCAGCAGAGCTACCGGGAGGTGCCAGTCGCCTGCCTCTTGGCCATCAGGTTTGGCCTTCACTGGAGACCATGACACTGGTGAGCACCTCGGTAACCATGGACACATCTTTTCACAAATCCTCCAATCGGAGACATGACACGGTACATCTCCCTATCCCACCATATGGAAGAAGAAGAAGAAGGAGAAGGAGAAGGAGAAGGAGAAAACAGAAAATCAATAAAACAATGTTTTTCTTGTATTAACATTTACTGATGCTATAGCGAACTATTTCTGCCCATTTTCAGTGGCTGGTATTCTGGGATGAGGCTGAATATTCTCAACGCCCTCAGGGAATACCGTGTTGTTTCCCTTAAAGGGGAAAGCTACGTGGGCAGCCTGTGAGGGGACTTCTGGTACCTTGTGCCCTGTCCCCTCTGTGTGGTTCTCCTCTCTGCCCTACAGAGGACCTGGAGTGGTCAGACATCCCTTGTAATCTGATAACCCTGCCTGCGTGTTATACTTATGTTATACTAATAACAAGCCAGTTATTAGAGGGGTGGAGATCAAAATATGAGTGTTCGGTTTTGTTTTTAAGTTAGAGTCTACTCCTGGGATCAGGGCACACACTTTAAATAAGCAGAGGCTGTGAGGGTGAGGAGCCCTGCCGCCAAGTCCGGGAGGGGTCCGGAGGGATCACGGGCCCATTTCCTCCAGAAGGTTCCCCAGCTCACTGACTGCCACGAGGCTGCTGGAGTGGGAAGGCCATCGCTGTGCCTGTGCCCTAGGGAGCGTACAACTTTCTTTCGAGAATATGTCTCTGTGTCTTCCATGCTGACAGTGATTTTCTTTTCTTTTTCCTCAGGGTGACCAGAGGCAGGTCATTCCCGTACCGAGCGTATGTATCTTTATCCAGTTCTATTAAACATGTGTGAAACCCTTCAGTGCCCTCAGACCTGCTGGGGGTGGGGGAGGGTTCCAGTGTTCTTGCTTCTGTTGAGTTTTATCGTGTGGTATAAACAACCATAGTCTGCTTTAAAAAAAAAAAAAAAAAAAAAAAAAAAAAAGCAAAGGAACAAAGTTAGCTGGAGCTGTGACCGGGACAGCCGTCTGAGGAAGAAAACAGACGACTCTGCTCACCCGCTTCTCTCCTCTTCTCTCCCTGCAACCCTCACTTCCTTTCTCCCGAGGAGAAGCTCCAGTTTCAGTAAGCTGGGGTGGCCTGCAGCCCACCCCACCCACGCCACTGCACCCGCCCAGGTCTTCTGACTGGGACGGCGATGACCTTGCCAGACTTGACTCTCACAGCAGACCCGGCCTCCCTGAGCCTGCTCGCTGCTCGGGGACTGCTTGGCTGCAGCTCTGGGTCCAGAGGAAACTTCCGGCAGACTCCTTGAACTCACAGGCCCCTGCCCACCCCTCCGGCCCCTCAGGCCAACTGCTCTGCAACTCTGCCACCTCACTCGCTTTCCCTTTAAAACCCTGGGCTGAGCTGTCACCCTGTCCCCAGGCCCCCACTGCCGTCCCTCCGTCAGTCCGGTATGACCCCGTGCTCAGCCAGCAGCACTGTCCATCCTCAGGCTGTACGGCAAACAACTCCCGAGGAAGTAACTCTACAGCGAGTTTCTAAAGCAGCCTTTGAATTGGTCTGTTAGGATTATCTGATTCCGAGTATGGGATCCAATCTGTTTGTGTACTTCGACACGTTTCGGGGCTGCCCTGTATTGAATGGAGTGGGTCTTATGAGTTTGGGTTGCCCAAGAAGGCTCTTAGTGCCACGTGCCATTTGCAAGTGGCCCACAAAGATCAATCATTTTATTTTTCTCAAGACTGTCAGTTCTCTGCTGGCCATGCCTAGGCGCTGAGCTTCTTTGGGGCGAAGACGGATTAGGCAATGTGGCACCTGAGTGAGGGTCTCCGGGTGACACCCAGCAGGGTGGCAGCATCTATTGTCCCCGCCCGTTCAATGTCACGCTAAGGTAATTTGTGGCCCCTGTAAAGCTAGGTGCCAAATGAAAGCAACTCTGTGCCATGCAAACCCTGCTGAGGAAACTGGCCCTTTCCCACAAACTGGGCTCAGCCATGCTCAGATTCCCAGCATATTGAAAACGGGGACAAGAAGGCTCCTTGTGTAATTTATCTCAGCATCTGATCGATAAACTACAGGCTCCGCCCTATACCTACAGCAGCCGGTGGGCCAGGCATGTGACTCTTGGGACTGGGTCGGGCGTGTGACTCTTGGGACTGGTTTCCAAAAAGGCAACACCCAGCTAAAGTAACTTGTGCTTTTGCCCCCCCCCTCCATACTGGTAACTAGTTCCTGTGCATATTAAACGAGAACTCTACCACTGAGCTACATCCCCAGCCCCAATTTGCATCTTTAAATGATGACACAAAGGCAGTGTGCCACCTCCTCTGCCTGCTCAGTGTTCAGGACCGGGAGAAAGCAAGGTCGTCCTGAATTTAATTAAGTCTTGACATCCCTGGTAAAATCCGCACTGACTTCCCAAGGTCCCCGGGGCCACTTCCTGTCCTTTCTGGAGCAGAGGGGTTTCTGGGTAATACTGAGAATGACGGAAACTAGAGGTGCTGTAGTACCCAGTCAGTTCTACACCCCAGACCGGGTCCCCTGGCCTCCTGGAGGCTTTCTCCAGGAAAGAAGGGTCGTGTGTGTGATGCATGCGTGCCCAGGGCACCTTAGCACAGAGTCCCCCATTTCTTCTAAGGCCTCACCCCTGCTTCTCTCCTAAACACATTTTGCTATTTGCAAGTGCAAAAGTTTAGACTCTGAACTTTTTATTCAGCAAAAATCCAAGCCAGTAGTTACATGCTGAAAAATTAACATCCCAGCCATTCCCACCATCTGCCGTAGCCATCACTGATGTTTGCCCTGCACTTCTCAGAAAGCTTCCAGGCAGACGTGCTTATACACACGCCATTGTGCTGCTCCCGCAGGTCTGCAAGCGGTCGCGTCCGTCCAGGCCATCGCTTTGCCTGTCACGGCTGCATTCACGTGGCCGCCATTTGTGCGCATCCATAAGCATTTGCTACAGCAGTATCTGTGTGTACATGGACCTCTACGATTGGGTCCTAGCTGAAGACATGAGGACCACATTGTTAGTTACCGAAGCCAAACTGCCCTCCAAAAACTATGAGATGACCCCATTCCCCTTCTGAAAATGGCTCTCAAGGGTTTTCGACCTTTGCCAGTCCAAAAGCGAAGGAAGAATGCTATTGATTTGTTGCTTTGCTTGCATCTGTTGACTGGTGAATATGAACAGTGTCTCATTGGCCACACACCTTGCCTCATTCCTACCCACCTAGGTTTTATCTTGTCTTTCTTAAATGTTCAGGAAGTGATGCTCGGGTTAAGACAGCGGGCCCAGTGGTAAAGTTGCTTGCTGCTAAGGCTGATAACCCGAGTCAGATTCCCTGAGACCACATGGCAGGAGACAACCAAACCCCAAACAGTTGTCCTATGACCCTCGTATGTTCACATACATGCACATACAAATCATGCACTTAAATACATCTATAATGTATCTTTTGACTTCCTTTATGATCACTTTGGCCACAAAGCAATTTTAATCTTCTGTAGGTAAATGTATTCATCTGCTGTTTTATGACCCAACCCACATCCCATGTTCTCCTGTGAGATTTTGATATTCTTCATCCACTTAGAAAGTGTGGCATAGTACTCCAGTGGCCACCTGGCTGCCCTGAACATTTACCGGGTCGTCATGTGTGACACACCACCAAGATGACATCGTAAACATGGGCTTTTGAAAGTTTCAGTTAGTAGCTTTCATATCCCACCCATGGGCTGGGAGTCAGGTCGTCCTCACTGGGAAGCTGCATGGGCTTTTCAGTTACAGTCTGGTGTTGGAGGGTAAGGTAAGGGAGAGATGTGGGGGATGGAAAGTGTCCATGGCTTCAGACAAGCTTTTGAAAACAGCGGCATCTCAGTGAAAGATGCCGCAGGGTCTGTGACCCTAGTCCTGTCGTCCCATACCCTTGCTGAAGTTACATGTCTCACTAGTGTGCATACACAGAGCCCTGGCAGTATGAAGTTACATGTCTCACTAGTGTGCATACACAGAGCCCTGGCAGTATAGTTGAACACTAACATGACAGGAAAGGAGGAACTGACTTAACAGTCCGTCTGTGTTAGCTGCCAGAAGCTTTTACTAAAACTGGAATCTCGTTCCCAGACTTCGCATGGCAAACCTTCCCTCTCCCCCCCCCACCCCACCCCCGCAAGTCCCATATGAGCATTTGAGCGTTTGTATAAGTGACTTTGTGTAGAAAGGTCCATTCTTATCATACTCGGGGGCCCATGCTCTTAACTCCAGGAGGGTGGAAAGTTCCAGACCAGCCAAAGCTAAATGGCCGGTGAGATGATTTGGTGGGTAAAAGCTGCTTGCCAAGTGAACCTGACACCAGAGCTCACCCCTAGAACCCACATACAGGAGCTAGGAGACAGCAGACTCCAGAGTTGTGCTCCGATCTTCACACATAATCCATGACATAACATGCATGGCATCCAGGTGCCCACATACAACCTACACACAAGAATGAAAACAACATTTTTGTTTGTTTGTCTAATTCCTGTTATTCAGGAGGCCAAGGTAGAGTGAGTTCAAGGCCAGCCTGGGTACCTTTAGTGACACCTTGTTACACATTTTCAAAAGGGAAAAAAGGGTAGGCATGGATCAGTTCTAGAGTGATTAATACCTGGTTCAACTTATAGTTCTGCAGTAAATATGTAAGACCCTTCTTTTTCAAATATTTATTTGTTTATTATGTATAATGCTCTGTCTGCATATGTGCCTGCACACCAGAAGAAGGCACCAGGTCTCATTATAGATGGTTGTGAGTCATCTTGTGGTCCCTGAGAATTGAACTCGGGACCTCTGGGAAAGCAGCCAATGCTCTTAACCTCTGAGCCAACCCTCCTGGCCCCTGTAAGGCCCTTCTTGATGTATAATGGGTGTTTTTCTTGTTTGTGAGTTTAATGATGGCTGCAAAGATTTGGTCAGACCTTCGAGTAAATGGTTCAAGACCAGCTAAGTCACAAAACACTTATCGTGGCTTTACGGTGCCCTTGTATTGCCAATACCTCGAGGCTGTCTCATCAGGGGACTGAGGAATTTGCTGGGAATTGATGGTGCCCTCCCTCCTTGCATCCTCTGCAACCTGGCCTTCCTCTCTCCTGTCTCAGCCTACCTGATCCCTCCCTGCAGGCATCATCCGGTCAGGGATACCTGAATTTCTTTCTTTCTTATAAAGTATAGGTGTGTATGCTAAGAAGGTAATTTTTAGTCCTGGGCTTGGAAAATCACTGAGCTGCGTTTGGCAGATCTTTGATGTTTTCTGATCTGTGATGGGTAGAATCCCTAGAGCCTTGTTTTCCAGGTTAGCAACCTAAGTGACTTAAGTTATGAACATCGTTTTTAGTAGTGTGTAAAACAAAGGGAAGGGCTGGAAGAAGCAGGCTAAACCCAGGGGGAGGGAGAAAGAAAGGGGGATAGGAAGGGTCTTACCTGTTTGTACTGTTCACCGTGAGGCTGTCTCTTCACATAATTGTGCGATAAAATCAAACCAAATTTTACTGTGGTCACATGACATGCCTTCCGCCATGGCCCAAAGAAAGAATCCCCTGTCTCGTGGTTGTATTCAACCCTGCCTTTTTAGAAACATAGTGTTGTATAAAACTTGGTGTGAGTTTACGTTTCTGTTTTTGTTTTTTTGTTTGTTTGTTTGTTTGGATAACCCTGATGACTCACCTGTTTATAATGATGGAAGCAGTCCACATCCCTCCTCCCTGGCTGGTGCTGGGAGGGCTATGGAGGACTGAAGCCACTTTTACTTAGAGCTGTGGCAAGTGGAGCCTTCTGGGCTTTTTCTTCTCCAGGACTTAGATATAACTTCAGAGAACACCCTGGAGTTAGGCCCCACCTGTCACCTCTTCTTGCTCAGCCCCTGTCTGTGGTGATCATGGCACCTACGCCTTCAGCTAACCTGCCCTGTGGTTAGCGCAAGTTCAATTTTCAGTTTTATTTTCAGTGCTGAAACTAACCCTAGCGCCCCGCACACACCAGCATTCTACCCGGGGCTGAATCCCCAGCCACCTCAATAAGTTGGCCAAACAAGCCCTAAACTCAGTCTGTAGCCTGGACAAGTCTTATCCATCCTCCTGCCTCGGCCTCCTGAGTAGTCCTCCTGGAATCACAGGTGTGCACCATCCGGCCCAGCTTCTAATTTTTTTTTTTTTTTTTCCATTAGCTAACGTTTAAAAGTAAAAGGAACCAGCCACTTAAATACTTCTGATTTCGGCCTTGCTTGTCTTGCTTGAAAAACTCCACTGTTTATTCTTCCATGGCTGAGTCTAGATGCTTAATTATGTTTTGTCTTACATCAAACATTAAACAGTTTTGGGGGGGTAACTAGCTGACATTAGCCACTGAGCATACCACAGTCCATTAAAATTCTTCACATTATCTCTGGAATGAGGCAAGGCCCAGAGAAATAAATACTTCACAATCGTGGAGCAGTGTACTAGCTGCTTCCCAACCCCACCACAGGAGACGAGTCAGCTGCTGAGGTTCCGTTGCCCAGGCCATCGGTTTCACAGCACAGCAGCCTAGGGGCTGTACCCATTCAGTGTTAATATCTGAAGGACAACTTATTGGTGGGTGGGGCTGGAGAGACAGCTCAGCAACTGAGACTTTTGTGTTACCCCTGCAGAGGACCTGGGTTCAGCTTCCAGCCCCCTCATGGTGACCCACAGCCAGTTCCAGGCCTCCACAGACACTGCATGCACACACAGAAAAGCAGGCACACACGCATACGCATAAACAAGAATACCAGAGGTCTAACAAAGCTCCAAAGTTTCCTGACATGTGTTGCAGTGAATTTTAGGCACAATGTGCCCCCCCCCCAGGCAATAGGCCTGTGAAGTCAGGATAGTAGTTACAAAGAAAACACCTGTTCTTATGTGATCCATTTGAATAATAATAATGGCCACCCTATGCGTGCCAGGAAGTATGCTGGGTGGTTTACTGCTGGTGCAACTGATAAGTATCTGTTTTACGTGGAGGTGTAATCCCCTCAACCAACAGCAAAGAGTACCTGAGGTGATACTGAGCCAGGCTTGAGGCAGAGCCCAGGCCCTCCCATTGGTCAGTCACCAAAAGACACAGCTTCGGTGGGACAGAATCTCCATTGCAGAGTCCTTGTTGTTAATTGCTTCTAGGAAAGTGATGTACGTGATAAGCCTTTAAGTGTTCGCTTTCATTTACGCCGTCATTAATGTGGTCTCTGCTATGACGGAGGTGGGTAGGCCCAGGCTCTTACGGTGCGTTTATAATACTGATTCTTTTCTTCTTTAGCCACCAGCTAAATCCCTCCTTCCAGAGGTGACGGTGCTCGACTACGGGAAGAAATGTGTGGTTATTGATCTGGACGAAACCCTGGTGCACAGTTCATTCAAGGTAAATTCTACGTTCGGGATAGTGTGTGTGTGTGTGTGTGTGTGTGTGTGTGTGTGTGTGTGTGTGTGTGTGTTGGGGGGGTCTTTGTGACTTCATGACCTCCGTGTGAAAAGGACGGACGAGAGCTGTGCCTGTGTGTGAGACTTCACTTCTCTTGAAGAAATCCCTTGAGCTCAGGGTTTGGGCCTGACCTAACCCAGGTGAACCTCATGAGCTGTAGTAGTTGAATATTAACATATTGGTTTGGGGAAGAAATTACTGGGCCACCGATATCACTGAGCTCTCCAGACTTCCTCGGGACCTACGCCCTATGGAAATGTTTTTAGATTTAGGTGGTATGGGCAATCAGTACCCAGTATGCATTTTATGGAGTGGGGACCCCTGAAAACTGTCGGGTGTCCTGCTGTCCTGGTAATGTTCCCAGATCAATGTTTACGCCCAACTCTCGAACGGGCTGGGCCGTTCATTCTGATCATGTTGGTGCTGGGGTTTCTTGTGCCCGTGAGTGCCCACCTTCACAGCCCCTCTCAGTGGGTGATGAGCTGCAGCTAAGCTACGTCTAAGTGAATGTCAGAGGCTTTGCGGGGAAGCAGTGGATGGTTCTGGTGTCCGTGGACTATTCCTGCGGTGAGACTGCTCTACCCTGGCCACTGTCACTAAATTCTTTTCTCCCGCCTGCCCTGAGACACCTCAGGCTTTCACTGAGAGATGTGACTGCCACCACCTGTGATGGGCTGGGTGTCTCACCCGAGCCCTTGCCATTCCTGGCAGGCCATCAGGCAGGAAGAGCCATCAGATTTACCTCGCACCGTCCTGCTGGAAATAGCATCTTACATTGTGCCTTCTCGTGAACAAACAGGACAAGGTCAGGAGGCTGTCTCCAAAGGCTTTGGGGTTGGCAGCCTAGCAGTGACAAGGGGACTCATTCTAGTGGCTGAGGCTTGTAGGTCCATCTCTTTACCCAGCATTCCAAGGGCTGGGCTCCTCCAGGATTGGTCCAAGCTCGGCATTGCAGCAGCCCCTGTCCTATGAAGCAAATGGCTGGGGCTTCAAGCCCTTCAGAGGGGGGTCGGTTGCTGACGTAGCATAGAAAGCACTCCTAAAGAGCCCTGGACAAACCGCCCAAGATTACCAAGGGTCCGTGGCTCTGAAGCAGGACCTTGGCAGCCCATTGTCTCTGGACCCTGCTCAGAGGGCACAGCTGCCACTCGCTGTGAACAGAAATTCCTCATTCCTTCCCTGGCCTGATTACTTTTTAAAATTCTCTTACCTTTTTATTTGTCTATTTTTGTGTGTGAGTGCATGTGTGCCATGGGGTGTGTGTGTGAGTGTGTGAGGGTGTGTGTGAGTGTGTGTATATCTGTGTGTGTGTGAGAGTGTGTGTGTGTGTGTGTGTGTGTGTGTGTAAACGTCAGAGTACAGCTTTTATGGCTCACGTCTTCCCTTACACTGCGGGTTTGTGGGATCGAACTCCTATCATCAGGCCTACAGAGCCTTGAGCCGTGCGTGTGTCCTTGCTGCACCCTGCCCCGTCTCACAGGCTCAGACTGAGCTACTTTTTCAAGTCGGATTATGGCTGTTAATGTTCTGGGCATTTCAGAGTCTTCTGAGAAAGTGTGTGCTGTGAACCCCTGTGTGACACACGAGCTCAGGACTTGTAAGCTGGGACGGATTCCCCTCACTTCACCACGTGGAGTGTGATTTCACAACCCAAAGCCTTGTGACAGTTTCTTCTCTAGTCGTTTTCTCTTTTTCATAACTCCATATTTCAGTGGTGAAATTTTGAGTTCCTCCCTTGCTTTTCTACCCTGGGAACAGATAGACTATGGTCTTAAACCTCAGCAACACCCCCACATCTGAACACACAGCGGTGGGGTGATGGTCTAGCTCACTCCACAGTGAGGGGGTGATGGTCTAGCTCACTCCACAGTGAGGGGGTGATGGTCTAGCACACTCCATAGTGGTGGGGTGATGGTCTAGCACACTCCACAGTAGGGGGTGATGGTCTAGCTCACTCCACAGTGGTGGGGTGATAGTCTGGCACCTCATGTTCTTCGGTTTGTATGTTAAGGAAGAGTATGGTCCACTGCTAAGCTTAGAGGCTGGCCCAGTTTACAGCCTGACCAGAGGTTCTGCACACCTCTACCCAGGTGCCACCATGTGCCTCTGTCTTCCTGAGTCTCTCTTGCTCTGAGATCTGCAGGCTGATGCTTCTTTTGGACCCGTATGGGAACTTTTCTAATCTGTGGGATTCTGTGTATACCTGAATATAAGCCTGTCATCTAAAGTCAGTTTACTTTTCAAACGTGTCTAATACTACCCAAGAGTTATGCTAAAAGCCTGTGAAGTTGTGGGTGAGCTGGGTTTTGTGTTTCTTAGAACAGAGCAGTTGAGAAGCTGGCTGCCTTCCAATTCCAGAACAAAACACCAGGCCAGGCCACCAGGCAGGGCCTGAGGCTGCTGATGGAGCCATGGGGACCCATCAGACCCACCACCATAGCAGTTGAAGAGACGCTGAAGTGGAGAGGGGAAGTCTGCCCAGGGTCCTGGCCTGGGCCGTCTGGCTCCGCCTCCCGTGGGCCTGGGCTCTGGGCACTCCCTGCCAAGCTGCCCACACTGAGTTTAAGGACAAATTGCTTTTCCAGTGATGCTGGCTTCAGCCAGCAGGCTCTCGTCTCTGCCCCCTGGTGGCCATCAGCAGTTCCCCTTATGCTGTCTGGGACCATCTGAGGAGGCCCCTTGCCAGGCTGCACCACCCTTTGAGGTTGAGGCAAAGCAAGTGACTAAGAGGTTGGACCAGGATGCTGAAAATACACAACACCCAGAGAGAAATGTGCCCTTCTTGCTTGTGTGATTTCGAGGACCCAAGGCACGTGCCAACACCCTCCTGAACTGTTGGCCCCAGTTATCAAAACATTGGTCCAGGCAAGCTTTTCGCTTGCTAAAATTTCCCATTTAATTTTCCCTTCAGACATATTAATCCCAGTTTCTTTTCTCTCTAGCCCATTAGCAATGCTGATTTCATTGTTCCGGTTGAAATCGATGGAACTATACACCAGGTAAGACATCAAAGCAACCTGGAGTTTGGGGAACATTTTTTTTTTCTGGTAACCACATTCCCTGTGAATGTAATTTCTAAATTCCCATCTCAGTGGTAAATTGTTTGAGCCACAGAAAACAAACTTTGTATAGTAAATACAGTGAGCTGGGCATGGAGGCAGAGGCAGGCCAATCTCTATGAATCCAAGGCCAGTTTGTTCTACAGAGTGAGTTCCAGGACAGCCAGGACTACACAGAGAAACCCTATCTTATCTTTTTTTTTTTTTTTTTTTTAACCAGAAATAGAGTGAATGACTTTCTACCTCACACACACATTTGTTTTGTGCGGTTTACGAGGGACCTTTTCAGTTCATAAATTTTAGATGTGATTGTTCTTTGATTTGGTGTAGACTTCCAGAAGTTTCTAGTCTGCCCCAGCCTCGACATCTGGTTACTGCCCTCCTATGATTGGGCTACTCCTAACATGCAATAGGAAAATGCCACCAGTCACTCACTTAGGGGGCATTCTTGGGAATAGGTGTCCCTTTGATGCCAGCGGCCCCAGAGTGATCTTATCACGAGCTGTTTTCTCCAGCGGCTCAAAGCAAAGGGGAAAGGTGTGTTAATATCAGCAGGCTGCTGTGGACACAGCCAGTTGGCATGAGTCTTTTTTTTTTTTTTTTTTTTTTTTTTTTTTTTCCTTTGACATCAGCAAGCTCCTCTGGGAATGGCTTCATTTATGAATACGTTAGGAGCTTGGTAGAAAAACTGGCCTTGGAGGTTAAAGTAGAGGTGGCTTCTTGTCAGATGCCACTTAGGGCTGCGTGGGATGCCATAGCTTAATGATGTTAGCAAGGCTCCGTGACTCTTGGATGCAGGTTGTTACAATAGACCCAGGCCTGTGACGTCGCTATCTGGCCACACCAGGAACACACCGGGAACTGAGACTTGCTTAGGGGAAGGGTTAGCTCAAGATTAAATATGAAAAGTATCGAATTGAGGATCCTGACTCACAAGCAGTCTTGGCTCCGCCTGACCCCTCCTGGGGAAGGCGCCGTCTCATGCTTTTAAAAGCCATCTAAAGCCAAAACTGCAGGCACCTGGGCCTTTAAAGTTCGCAGAGTACCCGCTGATTAACTCAGCACCCGACAAGGATTTCGGACTTCTGCATTGAGTACTGTGCCTCGAGTTGCGGAGATCCTGAGATGAGGCACAGGAGGGCTGCCCCGTGGCATGGAAGGGGAGGGGGTGGGGAATCCTCCGCACCACGGGACCGCGAGCATGCGCAGCTACCTCAGCCCCTTCTCTTTGGCAGTAGATACCCCAGGGACCCAGGGCTGAGATCAGAAACGCCTAAGGGGAGGAAGCTCCAGATGCGGAAAGCAAGAGGACCAAGGCCCTGGCGAAGGCCGTGGCCTCGTTCAAGTAATCCAGGATAGGCTGTGCAGGTCCCAAGGGGCCTATTCTTGGTTACTTGCACGGGGACGCGGGCCTGGACGCCGGCATCCGGGCCCAGGATCCTCCTTTCTGCCAAAGGCGCCAACGTCAGAGTTCCCTGCAGTCTCCAGCCCTTTGCACGTAGCCAAGCTTGCTGTCCAAGCAGTCCTCCCCTCCCAGGGACACAACCGGAGGCCACACCAGTCACTGGCACCCGCACCAAGGGGTGTTATGAGTAGAGGGGGTCCAGCTGCAGCCATACCTCTGTCCTCGGCCCTAGCCCAGCACCCCAGTGCAGTAGGGTCCTATTGTTACTCAGTCTCCCGCCCATTCCTCCGGCCCCGCCCTCCGCCACAGAACCAGGCCTCAGTTCCCTTCGTTCGGCCATCCCCGTCTTTTCCCACCAAGCACCATTTTCTGACAGCAAAGCAGCTGCTTCCACGTGGGAAATTCATCACCTGCAGTGTGTTCTTACAAGTGGTGCAGAGCCTCCCGCTCTGCGGCGTCTCTCTCCTGCTCTGTCTGCTCCTGTGATTGGCTGGGCACGCTGGCTTTAGCATACCACCACATGTGTTTGTTGTCAAGGGTCCGGCTTAGAAGTTTGACTCGAACTCTTAGCATGCAAGCTCCTATTCATCCTTCAAGGTCCAAGCCACATGTTACTCTCTGTGACTCCCTCCTCTGGAAAGGAAAATTAATTGCCTTTAATGTACCCTCCCCCCTACGGTGAGTGTTGTTGTATTCACTGATTTCTGTGTGTGCTCAAGGCTGTGAGTCGGGCACAGCATCCCACTCAGCCTTGTAGCTGTACTGAGCACACAGCGCTGTGACCTGGTAAATGCGCTGTATTTCAAAGAGATGGCTAACTTCGGTGGAATGTATCCAAGTTTTAATTGGTTCTTCCCTCCCTCTTCCCACTTGTCCTCCCTGGCTTTGTTTCTCTCTCATCTCCCAGTTCCCTCAGACTCATTTCACCTTCAGAGACAGGAGCCTGTATGTTAGCCGAAGCCACGATGCCTTGTGATCCTGTCTGCCCTGACCTGAAGGGCGCGTGGGGCCCAGCTGTGGGAAAGAGACACCCCTCGACACTCTAAAATACCATCTGCACTCCCACATAAGCAGAGTGACCTCCGTGGTGTGGAGTGGACAGTTTCCAAGCTCTTTAACCCTAGGCCTTATGGGGTGGGGATGAGGACTTTTCGGAGTAGAAGGCAGCAGCCAGTCCTGGATTCCACAAGGACCGCACCTAGGCTGTAGCCTATGCCCACATGGAGACTGACTCACGGCGGGGTCAAAGCCCACGTGGGATGCATGAGTGGCCTCACCTGAACGCTGTACAGCTGCGTTCCACTTGCTAGCCCTGATGAGCCCAAGACCCTTGATACCAGGGTCAGCTTCCCTTTCTCTTTGTGAGGGTTGTCTACACCAGGAACCTACATCCGATTCTCCAGTCCAAACCTCAGCAAACCATGCATAAGCTTGACCACAGGATGAGGGACCCCTGGGGCGGCCGTTCCCAGGCCCAGGGCATCTCTGGCTGCTGTGTGACTGACGGCCTATTGTCTCCTCCCATTGCAGGTGTACGTCCTGAAGCGCCCACACGTGGACGAGTTCCTCCAGAGGATGGGGCAGCTCTTTGAGTGTGTGCTTTTTACTGCCAGTTTGGCCAAGGTGCGTCCTGCTCCCTGCTGCAGACTCCCAGCCAACGTGCCAACCCCTACACCCTCCCACAACCCCCCCCAACAACCCCTCCACCCTCCCACACCCCCCCCAAGCCACCAAGAGCCTTTTGTTAAGGTGGAGGAAGCTATTTTTACGGTGACAGGTTCCCACCCCAGATGGGATGGATGCAGGCCATGTGCACACTGCCAGGCTGAAAGGCTTCTGGTTACCATGGTGACGGGGAGCATTTAGAACAAATGCTCCATGAAGTTGCTGTAGGCAGCCACCTGAAACCAGTTACCCACAGACGAAATCACATGACCCGTCCATTGTGACTACAGAAGGATGGCTACACAACACGTGGCGTGTCCCTCAGCCGCTGACTGGCAGCCAGATGTGAGAGGTCTCTGTGTCCTTGGGTTTAGTGGCCACAGGTTTTGGGGGAGCACAGGTATCAAGTGTCACTTGGAGGCATGGGCTGATGAAATTTCCGACTGGCTTGGGGAGCCGCCTGGTGTCTGGCAAGTCCCCTGCTTCCGGCACCTCCGTTTCCTCTTATCTAGTTGGGACCAATTGCATCTGCTTGGTGGAGTGGATTAAATGAGATGGCCCGTGTGAATGGCTCAGCACAGCTACCAACTCCTATTAAGCAGCCACCTGCTGAGCCGTCACGGTGTTCTGTGCCCCGCCCTGGACACTGTCACGGGGCAAGCATCCCTGTCGTCCGGTGGGTGTATAGTGCCATAGTATTGGTGTGGTGATGTCATCATACAGGCAGGGCTGGTGGCTACCATGCTGTGCTGCAGGGCAGACGGAACAGGCCCCAGCTCCCCCTCCCAAGTCTGCCAGCCGTGATTCTCAGGGTCGGGCCGTCCACTTGGTCAAGCACTGGCAGTGCCTCCATGGGCACCTTGGAAGCTCTGGGCTGCCCCAAAGATGAGTTCTTTGCCGTGCAGGTTAACGCCTCCGAGAGCCACCAGCAGCTTCCTCCTTGGTGGCCTGCCTCAGGCGGCACCCACATTCCTCTACATACTGACCTTTGACCTCAGGTCCTCAACAGTGCTCCTCTGGCTGGGCTGTTCCCTGTGCTGACCGAGGCAAGGGCCACCACCTACCTACCGTGTACAAAAGACAGAGCATGGCCTCAAGGAAATAGTCTTCCCCAGTGGTGCCAAGACTAATTGTGTGTGCAGCTTCAGCGGTATTTCTGGTCCTGCTCCGGGGATGCCAAAGAACCTGAAGTCATAACCAGCCAAGTAGCAAGCGCGAGGATTGCGCCGGTGCGCTGGGCGAGGGTTGTTTTTCCTTGGCGAGATTGAAAACACTCTTCCTTGGCATTATCCCTGGTGTGCGCCCAAGCATCCCTATTTGGGCTGCTCTTCCTGCGCCGCCATCTGTGTCTCTAGCCCTACCCTACCGTCAGTGTTCTTCTTGCCCTGCAGAGTTGCCAGTACAGCCTTTGTACTTACTGACTGCTTGACTCAGCCTGCAGCACTTACCCGGTGGGTCTCCCTGCTTCCCGCCAGGGCCTGCGGGCACAGCCCACTGACTCCCAGACTTCGTGCTACGGCATATACCCTTCGTGCGTGGTAGGGCACCAAGGATACGGAAGACGTGAGGTCCCTGCCTCAGGTGCTGGTAGGCTTCATCCTGATCTTGCAAGCCTGGATTCCCCCAGACACTTCCCTAAAAGATGATTGACAGGAATGGAGAGGCGGCTCAGCACTGGCTGCTCTTGCGGAGGACAGGACCCAGGTCCAACACTCAGCACCCACATGGGAGCCCACAACTCTCTGTAACTCCAGTTCCAGGGCATCCAATGCCCTTTCCCAGCATCTGTGGACACTGCCCATATATGGTGCCATACATACATACATACATACATACATACATACATACATACAAGCAAAACATTCATACACATAAAATGTTTAAAATCAATCTTTTAAAGACAGAATTTAAAGGATGATTGCCACCCCTGGTGGTGTCAATGAGGAGAAGATGGCCCATCTTTTTCCATCTAGGTCGACCCTTTGTAGACTGCTCGCACGCCCCGTAGCCAGCTTCACCCAAACAGGGCTCTGAGCTGTGGGAGGTGCAGCTCCCGCAGAATGTCCTTTGAGTGGAAAGGACTTTCCCACAGACCCAGCTGCAGTCCATCAGGTATGGCCTTCATGACTCAGCCTCAGGTGTTGGCTCCCTCCCAGGAAGGGTTGCCAGCCCTGGGGATTCCTGGCTGTGGGCCTTCCTTTGGCCATGCTGCTGCGTCCAGTCCTGCAGGGCAAGGCAGTGATAGGATATGCTGAGTGCCATGTACTTCTCCAAAGACAGTGGGTGACCAGTGGAGACCCTGAAGCAGGGCAGTGATGCTTGTGCTGTGTGCCCTCCCGTGGCCACTCTGACAGCTGCTGGGGAAATGAATGGGCGCTGGGAAGAGGGGCCAGCAGGAAATAGGAGCCTCCCCAGTCAGGAGACCTGGCCCAGGAGATGCATTGGGCTAAAGGAGTGAAGGTAGGGAGTCGGGATGTTTTTGGAGATGAAACCGACAGGAACTTCTGATGGATTCGATGGGCAAGAACTGTAGGAGACTCCGAGAGGGAAATACCAGTCCTAAAATATGTCCCATTATCCAGTCCCCCTCTTAAAAGCGGTCTAAAAGGCTGATGAGCTGACTCAGTGGGTCAGGCCACCCGACACACAAGCCTGGCGACCCTGAGCTCTGTCCCTGGAGCACACTCAAGTGACGGTGGAGG
Organism: Phodopus roborovskii; assembly: GCF_943737965.1. Classification (NCBI taxonomy): domain Eukaryota; kingdom Metazoa; phylum Chordata; class Mammalia; order Rodentia; family Cricetidae; genus Phodopus; species Phodopus roborovskii. Next base: position 7,190,766 of record NW_026125295.1, read on the forward strand.
AAAAGCAGCTCCATAAGGTTGGCCTCTGACCTCCACGCGCACATTGTACGTACACAACAGCAATAATAACTTTAAAGGGAAAGCAGCAGGTCTGAGAAACTGGGAAGATGGCTTTTTAGTAGGTAAAGCGTTGGCGCAAGCTTCGTTAGAATCCACGTAGAGCCGAGTGTGGCCAGTGTGGCCCCTGCAGGTCCGGCACTGGGGAGGCAGAGCCAGGGTCCCTGGGGCTCACTGGCCAGCAAGTCTGGCCGAATCAACAGCTGCAGGTGTAGGGAGAGACCCAAAAACTGAAGTGGAGAAAAATAGAGAAGGACTGGATGGTGACCTCACGTGTGTCCGTGCACGCATGTACACACACAGGAACCCAAACAAGGAGTGATCCGTCCTAGGTAGCTTCTTACAGGGCCATAGCTGTGCAGCTTTGTAATTCTGTCCACTTTCTGCAATTACTCAGAACAGCGGGCCTTTCTTTCCCTCCCTCCTTCCTCCCGTCCCTTTCCTCCTTCCCTAACACTTCTGGCCCCTTCTTCTCTCTGAAGCTCCCCCATCCTCACCCCTACCCGTCCATGTGGCTTTTTTGTTTGTTTGTTTGTTTAACCTTGTTTTCTCCAGTCTCCTCTGCCAAAATTTATAGCTTGCCAGACCTGGGATTTTTCCTTCCAAATCTAATAAAACACACCAAGACAAAAAGTCAGAGCCTGATGTCATGATTCATGCCTGTGATCTCAGCACACCACGGGAGATCTTACCTTAACTCCCCTGCCCCCCCCCCAACCCCCAGAAAGGACTGTGCGTCTTGGTGTGGTAGGTGAATTCCTGGCTCTTCCAGACGGTCACTGGGACTATCCTTCACAGTACGCAGACCCTGTAGCTGACCTCCTGGACCGCTGGGGTGTGTTCCGGGCCCGACTCTTCAGGGAATCCTGTGTTTTCCATCGAGGGAACTACGTGAAGGACCTGAGCCGCCTGGGACGGGAGCTGAGCAAAGTGATCATCGTGGACAATTCTCCTGCCTCCTACATCTTCCATCCAGAGAATGCTGTAAGTGCTCCCAAAGACCAGGCTTGGGTCTGGGTCACCTTCTGACTCTGGCCTGCCACTCAGGCACCTGCCACTCGGGAACCACTCCTGAACACCTGCACAAGGTGGAGCTCTGGGACCCTTGGTTCTCTGAGGCAGGGTTTCTCTCCGTAGCCCTGGCAGTCCTGGAACTCACTCTGTAGACCAGGCTGGCCTTGAACTCAGAGATCCTCTGCCTCCTGAGTGCTGGGATTAAAGGCATGCGCCACAGCCACCACCACCACCACGCCTGGCGCTTTATTTGCCAGATCTTGACTCAGCCACCTAGTGATGGCAAGGCATTGGCTCCTTTAGCCTCCCTCCTCATTGCGAGTGGGGTTGACAGGGCCCCTGGCTGAGGGGTGGCTGAGGACTCAGTGTGAAGTGAAGGGGGTTTAGGACAGGGCTTGGACCTGGCAGGGAGTGCTGGCAAGCTAACTCTACAGTAGTGGAGAGGACTCTGTCACTGCTTCACAGAGCTGGTGCTGCTCAGAGCTTTATGACCTCCCCGACTCAGCAGGTGACCCCTCAACAGAAGAGTGTCCTCAATGAGAATGAACAGAGCACTTTAGAGATGGCTTCCCTTCAGACTGTCAGCTCTGCTACCTCACAGCGACGTCTGAGAAGCCCACCTGGGAAGGCTTCCTGCATTGAGCTCCCTGAACCGTAACCACCCTTGGTGCCCATTCACCAGGGCCGCACAACTCACAGAGCAGGGGTCACCACACCAGGCCCATGTCTGTCTGTCCGTCTGGACAAGTGCTTCTCAGGGTCACCCCAAGCCTTCACAGATTTCCCACAGACATCCCATCCCCCATTTCTCTGTGTAGCCCTGGCTGTCCTGAAACTCAGTCCGCAGACCAGGCTGGCTTTGAGCTCTGATCCTCCTGCCTCTGCCTCCAGAGTGCCGGGATTAAAGGTGGGTACCGCCACTACTCAGCCATACATCTCGTTTTTTAAGTCTAAAATTCTATAGCTGGACTCATTATAAGGGGGTGGGGGGCTATATTCAGTTAAAATGTAAAAACAGTCAAACTGCCTTACAGTTAAATATGTTCGTGTTGCCAGATGTGGTCATGCATCTCTGTGAGTCTGAGGCCAGCCTAGCCCACATAAAGAGTTTCAGGCTAGTCAGAGCTACATAATGAGACCCTTTGAATAAGGAAACAGGTTGGTGTTAATAAGTCAATCAGATTCCGCCTAGTGCCCTGGGCGGCTGTCCCCAGCAGAGAGGGGTGTGCCCAGTGCTATCATAGTCCCCTCCCCACACCACACAGCCATTTGTGTTAGCTACAGTACACACTGTTCATGCTCTTGACCAGTTTTCTGGGGTCTGGATGGTTTAAGTCAGGATCTAAGGAAGGTCTGTGCATCGCTTCATGTAACATGTCTCAGTTCTCAGTATCTCTTCCCTCCCCATTGCGCCATCTGTCATTTATTCCTGGAGAGTTTACCGAGTTGTCTTATGGGAACTTTCTACCGTCTCTATTTGCCTAGGCGTTTGTAGTGTTTTTTAGCTACCCTTCCTCCTTCAGGCAAGCAAGTAGACTTTCTGTCTGCTATTTGATTAGACTTTTAGATTTTTTGTTTTGTTTTGTTTTGTTTTTTTGCTTCTTGTAGTTTTATTTGTAATCATCTGTTTGCCTGTATGAGAATATGCACATGAGTGTGGTACCTCAGGAGGCCAAGACAGCATCAAACCCCCTGACGCTGGTGTTACGGGTGGCTGTGAGCTGCCTCATGTGGGTGCTGGGAACTGAACTCAGGCCCTCTGCAAGAACAGTACATGGACACCCGGCATTGGTGGCGCACACCTGTAGTCCCAGCACTTGGGAGGCAAAGGCAGGCGGATCTCTGTGAGTTTAGGGCCAGCCTGGTGTACAGAGTGAGTTCCAGGACAGACTCCAAACTACAGAGAGATCCTGTCTAGAAAAACACAGAGAGGTAAATAAATGCGCTCTTCGCCACCCACCCATCTCTCTAGCCCCTCTTTTAGTGTTTTAAAGAATTTATTTTTACATCTATGTATATGTGTGCTACACACATGCAGTGCCCACAGAAGCCGGAAGGGCGTGACCCCCCTGGAGCAGGAGTTACAGGAGGTCACGAGTCACCTCATGTGGGTGCTGGGAACCAAACTCAGATCCTTTGGTAGAGTAGCAAAGTGTCGTGGTGGCTGAGCCATCTCTCCGGGCCCTTCTTTTTTTCTTTCCTAACAAGAATATGGCATAGGAGGGTCCGTTGACTTGGTTCAGTTGCTAGAGCATCCACTTAGCATGAGCGATGCCCCGGGTTCAATCCCAGCACTGAAAGTCAGTAAGTAAATACCTTTTAGTTTCCTCAGACTTCCTTTTAAATGTCTTCTTTGAACTTCGGGCCCCTCTCCACTCCTCCCCCTTCCTCCTCCTCTACCAAAAGGGAGCCCCCTCTTCGCCGTAGCTTCCGAATGCCCTAAGATCGGACACGTTTACCTGGTGACTGCTAAGCCTGGGCAGGAACTCCCTGCTTCTCCTTGACTCATAGCTTAGAGCAGTGGCCCTGACTAGAGTCTGGACCGGTCCGTGTGCCTGGTTTGGGATTTGTGATTGGTCGTTAGCAAGTAACCTTTGAGAGGCAAGGGGGGGGGGGGGGCCTTGACTGGCAGTGGGCCAATTCCGTGCCATAAAAAGAGCTTTGGAAACGGGCAGGGAGTGGCCATCTTTTCTTTAGCAGGAAAGCTAAAGGGGACCCTCTGCTCACTGACGCGTCTCCTACACCTGTGCCGGCCCTGCTCAGCTCTGGCACCAACTCCGAGCTAACCGTGCTTGGTGCTGGGGAGCAAACAGAAGGGGACGGTGACCGTGCCACCCGTGGGTCCCCTTCGGCTGCCTCCAGACACACTGTCTTGCAGGTGCCTGTGCAGTCCTGGTTCGATGACATGACGGACACGGAGCTGCTGGACCTCATCCCGTTCTTCGAGGGCCTGAGCAGGGAGGATGACGTGTACAGCATGCTACATAGACTCTGCAGCAGGTAGCCCTGGCCTCGGGGCCTCGGGGGCCTCGGCCTGTCTTCACCTGTGCACTCTGGGGCCCCTGGCTCAGGAGCCCCTCCCGGCCTCAGCTCCTGAGAAGACTCCGTGCCCTGGGCCACGGGGTGAATGTCGCCATGCCTACCTGTTTTGTTTTGTTTTGTTTTTTAAAGAACAGAAACAACTATTTTAAAGAAAAAAAGAAGAAAACTCTTTTAATAGATTTCATAAAAGGACATGCATTTTACCAGATTCGATTTTCTTAAAACATACCAAAAAGGAAAAAGAAAAAAAAAAAAAAAAAACCACGTTGGTATCTTTCAGATGTCCTTTCAACTGTCCTCCCTCTAAGAGACAGCCTGTCCCCTTTGTCCTGGTTTGGAGCAGCTCACCCAACTCAAGAATCTCTTTCCTATAGGATGAAGTGCCTTTTTGAATGTTATTTTAAGCTGAGAATTAATTTTTGTACACAACCTATTTCCAGACGTCTTTTACTGTCTTAGATACCCTAAGACGACAAACAGGACAATTTTCTAGAACCTGGTAGCTTGTGTGTGGTGGGGTGAGGGTGTGGCCAGGGAGGAAGTAGGTCACCGGAGCGACAGTCAGCCTGTGGCTTGCGCAGGGTCGCGCTCCCTCTGACAGGTTTCTGGCCAGTCCGGGATGTAAGGGCCCGATGCTTTATGAAGCATCCGATTCCTTTCATTATGATCTCTGGTGTTGATAAGGTTTGTCTTGAGGTCGCATTTCCCCCTTGAACGGAGACATTATGTCGTTCTGCTTTTCACGGCTATCAAGTGTGTCCGTTGTTGTTTTTTTTTTTTTTTTTTTTTTTTTTTTTTTTTTTCTGTTGTCACTGGTTTGAGGAGAATAGTTACAGAAACCCCTGAAGCCCTTGGATTGTCCAGCCTGTCCTTTGGGAAGCCGGGTACACATGGAGCTGTTTGGGACTTCTGCTGCTACTGTGCTACTTGCCACCAAATGGAACTGCCCAGCGGCTGCTACACTGCTCTTTGCCATCGTGCCTATGCTCAGAATACGCTCACCGCTAAACCGCAGACTGGGACAGGGTCGTAGGGGGGCGTCCCACCCCCTCAAGCCTGGCACCGACTGTCTCCCTTCCTTGGCCCTGGCCACCAAGAATGCTGAAGGGCACAAAGGTTTTTTTTTTTTTTTAAAACAAACAAACAACAAAAAAATAAAGAAAGGGCCAGAGAGGGCTCAGTCGGGTGTGGCATTCTCTTCACGCTGCAGTGGACACCAGAGCCTGTGGTACAGCTCTCCAGTCTCGCTTGAGAACCTGTGGCCTCAACCAGCCCAACGCCACTCTGGTGTCGCCCAAGTCCATCTCATGCTCTTTGGAAGCACAGCCTCTTCTGGCCAAGGGTCGGAGAAGCCTGTCTAGTCGGGAGACTCACTGCTCCAAACCAGGAGGAAGGGCGCCTCCCGGGAGAGCCTGGCCGGGGGTCTCTTTCCCCGCTGTCCCCGTTTGGTGTTTAGCAGTGCTGTGTTTCGTCCTAAAATTGAAGAGTCCTTTGTGCCGGCACCGTTGCCTTAGTCCTCTGTGGGTTGGGCCTCAGCCGGATTTCTGCTGGGAGTCGTCGGCACTAACGAGACTCAAAATCAGGGGTCAGGCTTAAAAACAAAAAGAAATTTTCTTTCACAAAATAATGACGCCAGCTACCTGGCCTATCTTCCCACAGTGCTTTGGTCTGGGAAGCCACTGTGCATTCAGAACAGAAATATGTGTGTGTGTGGGGGGGGGGGTCATCGGATCTCCTGACTCTCTGAGTGTTCCAAGCCCAGTAATCCCTGCGCCAAGTACAATAGAAGCTGCCCCTTTGCTCAGATGACCACAGAAAGCGACAGCTACGTGCTACGTGGCAGATCCACACACGCCATAAACCCTCATGGAAACCAGTCGTTAGCCAATCCCGCTGCCTTAAGAGTCTTGGGTGTCTCAGTGTCTGCCATGGGTCGGTTTCCACAGAGAACGAGGCCTGGATAAGAACCTCAGATCATCGCCTGTACCTCCTGCTGGCTGTGCTGGTGTTGCGAGCGGGCCTTATTTGGAAAAGGGGGCAGAATGGACTGAAATCCCAGAATATTTCAGAGGACGAGAACCTAGAAATAGTGCTTCGCTTCAGACGGGTTCGAGGCCGACCTTGGCCTTAAAGTTCTGGAGCAACATGTGTTTGTGCTCTCGGGCACAGCTCCCAGGTGGGGAGCCCTGTTCCTGCCACCACAAACGTGGAATGTCTTGGGTGGGCAGCAGGACCTCCAACGGTTCTGAAATCCACACCGTATTTGACCAAGCTCCAAAATGCCAATTTTTCTTTCTTTAAAAAAAAAAAAAAAAAAAAAAAAAAATCTGCTTTATGTATATAATTGAAAAAAATCTATATTTTTAATCAGTTACTTATAAATGAAGCAATAGAATTCTAATAAGGCCAAGAAAGGAGACGAATGTGTGGGGTTTATTTTCTTAAGGTAAATATACGGGTATTGCTTTTAATTTAGTTTATTGTAAAGTGTGGGCTTGAAAACTTATCAGCCACTTCTGTGTGCCATATCCTTCACACGTTACCAAAACACTCCCATCTCCTTAGCCAAAAGAAACTTCTGGCCTCCCGAGTCCCATGACCCTCTTAGCTGCAGGTCAGGACCACTCTCCTAATCAAGTGCTTTTGACAAGAAGGTCTGGGACAGGATGGCTTGGGATTGCGGACTCCAGCCTATACCTTTCGCATGACTTCAAGTGGGGGCTCCCTGGGCACCCCTGACCCCTGATGATGTTAGTGCTCTGTCTTCCATTTGTTCTGGAATCCTCCGTGTTGGTCTGCCGTTCATGCACTAGCTATTTGTAAACAATGCATTGGTATCCCAATAGCACCGCCTGTCACCGACGGCAGTTGGTGGGGATTCCATTGACACGGTGCGGTGGTGATGAGCCTGGGGACACGAGGACATCCACATGACACTAACTCATCATGGCTACAGCATTTGAAGTTGGGGACGCAATGAAACCTCTAGGTGTGTATAGCCTGGCAACGTTTTACAACCCTGTGAAAGATGGCTTTCTAATAAAATCTAGACACACAGCCCTGTTGGTCAAACACTCATGACGTTTGTGCCTCGCTTCTAATGGTGCTGGGCTGGACAGCTGGCACGCCAGGGCTTGAGAAGAGCAGGTGGCCCTACTGTGCAAACCTGCTGGCTGCCTCTGCTCCTGTCTTACTCCCAATCTGACCGTGTCCATCCCTGGAGCTGCCCTGAGGACAGGTACCCAGCAGTGGTGATGTTGGTGTCTGGGGGTTGGAAGTTGTGTTTTTCTGCTGGGTGTTTGAATGTGATGGCCCAGCGCTGCTTGGGAAATACTACATGTGGGATGTGCACGGTTCTGGGGGCAAGCATTGTCGATCAGTGATTTCCCTCCCGCCAAAAATAAACTCATGAAACTGCGCTGTTGTGGTGTGCTTCTTCAGATGTACGGCGTGTGTGTGTGTGTGTGTGTGTGTGTGTGTGTGTGTGTGTGTGTGTAGGGGGTGGTATTATTGCTCTTCCCTTACCACACCCTCCTGCTGACCTTGAGCTTGTTCCCACCTCTGCAGAGCAGGGGGGATGGGAAGGCTGCAGGACTCAGTACCAGAGTTCTTGACCCCTGGGGTAAGCTAGAAAACCATCTGATCCAAACCGCTCATAATTTGAAGAGTGAAGACGACTCGGCCTCTGGCCTTCCCTCTTCCCCCATAAGTCATGTTCTGTGGGTGTCAGGGGAACTCTCTCCCCTCCATCTTCCCATAAGGACCCCAGCCCTAGTAGCAGGCTACCCCGTGGAGTTTGGAATTCATGAAGAGGAGGGGTCCTGGGTGTCTGCCCCTCACTGCAGAACTGCCCAGCAGAGAGCAATCACTGCTCTACCCTGGCTCTGACTCCTAGCCCGCCCCCTGTCCTCTCTCTGCTTCCCTTTGCTCCCCGGTCCTCTCTGATGTCACTTCCTCTGCTGTTTTACACACACACACACACACACACACACACACACACACACACGCAGGCTCTTGGCAGCCCCCGGCTGAGGCAGCCTAGCCAGTGCTCAGGTAGAAAGGAGGCAGTCATCAGGAGGGCACTTAGCTGGGGCTTGGGCTCCCTGAAAATGCCCTGCCTGGTCCTTTCTAGTTATGACAGGAATGGGAGGGAGTGAGCAGAGGTAGGAAGGGGCAGCCTGGGATCCGCAGCAGGCTGTCTGGCAGAGACCTAGAGTACAGAGCGTGCAGGCCCCCAAGCTTTCCAGCCCAAACCCCATCACAACACTAGCTGTGGCTACACGGAGAATCACGTTCCTGCCTGCCCACCCCACACATCACCTGGGGGCTCTTAAAGGTGCCGACTCCTGGAGGGTGACAGAGGCCCCGAGATTGAAGCCCCAGCACCCACATAGGAGGCTACAAGCTTCTAAAGCAAGCAGGAGCGCCTGAGTTCAATCCCTAAAACACATAAATGTCAGGTGTGGTGACATGCCCTTACAATCCCAGACCTAGGACAGCAGACCCCGGCGGATTCCTGGGGCTCAGTGAACACCCGTCCTAGCCTACCTAACCGGTAGGCCAATGAGAGACCTTGTCCAGAGGAGGCCCAAAGCACCCTGAGGATGACATCCCTCCACTGTGCATGTGCATACATGTACACACAAAACACAAACATGCTCACACGCCAAAGCATGCACAGCAGTTAAAGGCTAGGCTCCTCAAGGCCGTCCTGGCTAGTCCGACTCAAACCTGTCAGAATGGGAGTCTTCCTTCTACTCTGGGTGACTCGAATGTTCAGCCAGGGCTGGGAAGGGCTGACTGGCTATAGGGGGCTGGGAAATTTGCCCCCAAACGGTTCCAGGCATGATGCCCGGACAGTGCAGCTGTCATGAGCAAGGCTTTGGGAGTTGATACTTAGCTTTCTTTGGAAAATGTTTCATACATGCTCACTGCTAAAGAGGGGCCTAGAGAAGTACAGAAAGCCCTTCCTGGGCGCTGGGAGCCTCTGCATGGCCGGAGAAGGGGCAGCGCTAGGCGGGAGCCCTGGTTGAGCCAGGGTCTGCAGCGTGGCTCAGCAGTTAAGAGCACTGCTGCTCTTGCGCAGGCTGGACGGGTCCCCAGCCCCCTTCGCAGTGGTTCACAGCCTGCAACCCCAGTTCCGGGGAGCCACTGCCGTCTTCTGTGGGGACCAGGCATGTACATGATACACAGGCATTCGCGCATACAGGGTCAGGTGAATGGGGCCCAGGTAACCTGCCAGGAGGGGAACACATGTGCCCACTCTCCTGAATCAAGGGTGGGACAGTGCTCTGCTCCAAGCTGTGTCTAAGCTATGACCTAAGGGACATACTTCCCCTCGCCACTATGAGTTGAGCCAGCTTACACTTGCAGGGGCCGATGATTTATCTGCCCTGGGAACCCACAGGACAGGACGCCCAGGTAGTACCTCTGTTTCCTTGTCCTGGAGGTAGGACCCAACATGGCGTGGGCGGCCAGGGGTCAGAGTGGAAGGGACAAGAATCGGGGCATCTCCAAGTTGTCACAAGGAAGCAGAGTCAGGTGACTCTTGCAGGGGAGGGACACCCAGGGGGATTCCACACCAGCCTGGGGAAGGGAGCACCAGGGAGCCGCACCTGAGGGGTGGGGCCTGCCCGATACTCCCTCACCTAGGTCAGTATTGACAAGGAGAAGGCTGGCAAGAGCATGGGAACCCCAAGTCCCTGAAAAGCTACAGGCTGGACCAGAAGTCAGTGGGATGAGGAACTTACCAGAAAGTGCCTGCAGGCAAGCCCCGCGCTCAGTCAGACCCCAAACTAACAGCTAAGGATTCGGATGGGTACGTCCTCGGGGTCGGTGGGGGTGGGGTGATAGCCACGCAGAGCCATAGGTGTCATGGCCACAAGGAGATGACCCAAACCACACCCCTAGGCAGGTCCTAGTCTGCCTGTCATGTCTCCTCAGGTCACAGACTGGGAGATGGGGATGGGCGTGTCTGTCTGGGCTAGGGTGCCCAGGCAGTGACTGTCACCTGGGTCCTAGGAACACAGGAAATTGTGAGGAGAAGGGCTTTTGGAGGAGCCTGTGTCTACCATTAAGCTGCTGGGGCTGGATTGTCTGAGGTGCCATGTACTTCCCAAACTGGGTGGCTGGAGGGGCATCACCCCTGGGGGGGGGGGGAGAAGACAGCTCATTTTTAAAAAAAAAAAAAGAAGGAAAGGAAGAAAACAGCACTCAGGAGGCAGAGGCAGGCGGATCTCTGTGAGTTCGAGGCCAGCCTGGTCTAAAGAGCTAGTTCCAGGACAGGCTCCAAAGCAACAGAGAAGCCCTAAACAAAAAAGCAACAAAAAAAGCCTGCAGTACCTAAGGTCAGTCACCAGGGAGTGCTAGAGTAAGGGCAGGGACCAACTGTGTAGAAAATTTCATGCCCTGTTTCTTCCATACAGAGTGCACACCTGCTTACACACACACACACACACACACACACACACACACCATACCCATGGCACCAGGCACAAGCCACAGCAACATACAAGTCAGCCGCCACCCTAGAAGACTCACAGGGTCGTGACCTCAAGAGGCCCACATTCCACCTGGGCCTACACATCCTAGAAAAGGGTCCAACCAACCGAGTCCCAGCACAGGCCAGTGAGCGAGCGAGCGAGTGAGCGGGTGAGTGAATGAGCGAGCGAGTGAGCGAGTAAAGATGCTTGAGGTGGAGCCTAATAACTTGAGTTTGGCCCATTGGGGCCAAACAGTAGAACACACACACCCCATAATAAAGAATAAATAAATCAAAGCCCCTCTGGCTGCTGTGTGAGAGAGAAGATACAGGGCCAGGAAGGCCAAGACACAGAGTGTGACTCACGTCACCGTCTGGTCAAAGCCGGCTCCCAGAGCAGGGCAGTGGCCAGTTCAGCCCAGACTGAGTCTAGGTGTGGGGACAGGGCATGAGAAGGGGGCAGGGGAGACCCCAGGGGTCCCAGTGCTGGAACTTTGGGCCTGGAACTTGGAAGAGAAGTAGCAAATCGAGAGGGCCTGAGGCCCGGGCGGTGCCTGCTGACTTTTCTAGATCTCAAAGAGACAGAAGAAGGGGAAGGTGGTGACAGAACCAGCCGCCACCGGGAACACGGCCGTGTGGGGACAGGGACCGGCAGAGCGGTAAGAAGGAAGTGGGAAGGGGCAGGGACACAGGAGGAGGAGGAGGGACAGGACGGGCAAGCCATGCCCAGGCGAGCCTAACACGGAGAGCGGGTGCCGTGACACAGGGGCCCCTCACACACAGGTTAAATATGCCCGCCATGGTGGGACACATCGGTGATCCCAACGCTCAGGAGACTGAGGCAGGAGGATTGTGAGTCCCGGGACAGCCTGGGCTACACATCGTGACCCTGTCTGACCAAATGAAGCCAAATAAATCTTGTACACACTAGCCGCTGGGCACAGGGTGACCTGGGGTTCCTGGACTGTCCTCTCCTGTTACATGGGACTGTGTAGGTACAGATGTCACTCCAGAATGGGGTCTTTTGGACAAGTTGGCAGGCTGTAGCCATGTCTGGGGGGGGGTGGAGGGTACGCGCTAGCTGGACCTTGTCTGGGCCTGAGGCTTCCACAGGCAGAAGGTAGAGGCTGTGTCCTGGGCATGTCTACAGGGTTTTATTTTCAGCATCTCATACCCTGCCACCAGGAGAAGTCACAGAGGGGCAGCCAGGGTGTTGCTGCAGACTCTACTGGTCTCTCCCACGATGGGTAGATGGGTATCAGGGCTCCCTGGGGAGAGCTCTGCTGGGCAGCCAACCCCGGGGTGGGGGTGAGGAGTGGGGGATGCCAGGAGGCAGCCCCGGCCATTTCTTTCACATCCTAAAGTGACCTTGATAATACAGATTCACCACAGTGGCCTGGATCCAAAAAGACCCCTTCCACCCTGGCCCCCCAGGGGGAGCAATTGCCCAACTGAGCTCCACCCCTCACCTTCTCTGCCCACTGGTACCCAAGAAGTTAGTCTACCAGGCCCCGAGAAGGGGGCTGGCTCCAGCCGGCTTGGTCACTGTGTATGGACTAAGTCTGAATACCCAGTCCGTGTTGCTCAGAGCACTGGGGTGTGTCCTGCGAGGCAGGAGCTGGGATTGAGTTACAGTTGGGAGGGAGGGGCGTGGGTAGAGCCTGGCCAGGCTCATGCTGGCCAGAGCAGGGTGAAGGAAGGTGCAGAGCAGTTCCCAGAAGGTAGGCCTGGGCTGGAGGGGCGCCTTGGGAACCAGCTGGGGTTAGAGGGGCTTCTCAGAACGGTGGGGGCTCGGCGGCCCGGGACTGGGGTCACACAGAAGGGCTGAAGGCTGGCAGAATTGAGGCAGCCCTGGGGTGTGAAGGCCCTGGGGTGTGAGGAGGGCCACTGTGGCAAGCCGGCGTGACGGGGGGGGGGGCAGATTTTGCATGTGGGTGGGGTCGCTGTCAGTTTTCCTAACGCCCTACCCCTCCAGCAGGCTGTGCCCTCCCTCTTGGAAGTTAAGCAAAGAAATATCAGGGTTTATCCTCAGGTGCCCAAGGAGGAAGGAAGAGGGAGCAGGCCGGGGGGGGGCACCTGAGGAGGAGGGGACTGGGAGTGAGCGGTGCCCCAGGGAGCTTTTGCCGGGGAGGGGGTCAGAGGGCATGGGATGACTGCCCCTCTGAGGAGGTGCTGGAAAGGGAAGGGGACACCCGGGGTGGGGGCTTGTGGACCACAGGTGGCCCTCTGGGAAAATAGGGAATCTTTGGGGAAGGCACCTGGAGGAAACACAGGGTGTTGTGGAATGAAGGGGTGTCTCCCTCACCTGCCCTAGCAACAGGGGTGGGGTTCAGCCCCAGGCTGGGGGACGGGGGGCTTCCCAGTCACCCTTGGGATGCTGCTGCCCCCCCCCCACTGAAGTCAGCTTCGACACTACTTCCGGCTGCCGATCTGCCCTTACTCTCCTCTGTGGCCAAGGTTGGGCTGTGATCTTCCCACCTCACTGTGGCCCTTACAGTTACATGAGCTACACACCTTCTGCTGTCATCTGCCTGTGCCTCAGGGCTCTGCCTGTCCGGGTCCCTGGACACTCCTGCATGTGAACTCAGTGTCTTTGCTGACGGGTCCTGTTGCGCATCACCTACCCACCGTGGTGTGGTGTACCATCCCATTTTCTGTTGCTGGAGATGACCACTGTGCCTATCTGTCATTGTGTCATTGGCTCTTGATGACTACAAGAACTGGAGGAGCTGTTAGCATGCCTGGCGAATCCCTTCTGCACGTGACGTAGCCAAGCCTCGGCCAGCCGTCAACTATCTATGGATTGGTCCTGCTCCACATTGGGAGACCCAAACCTGGACACGATTTCCCCGGGGGTGGTAGGAGAGGCTGGCACTGTATTCTACACAGCCTCCACTGGGATGCCTCAACACGGACAGCCCCCTGCCCCACCTCTTTCCGGGATGTCTGGTCCTGAGCCCAGCCCTCCGGGGCCCTAGGCAAAGGAATTTAAAAGGTGAGCACCGTCACCGATGGGTCTGTAACTCTCTTACCTCACCGTGTGTCATCCCCCGTCTGCCCCCGTCACACAGGGCAGAAGATCCTAGAGTATTCTTGCTGTTGGTGGGGTAGGTCCATTCAAAAGTAAGGAAGCTACAGCTGCTCCAGGCAACCCATGGGAGAGACTTGGAACCCAGTGACTATGTCCGCCTGTGGAGCAGCAGTGAGGAGAGGCAGCCAGCAAGACTTCAGTTAGGTGTGGAGGGTTACACAAGCTTCTCCTACATGCCTGTAGAACCCACGACTGTTTGCAGTTTGCAAAGCTGTGGTGCAGGGAAGCCGTGGGTATGCGAGAGGACAGAGCCCCGTCTCCACAGGCCTCTGTACTGTCCCTTCTCTCCAGACTCAGAATTACAGCGTGGACCCATCACGCTCACTGCCTGTTTGCAGAGCCCGTCTGTATATTCAGCCACCTCTCAAGGCCAGCTCGGGCAAACATGCTTCATTGGCCCAACCTTCTCGGTCACCTGAGCCTGTCTCTTGCTGCAGAATTTGTCACAGTCATGTGTAGAGTCTCTGTCCTGAGTAGACAGAAGGTTTGTCTTGTTGGTAATACCTGTTTTCATTCTAGCTGACTCTCCAGTTTCCCTCACTCCCTGTGTGTAAGATTTGCTTTTATTCTGGACATGCATGCAGCCTGTCCTGGCTACGGAGCACCTCTGTCTAGGTGTCTGCCCACAAAGGTTTCTCTGCTTATAGTTCCTGACCCGGTCTAGGGACAACTGTTTCCTCCACGGTAATATTATCAGAACTTTGGCGGTCAGGGCTTAATCCCTGAGGGTCCTGCAAGCTAGGCTCAGCCACCCTTACTCACCAGGCTAACCAAACGGATAATAACAGATGGCAGAGAAAGGAAATTTAACCAGTGTGGCTACATTGAGAAGAGGAACAAATAGAGTCCTGTGACCGCCCCCTCACAAAGTCCTGCTGTGAGGGTTAGGGTTAAATGGAGGACACAGGAGTGTGTGAGTGAGTCCTGTTCAAAGGGAGGTCCGTCTGTCACTGTCTTTGTTCTGTTTGCTCCAGTCTGTCCTGACAAGTTGTCAGAACTGTGTAAAACCTCTCTTTGAGAGACAAGCCCTTCCTCAAGCTGGCCTTCATCCTTTCCCTCTAGAAGGCAATTCCCGAGGTCATGCCGATTGGCAGAGGTGAGGGGGGGGGTCCACCAATAGGGTGGGACACAAGCAACCCTCTGGAACCCTTCACGTTTGCAGGGTGGCTAGTGTGTGTCTGTCTGTGGCCAGATGGTGGGGCCTTCTCCTCCCACTTTGGAACCAGGTTCTGTCTAGCTATGCTCTGCGGAGCCTGATTCTCACACATGATCCTGTGATCCTTCCCTTCTTGCACAGACCGACCTGGGTAGAAACTGCTTCAGCTTGTTCAGTGGACAGTTTCTCACAGACGGGGCTTGCGTTTGTCTGGGAACACCATGTGCTCCTGCACAGAAGTCGCCCTGTTTGCAAAGCCCCTGATTCTGTACACTGCTGTTTGTCGTGGACCCGTGCACAGGGCTTGTCCCTACTGACAGAGCCTCTACAGTTTGCGAACTGACCATTTTCAGGACCTAGGGTTCCCTATAGAACCCAGGCCTACTTCATAATCCTGCCTGTGTCCACGGTGAATGTGCTTACACACAGCACTGGCTTGCCAGTGACTCAGCCCGCAGTCCCACGCGTCTCTGGAGAAGTCGACGCCATCGACAGAACCAGTCTGTGGATCCTCTGCAGGCCTCAAAGCCTCAACTCTTGGGCAGACTCCCTGACCCGGCCACAGAATGGGAGTCTCTACAGAGCTGAAATCTCTTTGCAAGGGCCTGCAGTGGGTTCCCTAACCTGTTGACATTGTCTGTCTGCTGGAGCTGTCCTGCATAGGAAGCTCCGGTGCGTCCTTAGAGCTTTTCCAGGCTTTAAGAGTCTGCCTCTGACTGGGGAGCCTTTCCGTGGCCACAGGTGCAGCTCCTGCCGGCAGAGCCTCGTGCATTCATTGACGTGCTTCTCCATAGCTTCGGATGCTGCCCCTTCAACCCAGTCCCTTCTTATCCACATTAGCGCAGCCTTCCTTCCCCAGGCTGCGGAGCTCCTGTGTTTGCAGAGCCTTACTCAGCTTCCAGTCTTTGTTTGCCAAGCTTGCTTAACCTTTCCTGGGTAGTGCCGGGGTCTCTCCAGAGCTATCCTTGTATACATGGAGGGCCCCTGTTTGAAGAACTCGTTTCTCTCTGGAGACTTAAAGTTGTTCAATGCTTCACCAGCCTGCGGAAGGTACGCCTGTTTGTGAAGCCCCTATCTACACAGCCTGCCACACTGTGCAAACCCTGTGTCTATTTTTATGTTCCTTTCTAACTTTGTCAGACCTTTGTGTAGTTGCTGCCCTTTCTTTGAGGTCAGAACCTGTCTTTCTATACAACATTGAGCCCCATTTCAAGAATTCACCCCTATTTGCTGGGTCTTTCCCTTCGGACTGGATTAGTTCCTTTAGTAAGAGTCTAATTTACCACTCTCTGCAATGACTGTCCCTGAGTCTGCAGACCCTGGGTATGTCTAAAAGCTGCATGTGTGTTTCTTTTTCCTTTTGATTCTTTAGACAAGGTCTTCTGTAACTCAGCCTCGCCTCAATTCACTCTAGCTCAGGAGGACCCTGAACCATGTACCACCATGGCAGGTTCTGTGTGGTACCAGGGGTCAA
Organism: Phodopus roborovskii; assembly: GCF_943737965.1. Lineage (NCBI taxonomy): Eukaryota > Metazoa > Chordata > Mammalia > Rodentia > Cricetidae > Phodopus > Phodopus roborovskii. Next base: position 7,207,081 of record NW_026125295.1, read on the forward strand.
ACCCAGGGTTTCATCCATGCTAGGCAAGCTCTCTGCCGACTGAGCTACACCTCCAGCCCTTTGTGGCCAGTTTCTAGCTCTCTGTGTACAGATGGCACTCCTGTCCAGAGAGCTCTGCCCAGGGTGCAGTATTCCCACAGACAAACGGGGTCCCTGTAAGCCGTCACTGCGCCTGTCCTGGTTCCCTGAGTTTGCATATTTAACGAAGGTTACATTCTATCATGAAGACACTTTGGAGAGTTTTAGGTGGTTCGAGAACTCTTGCTTGGAGCCTGTAACGCGGTGGCCAGAGGTTGGCTTCCCATGTTTACATCTCGGTCACTCTCGCCTAGCCTAGGATGGACACCAACCAGGACCTCCCAGCCATCGACTGCCGAAGAGCCCTCCAAATCTGGGTTACTGAGGTGAGGGGCAAGGCCAGATAGCACAGCCTGGGACATGGAACAATGTCACCATGTCTCCCATCCCCCATCTAGAGCTCCTTCCTCCACCCTGTCTCTGGGAGTCATAGGCAGAGCCCCCTAATTTGTTACTTGGCAACCTCTTCTCTCAGAACCTAATGATGCTACCACTGCCTGAAAGGGTTCATGGGAATTTCTCTGAGGAATGCTGCTATGTCATCCTCCATGTGAGTCTCTTGGGGGTCTTTCTGGGGGTGGGGAGGTAGCCCAGAGCTGAAGAAACTCAGGCCTGGAAATGAACTCTGTCTTCAGATCAAAAGCCCCCACCACATTCCACCCACAAGGGGCTGCTGCCTTTTGAGGCCTTCTAGTCCACATTTCCCCTCATAGCCTCTGTCCGAGCTCCTGTGCACTGGCCCCACCTCATCCTCCAGCTGAAGCAGGGCCCCTTCCCCTTCCATGCACACAAACGCCTGGACCCTAGGTCCCTCAGAGCCCAAAGCCTGCCCGGGGAGGGTCCAGCGACCTGCACTACTGGATCGGAAAGGAGGCCAGCACAGAGACCCAGGTGGCCGCAGCCACCTTTGTGCAGAGCCTGCAGGAGGATCTAGGAGACCGGACGGTGCTGCACCAAGAGGTACAGGGCCATGAGTCTGACTGCTTCCACAGTTATTCCCACCCTGGAGTCATGTGAATGCTGAGAGAGCTGGGGACAGGGAGAGGGGACGCAGTGCGGGGAGGGTAACACAGCCACCCTGAGATAATGGCTTTCCTTGACTGAATAGCGTGCGCGCGCGCGCGCGCGCGTGTGTGTGTGTGTGTGTGTGTGTGTACACATATGTGTGTGTACTTTGTTAAGATATGTAAGCTCACATACATTGCACCCATCTCAAGCACACAATTCAGTGGTTTAAGATATGCAAGCACCATGCAGTAGTGGTTGATCCCAGCACTCAGGAGGCAGAGGCAGACAGATCTCTGTGAGTTCGAGGCCAGCCTGGTCTACAGAGTTAGTTCCAGGACAGGCTCCAAAACCACACAGAAGGAGACAGGAGACCCTGTCTCCAAAAAAATAAAAGAAAAAGAAATAGAGGAAGGAAGGAAAGAAGAAAGAAAGAAAGGCAGGGAGGGAGGCAGGGAGGGGGGAGGGAGGGAGGGAGGGAGGCAGGGAGGGAGGAAGAAAGATCCACCCACACTGTGACGTGTATTACTACTTGACTTTACTCTGCTGTGAGATATTGGCCATTGAATGGCTCTACCATATGGTATCAGTTCAAAACTGGGGGCACAGGGACATGTGTACTGTTGCTGCGTTGGGGTGTCACCAATAGTACCACTGTGAATGTTTCTGGGGCGGCTGTTGTCATTGATCTCGGTCTGTCCCTGGGAGTGGGAACCTGCGCTATCCAGTTTGTTCTCCGTGCTGGTACAAGTGTCTCTTTTACTTTTGCTTCAGGGTTTGCTGTTTTGTTTACTTTTTGTTGTGGTTTTTCAAGACAGGGTTTCTCTATGTAGCCCTGGCTGTCCTGCAACTCTCTCTGTAGACCAGGATGGCCTCAAATTCACAGAGATCTGCCTGCGTCTGCTTCCCAAAAGCTGGGATTAAAGGCGTGTGCCATCACCACCCAGCATTCAAGGGTTTTTTTTGGTTTTGCTTTTTTTTTTTTTTTTTTTTTTTTTTGGAGACAGGGTTTCTCTGTAGGTTTGTAGCCTGTGCTGGAACTCTCTTTGAAGACCAGCCTGGCCTTGAAGTCACAAAGACCCTCCTGCCTCTGCCTCCTATATGCTAGGATTTAAAGCGTGTGCCACCACCGCCGGGCTCAAGTATTTTTTTTAAATTGTCATATTTTTTAGAATGAAATGGTTGACCTAATTGCTAATATTAAATCATTTTTGCTTCATATCACTGGGTTGAATATTTGTATACAGTGCAGATAAGTCTGTGTGTATATGAAAAAATACATGCCACCCCATGCATGTCCCATAGATGGGCATGCATACCTGAATATCTATATCCACCACACAGATATGCCCTTCCATGTACTCACATCTAGTCTCTCCTGGATAAGATGTATGTATGAAATCCTCAATAACCCCAGGCTACACAGTTGTACATGCTAACAAGCAATGCACTCTTGTGCCTCATGTACTCACACATACACATGCTCACATGTCTTCAAACACGTGTTACACAGACACATTTCATCCCCACGCATACTCACACACACACACACACACACACACGCATTTGCTCACTCCCACACCCATTCCTTCATGAGGTGTGTTATCACTCACGGGTCCCTAACCCTTCCTCAGCTGCAGGAAGGGAGGCCGGGCCCCTGCTCTCAAGCGCCTGGAGACCAGCATGTTCAATGTCCAGCAGCTGCTCCACATCAGAGGAAGGAAGCATGTGTCGGCCACTGAGGTGAGGCCACGGGGCACGGTCTGGCCTCCAGACTCACGCAGGCTGAGAAAGAGCAGGGGTTGGTGGCGAAGGAGGGGAGGGCGCCGAACAATGAGCTACACCTCCCGGGATGGCCGCCTCACTAAGTGAAGACACACGAGGCAGCCTGGGCTTCCTGGCCCCACCTCTACGCCGCTGCTGGCCCCAGTCTTTCCCCACGGCTCCTGTCTCGTGGCCGCTTCAAGAGGAGGCAGAAACAGCGGTGCACTGGGCCCTGTTGGGGGTGTGCATAGCCTCACACTTTCCCTCACGCCATCGTCGTCACACCCAGACAGGCACCCACACTGTCTACCGGTCATCCTTGGATGACGCCCCTTTCTCCAGCCCAGGCAATGCCCCTTCATAAATTAACACAAAGCGCCCTTTTACACGCCAGGGAGTTGATAGAGGAGCAACACGCTCTGCCTGTGGGAGGGTTTGATGCAATGGGCATCCATCTACAGCGAGGATGGCGGCCCTCCATTTATACATCCACAGTCAACCAAAGCTCGTGGCAGCCCCGTGACGCACACGGTCCTTCCCACAGTTTGCACCTTCAGCCAGCAGAATCTGGTTATGTGGGGATGGACATTATGTGGCCCTCGCTTTTTCCCATTATGCCCTTGTGATCATTTAGTGTCCTCAAAATGTGTTTCGGTAACTATCCTTATGCTCCGTTGCATACCGTCACTACACAGACACATACATACTGTCACCACGAGCACACACTTTTGTTCAGATGTGATGTGTCCCATATATGTACATGTATATGTTCATACAGAGATAAGCAACTATTTGCCCCACTTCTGGATAACCACATGGAGGGTCACGTGTGGCTACGAAATGCAAGCGTGAATGCTGTGACGGATGCTGTCTCTCGCTCACGCACACACAACGGCACCCAGCCTCATGCATACAAGGGACACCCTCTCCTCCTGCCCTCTCCCCTGCCTGTGGTGCTGGTGCCTTTTCCTTCCACACCTCTCTCCTGGCTCTGGAAGGTGGCCCTGTCCTGGAACAGCTTCAATAGAGGGGCATCTTCCTGTTGGACCTGGGCAAGGTGATGATTCAGTGGAATGGACCCCAAACCAGCATTTCTGAGAAATCGCAGGTCAGTGCCTGCCCTAAGAGCTGGGAGGATGGGGCTTGAGGGGAGGTAGCCCTCCAAGTGTCCAGCATCTGGCCACCCCAGGAGGTAGCTGGGCCCTCTGTCTCAATCCAACAGGCATCCATTGGGCACAGGCTAAGTTCGAACGTGCCACTGGCGGTAGACCTGGGACCCTTGGAATGGCGGGATACCAGCTTTCCTGCTCCTATCCCCATGCCTATGGGCACCACGCAGGGATAAGAAAGACCTGGGCTGGGCTGTGCGTGGAAGCCCTGAGCCCTGGGTCCTCTCCTGCAGGCGCTAGCCCTGACTTGCAACCTCAGGGACAGAGAACGTGGCGGCCGTGCCCATATTGGTGTGGTGGATGACGAGCATGAAGCCACCGACCTCATGTACATCATGGAGGCCGTGCTTGGCTGCAGAGCAGGCAGCCTGAGTGCTTCTGTGCCCAGCAACGGTGTTAGCCAGCAGCAGAAGGCCAATGTCCGTCTTTACCTGTGAGCAGGACTGGGGAGGGCATGGGGAGAGCGAGGGGCCGCAACTGTGTGCCTGTTACTGAAACAACACAGCATCTCTGCAAACAAACCTCTAGTAAAAGCACGGAGGTCTCTGGGTAGGCTGTGTGGGGTGTTGGGCCTGCATGATAGGCAGTCCTGTATGGTGTGTGGTAATGTCAGCGAGAGGCCCATAGTACATACAGATGGGGAGACAGGGGGGGAGGGGCTGTGAGGGTCAAGGAGCCACCTAAGCCCCAAGCAGGGGCACAATAATTGAGTTCACCCAGAGGAGTTCAAGGGCTCTGGGATGGCATCAGGCCAGGAAAAGGCTGGCAGTCCACATCTGGATGCCTGTCCCCCAGTGTCAGCGAGAAGGGACCCGACCTGGTAGTCCAAGAACTGTCGACCGACCGGCCCACTGACCCCTCAGGACCTCCTGCAAGATGAAGTAAGGAAAGCCTGTACCTAGTGCCCCTCCCCCCTCCTCACAACCACAGTCCCTGCTGACCAGACTCACACTTCTTCCTAGGGCTGTTATCTCCTGGACCAGGGTGGCTTCGAGGTCTACATGTGGACGAAAGCGCAGCCCCCAGGACAAGAAGGCTGAGTTCAGCAGGGCTGTGCTGAGGTCCTGGGCCCCTGCAGGGAGGCAAGACAGATCTGGTACAGGACGTCCTGCCTGGGGTCTAAGGAGAGCAATGTCTGTTATCCTGGGGTCGGGAAGTGAGTGTGTCTGCCCTGGGAACCTTGCATGGGAGGGCACATTCCTAACACCCAAGACATCAGGCGTGCAGGACTTGGCCTGGCCTTGAGGCCTGAGAGCCTTCAGCGCGGGGAAGGGGAAGCAGAGGAGGTTTGTGGGACTTCAGGGTGGCCAGCTCTTCACCAGGCTTGGATTAAGGGGACCCTGCCTACCCTCAGAGAATCAGTAGTGAGGGAGGCAGCTTGTTAAATGGGTTCCAGTTTAGTTCACTAATGCAGCTCAGAGCTTGGCTGTCCTGGTAGCCACAGCTGGGGGGGGGCGGGGAGGGGGCGGCGATCTGGGGGCTAGAATACAGCCTAGAGCCCTTGATCCACAGGCAGGCCTGCCTGACAGAGCCGTGTCCCAGGGCTTCATCCGGGCCAAGGGCTACCCAAACTACACCAACGTGGAGGTGGTCAATGCCCACCGCCTTCCGGCAGCTGTTCCAGACGTGGTCGAAGGAGCTAGATGGGAAAAAACACAGAGGGAAAAATGAGTAAGGTAGGGGTGCAGGGGTGTAGCCTGAGGGGCGGGGGACGTAAGGGAGCAGTGCAGGGGTGTAGCCTGGGGGGCGGGGGGACGTAAGGGAGCAGTGCAGGGGTGTAGCCTGGGGGCGGGGGACGTAAGGGGAGCGGTGCAGGGGTGTAGCCTGGGGGCGGGGGACGTAAGGGGAGCGGTGCAGGGGTGTAGCCTGAGGGGCGGGGGACGTAAGGGGAGCGGTGCAGGGGTGTAGCCTGAGGGGCGGGGGACGTAAGGGAGCGGTGCAGGGGTGTAGCCTGGGGGGCGGGGGATGTAAGGGAGCGGTGCAGGGGTGTAGCCTGAGGGGCGGGGGACGTAAGGGCAGGGGTGCAGGGGTGTAGCCTGGGGGGCGGGGGATGTAAGGGAGCGGTGCAGGGGTGTAGCCTGGGGGGCGGGGGACGTAAGGGAGCGGTGCAGGGGTGTAGCCTGGGGGGCGGGGGATGTAAGGGAGCGGTGCAGGGGTGTAGCCTGGGGGGGCAGGGGACGTAAGGGAGCGGTGCAGGGGTGTAGCCTGGGGGTGGGGTACCTGCAAGGGACAGAGGCTGCTCGGGGTGCTTAAGCCAGGAGAGGGTGGAACCGCAGGTCAGGACCGCAGCTGCAGGGGTGAGGACCAGAAGGAAGAGGGCGTGCCCAGAGCCTACGAGATGGGCAGGCGTGAGTGGGCCCACCGGGTCCCTGACACACATGCAGGTAAACTGACGCAGGCAAAGCTGGACGGAGGAAGCTGCACACCCAGCCTGAGATGGTGGATGACGGCTCTGGGAAGGTGGAGGTGAGGGCGTGGAGGGGGTAGTGGGAACGCTGACTGGGGTGAAGGTGATGGGTCATGCCTGTAAACCCAGCACTCCGCATGCTTACCAGGAGCTCAAGGCCACGGTGAGCTGCGTGAGACGCTGTCTCAACAACTGAACCGAGCCAGGGACAGGTGGGCGCCCCACCCATGTGCAGCCGCACGCCCACCCTCCAACAGCTGGCTGGCTCACACAGTACAGACACACAACCTGACAACACCTGGACAATGACCAGCACAGGAGCACCAAATCCCCGCCCCGAACACACGCAGCCCCTAACACACTGTCATGGACCCCTCATCTGGCCTCAGACCAGCCTTCTCATTCTGACTAACCTATTGGGCCATTAAGGCAGAGCCCTTAGTTCCCTCAAGTCCGTAAGATGGAGGTAGGAGACATGATCCAGTCTGGTCCCCCAAGCTAATGTGGGGTGCTGTGAGCCTAACGGAACAAGCCTGTGTGCGTGGGTGAGTGGGGGCGAGAGCCTAAATTCGGTAGGTAAGCCGAGGTCAGAGAAAGCAGATGCTCTGCCTACATTTGCCCTTGTGTGTGTAGCCAGAAGTGAGGGCTGAGAAGAGACGGGAACCCTGGAGAAGCAGGGAGTGAGGGGAGACAGAAGAGACAGGGAAATGGAGGGAACCCAAGGGAGGCGGACTGGGTGAAGAGAGCAAGAAGGTGAGGAGGATGGCGAGCAAGCCAAGAAAGGGTGTCTGGTCAGCTCCAGCACGAAGGCCAGGGGCCTGGGGAGGAGGGGGCTGGCTCCCAGGGGAGGAGGGGGCTGGCTCCCAGGGGAGGAGGGGGCTGGCTCCCAGGGGAGGAGGGGGCTGGGGAGGAGGGGGCTGGCTCCCAGGGGAGGAGGGGGCTGGGGAGGAGGGGGCTGGCTCCCAGGGGAGGAGGGGCCTGGGGAGGAGGGGGCTGGCTCCCAGGGGAGGAGGGGCCTGGGGAGGAGGGGGCTGGCTCCCAGGGGAGGAGGGGGCTGGGGAGGAGGGGGCTGGCTCCCAGGGGAGGAGGGGGCTGCCTCCCAGGGGAGGAGGGGGCTGCCTCCCAGGTGGTGTACCCTTGGGGAGGTTTGGTTCCTGGCAGCCTTTCAGAAAAGCCCGGGTTTCTGATGTCCTGGTCTAGAGGGCCGGACCCCTGGTGGGAAGGGCTGGGGCTTAGGATAGTCACGTGCCCACCTGCCCACACCTGGACTCCCTTCCGCCAGTTCTGTCAGGTTCTAAAGCTGAGGTGTGGCTCCCATAGCAACAAGCCATCGCTCAGACAAAAGTGAGCAAGGGCTGCCACTTCAGCCTTTGACTGGGCATTGGTTTCCTGGTTTTGTTTTGTTTTATTAGACGGGGTCTCACATGTCCCAAGCTGGCCTTGAACTCACTATCTGGTCAAGGCTGACCTTGAACTTCTCACTCTCCCGCCTCACGGCCCCACTGCCAGGATTACAGGTGGAATCTGGTTTGAGGGGCTCCAGGACTTACTGCACGATAGACAAGCACTCAGCCCACTGAAACGCATCAGGGCGTTTTTTTTGGTTCATTTAGGGGTTTGTTTGTGGGTTTTGTTGTTGTTAATGACACTTTAAAGGAGAAAGAAAATGTCTCTCCTCCAGCCTGGCTTCCATGCTCCTGCACTGAGCAGAGCATCTCTGTGACAGCAGGAGGGTTGCTGTCTGCCCCTGACCAGAGCTGTAACTGGTGGGGTCTAGACCGCGGTGTCCACGGGCCAGGAGCTGGACCCACCCTACAGCCTTTTAGTCTTCCACTTATTTTCCCCAGGTGCAGGATGCAGACTAAATCTGGGCTGAGAGCAGGCCAGCAAAGGCTTGGGGGTCCCGAGGTCCGTGGGGGAAGGGCCACTCACAGTCCAGCTTGGAGCATGGAAGGCACAGAGCTGGGCAAGCTTCTTGCTTGCCCAGACGAGCCAATGAGAGCTTTCCGGCTGGATGCAGGTGGGCAGGCCGCTGCAGGTAAGGTTCGTCTGTGCCCACAGGCTCCTCGTCCCTCAGGTTTGGTGATCCAGGACTTCCAAAGGCAGCCTGTGGACCCCAAGCACCACAGTCAGTTGTGCTCGGGAAACTGCTACCTTGTCCTCTACACATACCAGACGCTGGGCGGTGTCCAGTGCCTCCTGTACCTATGGCGGGTATGTCCACCTGTGGGGTGTCAGATGCCTTCCAGCTCAAGACCTAGACTCTGAGAATGGGAGAGGAAACCCCAGGCCCTGCTGCAGGGCCACCAGACCGCCACAGAAGACACCAAGGCCCTGAACGGCAATGCTGAGGAGTTGGACCTTGCATACCAGGGAAAGGGAACACTGGTACAGGCTCATGTGACCATGGGCAGAGAGCCCTCCACTTCCTAGCCATCTTCCAGGGCCGGCTGCTGGTCTTCCAGGTAGGGTCCACCTTTCATCCCTTTGACACGGGCTGGAGAGATGGCCCCGTTGCTAAGATGCTTGTCTTGCATGCCCGTGACTCCCAGGCCTACATGAAGACTCTGGGTGTGACACTACACGCTTGTCACCCTGGACCTGGGGAAGTCAAGACAGGAGGATGCCTGGGGCTCAATGGCTAACCTGATTGGCGAGCTCCAGGCCAATGAACGGCCTTATCTCAGAGGAGGGGCCTTCAGGAGCACGCATGCATATGTACACACACATACCAGTAATAGTAATAATCTAACATAAGCCACTCCGGGAAGGAAGGATTCATTCTGGGTGCGTTCCAGAGGTCCCATTTCCCTGGCTCTTTGTGACTCTGTGCCTTAGGTGAGATGTCGCACCATGGTGGCAGGCAGGTGCTCTGGGCCCTCTGAGATGTGCGACAAGTCTAATTTGAAAGGGCCTGTTTTATTGTCCCACGCGGACAGGGCTGGCACAGTCCACACTCAAAGGGCCAGAGGACAGTGGTAGCCTTAGCTCTGAAGCAGTTTGTTCACCACTAGGACAGGGAGGGGGCCCTAGTGTTAGCCTGAGGCCCCGCCTCCTTCCAGGGGAGTGCAGGCCACGGGGGGGGGGGGGGGGGGGGGAAGGCCAGTGATCTCCAGCACAAGGCTGTTCCACACGCAAGGGTCTGACAGCCACAGCACCCGGGCAACGGAGGTGCCAGCCCGCGCTTCCTCCCTCACTTCCGGTGACATCTTCTTTCTGGTCACAACGGATGTGGGCTACCTCTGGTTTGGGAAGGTACCCGCGGGTCACCACTTGGGAAGGTGGTGGCTCTGGGTCAGAGATTGGTCCCCTCCACCCGAATGCGGCCTTGAAACCCAGTGGGGTGGTTCTGTGGGTGCTGTGGAGTAACCCAGGGAACTTACAAAGTCACGAGCCAGCGGACTGGGGTTCCTCAGGTCCCGGGCAAGCCTGGCTCTGGCTGCCTCCCCTCCTGCTTGGGGACTTTTCCCAAGTCTCTCTGGGAAAGGGGGAGGAGGTCTACTCTCATTTGCCTCTGGGTTTTGTTGTTTTCTCATCGTTAGCATAAACCACAACTGACCCCCCCCCCCAAGCCTGGGTGTCCCTCATTCACACTCTGGACCCAGAGAGAGTCATGGGGCCACCCCTGTGGCCTCCTCATCCACAGCTTAGGCCTCCCTAGGCTCAGGCCCAGTGGATGGACATGGGACTGGAGGCGAAGGTTTGCCTACTGCAGGGTTTGACCCAGCCTCTGCTTGCCAGGGCTGCGATGGGGACCAGCGTGAGATGGCCCGGATGGTGGCCACTGTCTTCGCAGGACACAACATGGAAACGGTGCTGGAGGGTCAGGAGCCTCCCCACTTCTGGGAAGCCCTGGGAGGCTGGGCCCCCTATCCCAGCAACAGGAGGTAACAGGATTACCGGAGGAAATGTTTATCTTGAGGAGGAACAGAGGCCAGCGGGTGGGTGACTAGTGAAGGGCCACACAGAAAGTTGGAAAGATAAGTCTAGAAGTGAGGGACTCTCAGTCCCCTATCTGCAGGATCACGGAGCAGAGTGCACCTTTAAGTCTTGGTAACTTAAAGGACAATGGGGACAATGCCAGGGCAACCGTGGAGAAACGGCGCCCTCTGCTGGCAGACTCCACTTCCTGCATTGCCTCTAAGGACAGTCCCCAAACCACGGGGTGAATAGGAGTTGAGAGCAGAGTAAGAACTCCAGGGCAGAAGGAGCTGCATCCCTTGGCCCTGCCATCCACCCAAGTCTCCTGGGCTCCCACGTAGCAGGCTGTCTTTGGGGCAATCGACCAGCTCCCAAGTCACGACACAGGAACTTAGTATTTGTTAGAAACGCTCGGCCTTATCTTAGCTCTTATTTTAATCTATTTATCTACATTTTTACCTCTGGGCTTTCTCTCCTTCCTTCCTTCTTCCCTCTCTCATTCTGTCATACTTCCTGCGTCTGTCTGTCCGTCTGTCTGTCTGCTGCCTGGCTTCTGGTCTCTCTCTCCTCTCTTTTCTCTCCTGAGCTTAGGTTTCTCCTCCTACACATTCTCTCAGCCCATCAACCTCGCCATCCCTCTCCTGCCTGCCGGTCAGTGTTTCACTAGCCAATCGGGTGCTTTATGCAGGTGAAACAAAAGCAGCCCGTATTTGCATAATTAAACAAACGTAACACATCCTTACATCGTTAACAAAGGCAGCAGAGCAAGCTTGACACATCCTCACACAGTTAAAGACCACAACACTCCCAGACTTGCTCCCTCCTTCCACCCTGGGCCTGAGGCTGGCTCCTGAGTGCAGGTGACTCCCATTCCGGGGAGGACAGGGCCTCAGCTCAGCAGGCCCAGTAGGTCTGGGATTCCCTTTCCGGGTGCACACCCAGACAAATCCGTGGAGCAGCTTGAAAGAAAGGGCCCAGAGCAGGCCGTCCTAGAGAAAGTCAACGGGTGGATGCCGTCCAGAGGAAGGTCCGGGGCAGCTGCCCCACAGAAGCCGCTTTCCCTGAGGGGTGGGGGCACCATGCCAAGGGCACCCTCCGACAGCCCTTCCTCTGCCCAGGCTTCCCGAAGAGGCCTCCAGCATCCAGCCCCGACTGTTTGAGTGCTCCAGCCCCTCAGGCTGCCTGGTCCTCACGGAAGTGGTGTTCTTCAGCCAAGAGGACTTGGACAAGTAGGACATCATGCTACTAGACGCCTGTCAGGAGGTGAGGCAGCCACGCCCGCTCGCTCGGCTGGACTGGGAATGCAGGGTGTGTCTGCACTGGTGTAGCTGGGTGTGAAGGTGAGTTTAGCCTGTGACTGATTGTTGCCATGGATTGAGAGTCTGGGTGTGACAGTTGGGTTGTGTGTGATTATGACTTTGCATGTCGTACGTAATGCCCTGTGTCCTATGATGCTATTGTACGAGGGCCTGTGGCTGACCGAACAGCAACAGCAGCGAGTAAAAAGACTGACTGGATGATAGTACAGTGTAATGCTATGAACCTGAATGTTTGACTGGGTAGCTACATCTGTGTGGTAGGCAGGCCATGCCAGGGACCATGTGGTCTGGTACTAAACAGAACTGGCCGGACCAATCGTAACTGGGACACTGCATGCACACATGTGTCTGTGTGAAAGGGAAAAAGGGAACATATGATTGGCTGTCGGTGTGGCTGAGCAATTGTATTTTTGAGTCTGTGAAATTCTCTGTGGTTAGGAGATGGCATATTTAACCAGCCAGGTATGCATGACAGGTAGCCAAATATGACCGTGTCTCTTTGCAAATATACTGTGATGACGGTGGATGGCATTATGTGGCTGTGACTGCCTACCTGGCCTTATGGCAACAGACAACATATGTCTCTGTAGCTGTGATGTTTGTGCCTGCATGTGTGTGTGACTGTGTGTCACCGTGTGTGTGTGTGACTGTGTGTCACCGTGTGTGTGTGTGTGTGTGTGTGTGTGTGTGTGTGTGTGACTGTGGTACTGTCTGAGTTCTGAGGAAGATGAGCTCTTATTCCACTCAGAGAAAACCCAAGCCAGACTACATCCCCCGCTTCCCCCCACTTCACAACCCACCCCATGACCTAGCCAGCCCCTCTCCAATCAGATCTCCCGACTCCACCTTGCTGGCCTTTTCCCAGCCATGGTGGCCTCTCGCTGTCCCCTGAGCATGCCAGGCACATCCCACCGTAAGGCCTTGGCACGGATTCTCCACTTTCTTTCGAGACGAACGTGTGGCTTGCTTTCCCATGAAGGCTCTGTGGGGGTGGAGATTTTTCTCAAATCTTTCTGTTTCTTTTGAGGCAGTCTCATACAGCCCAGAGTGACTTTGAGCTCACGATGAAACCTGAACCTTCCGGGATCTAGGATCCCAACTCCCAAGTGGGGGATTTCAGGCCTGCCCTACCCCCTCCTGTTCATGTGGGACTGGGGTCGACCCAGGACTTGGCTAAGCAAGCACTTTTATTGAAAAGTAACCACTCCCCCACCCAGGTCCTCCCTTTTGTTTGAGGCAGAGTCTTGTGTGGCCCAGGCTAGCCTCAGACTCCAGCCAGCACAATGCCTGCCTGGTGTAAGGGTGCTAACTTGGATTCTTTTCACAGTTGAGTTCTTAGTTCCTAGCACATGCTGGTGCTTCATAACTATTTATATTAGATGCATGTATGTATGCCTGTGACGGCCAGTGCTCGTGGGTGTGAGGGTATCACCACTTGCCGGGTGAGTTTTCTTGGCTGAGCATGTACATGTGGGGTTCTGACTGTCTGCGTAGGGAGGAGGTGGCTGAGGCAGGGGGCCCTTCCGCCTGTCCAAGCCCAGGCTTCCTCTGTGGCCCAGGTCTTCCTGTGGCTTGGGGAAGATGCCGGTGAATGGAAGAAGGAGGCAGTGGCCTGGGGCCATGAATACCTGAGAACTCACCCAGCGGAGAGGCTGGGCGCCCATCATTCTGGTCAAGCAGGGCTATGAGCCTTCCACATTCGCTGGGTGGTTTGTCACCTGGGACCCCTACAAGTGGACGGTGAGGCTTAACACCCGCCCTCATCTTCGCCTGCAGGGGGTGGAGGTGCTGGGAGAGGCCCTCCTGGGCCGAGGATCTCCCCCAGTCAGGAGAAACCTGATCTTGTCTTTTAGGCGCCTGCCTGGGTTTCGGGGAGCTCCTTCCCTTGCCAGTCCGGATAGTAGCCCCAACTCCCGCCCCCAGAACAGCCAGTCCTATGAGGAGGCGGTGGAGAGATGCCTGGGATCAGCGTCTGCCATCTCTGAGATAACAGCCGTTAAGTGCAGGGAACTTTCCCTGGCACCCGCAGATAGTGGTCTGAGTTCAGATGGGCCACAGGCAGAGGGGCCGGGGGTTCAGATAGTGCCAAGAGGCTGCGGGTGCAGTGTGATCTCTCGTGGATGCCTCTCCTCCATCTTCCGAACCATGAGGCTTCTCTCCGGACAGGAAGTACACAGCTTCCAGCTAACTCAATGGCCCAGGGATAATAATAAGGCAGGTCCCTCGACCCTACTGGCCTTCAAGGGTCCCCAGGACAGCCCAGAGAATGATCTGGAGCTGGGCCTCGGCGTTGATGGCAAAAGCCCCAGCAGAAGCTGCAGCAGCTCAGTGGTCAACGGGACTCTTGCACCAGGCGGTGGAGGACCTGCCACAGGGCGTGGACCCTGCCCGCAGGGAGGTGGGTACCACATGCTGCTGTTCCCGGCACTGGCCTGCGACCTAACTGCACACTGGACGGTCCCAGGGTACCCTGCCCCCACTAAAGACAGGCAGTGAGCAGAATGGATGGCACCTCTGGGTAGCACGGGAACCTGGGTTCCAGGGACCCCCCAGCCCTCCCCTACCCCCCACCCCCAGTTCTATCTCTCAGACTCTGACTTTGAAGACATCTTCGGGAAATCCAAGGAGGAGTTCTACAGCATGGCCAAGTGGAAACAGCAGCAAGAAAAAAAAAGAAACTGGGTCTCTTCTGAGCTGGGGGGGCCCTGAGTCCCCTCCTGGAATAACTCCCCCTTCTTAATAAGAGCCAGTGGCTGGTGTCAGGCGTGGCCTGCATGTCTTCAGACTGCGCTGTCTGGCAGCCCCTCCCTCAGCAGCAGGGCCCCGTGGCACTCTGGGACATGACCTCCTCCATGGAAAGGATCCCTTCAGACTGCTCACTCCAAATGACCCCATGATGGGAAGGGGTGAGCAGGAGGCCTTGAGGGATTCTCTGGTGTCTGTGTAAGATGACTGCAAGGCTTTATCTTGTGATTTTTCTTTTTTTATATATATATAAAAAAACTCACAACCTAAAGACAGCTTGAGGGCAGGGAGTGGGCTGAAGTGTTGTTCCTAACGGGACTTCGGGCCACTCCGGGGACCTGACTGCCCCCTGGGTCCCCAGAGAGGCAGAAGCACAGGCGGCCTGTTGTAGTTGAAGGCAGCTCAGGGCCGGGAGCTCCCATCAGAAGTCCATGCAACAGTGCCAGCCTTGCGTGAGGCGTGGACACAGCCTGGCCCACGCAGGGTGAGCCCCGCCCGATGCCCAGGCTTAGTCCTGGAGGGAGATCTTCACAAAGAGGGTGGCTGACGGATGCTGGTCTCCGTTCTTAGACAAGAGGTGGACGTGGCGGTACCCTGGTGGGAAGGGACAGTTCTGGTCACCGGGAGAGGATACTTAAGGTTCAGTGAGGGGCAGGCCGAGAGAAGCCAGGCCCTGCCCACTGCTCCTGGCTGGCCCCTTCCCTCCAACACTAACCCTGCTTGAGACTGTTCCAAGGGATGGTACTCTGGCCGATAAAGTCGTTCTTGGAGGAGGCATCGTAGTCCTCTACTACGAAGCGTACGAGAGCAAGGTCGGGCACGGCCACCTCAAACTCAAACTCCGTGTCCCACCGTGGGTTGAAACCTAGAAGGACAAACACCGTATCAGCAGCAAGGTCACAGGCGCAAGCAGCCTGGCCCAGCGCAGACAGCGCATACTTTACCATTATTGGTAATAACCGCAGTCTGACGGCTGGCCACGTCCCGTCCCACGCCGTGGATCTCCACTATCACCTTGGGGTCCACGATTGAATTCTTACTCCTGTTGACTTTTGGCAGCTGCTGCCCAGAGATGACCTAAGGAAAAGCAGGGACAATGAGCATCCAGGGATGGCAGTGAGTGAGCAGGAGGGATCCCCACAGGCAACCGTCCCTTCTGTATCTGGCCATACCCTGACACGGAGCCTCTTCCGAGACCACCAGGGCCCCTGAGTCAGGGCACGGGAGTTGAAGGTGGTGTCGGGGTCTCTCAGGAAGGCAGGTTTCAGCACATACCCACAGGCTCCGTTGTCCTGGAAGCGGCCCAGGTATACATCCATTTCTGGCCCAGGGGTTTGGAAGTTCAGAGCCACTATAGGTAGATTAGAGTAGTTGCAAGCTGTGGGCCGGCCCCAGAGTCCTGGAGCCCAGTCTGCTCAGAGTGCACTATAGTCTAGGTTCCTATGTGCATTGGGAGCTGACCCACTACCCTGATCATACACACACACACATTTGTGTGTATAACTGTTCACGTGAATGCGTGCATGTGTTTACACATATGTGGACAGCTTTCTCAACTGCCTTTTACTTTAATTTTTTGAGACAGGATCTCTACTGAACCCAGAGCTCACCAATTTATCTGGGCGGGCTGGCCACGAGCTCCGGAGAGCAGCCTGCCTCTGCCCGCTCAGTGTCGGGATTCACAGGTGCCTAAACAGATGCACTTCATCACTCCCCTTGCTTTACATGGGTAGGAATCCCAACGCAGGACCTCACACTTATATGACATTTTGCCGACCGAGTCGCCACCCCGCCCTGTTTTGTCGGGTTTTGAGGCAATGTCTCATATAGCCCAGGCTGACCTTGAACTAACTCACTGTGTAGCCAAGTAAGGCCTTGAGCTCCTAACCCACCCACCCTACCCATCCTCGAGTCCGCCTTGAAAGTGCTGAGATGACAGGTGTGATACCGCTCCCGTTCCCCGCTGTGCAGAGGATTGAACCTGGGACGCCATGCACGCCAGACGAGCACTTTCATAGCTGAACTACATTTCCATTTCTGACAGCAAAATGGAAAGGGCTGGAGCGTACACCAGACACAGACCTGCTGGCCGGGCAGTTCCCAAGCTCAGCTCTCGGTCTTCACCCAAACCTTCTCAGGCCCCCAGACCCTTCCCGTGACCTTCAGGGCTCTAGGCCCCTGGACAGCAAGGCTCTCCCTAACCTCCCCCCATCCCAGCTGGCCCGTACCGATCTGGCAGCCCCCATTCCACATCTCCACAGGACTGTAGTTGGAGGAGTCTGTTCTTCTCCCAGCTGGGTAAATCCTGCTCAGGTGGCTCACGTTATGGCGGACAAAATTATTTCCTGAGGATAGGTGGGGTCAAGTCATCAGTGAAAGCCGTGGTGGGTTGAAGACATCCCACTGCACGCCACCCCCCCCCTGCCCCACGGCCAGTTCTGCCCAGACATAGAGCAGGGAATGTCAACTGAGGACCCCTGCAAGGGTGAACTGGTCTTAACCAGTTCAGGCAGCCAGGGTGCTCACCTGATTCCTGAAGCAGCCGGAGGGCACGGTTCTCAGAGAAGGAAGCCATCTCATAGAATGCCTGCCCAGACGTGCTAGGATTGGAGAAGCCACCGAAGTGGACACTCTTGCAGTAAATGACCATGTCAGAGAGCTCCGGCGCCAGCTTTAGCTTATCCTCCTGGAGGCCACGAGGAGGCCCCGGTTAGAGCCAGAGGGTAGGGCAAGGTGGGCCCTGAGCACCAGAAACCCAGACAACAGAGAGAGAGAGAGACAGACAAACAGACAGAGAGAGGGGGCAGAAAGTCTGAATGGCAGCCACAGAAAAACTAAGACGTAACTGTCCCATGGGCAATGGGCGCGGGAAGGACCTGGGCCACCCCATCTTCACAGCTCCCCCTAGAACCTTGGGCTTCTGCTGCACTTGGCTCCGGACGGCCTCATCCTCCATTTCGGCGGCCTCGTCTTCGTCAGACACATCGGTGGCCTCGGGTCCATTTTCTCCTCCAGCAGGCAGCAGCCCTCCATACTTCTTCCCCTTCAGCAGAATCTTGCCCTTCAGTTGCTGGGGACATACCACCAACTGGTTAAGACCCATCTAGGCCTCCCAGCCAGGTTGGCGTCCCTGCCTTCAGGGTGCCCGCTCTATACCTCTGGGGAAGGCAAGCTCGTGGTAGCCCCATCCAGTGGCTGGTCCAACAGCATGGGCCCCAGGATGGCCTTCAGGTGACGCGCCATGACTCGCTGTTGTTCCAGGCTGCAGTGGTTCTCCAGGGACAGGATGACTGGATAGGGGGACGCCTAGAAGCCCCAAGGTGAGTTAGGAGGGGACTGCCCATCCCTGGTACCCTCTCTTCACTCCCATGGGCACACCCAACCTTGAAGGCGTAGTCCCGGATGGCCCTGAGCACATCGCAGAAAAGAATCTTAGACGTAAAAGTGTAGCCGTGGTAGATGATGGGTTCCTGATTGGGGCCATCCCAGCAGTCGAGTTCTAAGCAGCGGCAACCTTTGCACAGAGCCCTGCAGGGAGTGGGGACAGCTAGGCTAGGACCTTCCAGGTCTCGTCCCTGGTCCCACCCTGACTCACCGGGACAGTTCCTCCACCCCACCCCGCCCCACCCCCCGAGCGCACCGGATGTAGGCCTCCGTGCTGCTGGGCCCTCTGAGCTGGTCTTCCAGCAGGTAGGTGTTATGTGAGGAAGACACTAAGTAGTGGCTGAGTGGCTGGTCCATATCCTGGTAGACACGGCGGTGAGCCAGGCTGAAGGCGCTGCCATCGGCTGATAGCAAGTACATGAGGAAGCCATCCTTGGTCATCTGCCGCTGAGCCTTGGCTAGGTAGGAAGAAGCCACCATTTCCAGTCAGAGCTTGTTGCCTAACCACCGTGCAAAGACAAGCCTTTCAACACTCTGCCTGCCCCCTCCCGCCTTCAGCTAGCGCTCTGCGGCTCCCGGGAGCAGACGTCCTGGGCTCCCAGTGACAGTGTGGTGAGACCCTGTCTGTCTCTTTTCCTTCCTCCAGTTCTAAAAGCCTCCAAGCTGGGTGATGTCGCCTCAGAGTTGACTGCAGGCGCTGGCCCAACAATACTCTAGCCCTGTGCTGTATCCCTAGTCCTCTTTAACTCTGTGCTCTGAGCCTGGGTCTCACTAAGCTGACAGGCCGGCTAGCCTGGAAGTGGTGAGCCATGCCGGGTCTTCTCTAGGTCATGTCTCAAGGCTGCATCCAGAATAGACACAAAGAAGGAAGTAACACTGACCTTGGCTTCATCAGCCATTTCTTTCTACGTCTTGGGATAGGGACACCCAGTACCCCTTGGAGAAGAAGGGAACTGAAGCCCAGACAGGGCAAACACCGGAGCGCGCACGCGCGCCCTCGCTCTCTCTCTCCTATGCACCTGCTTACACAGCATA
Source organism: Phodopus roborovskii (assembly GCF_943737965.1). Lineage (NCBI taxonomy): Eukaryota > Metazoa > Chordata > Mammalia > Rodentia > Cricetidae > Phodopus > Phodopus roborovskii. Next base: position 7,225,908 of record NW_026125295.1, read on the forward strand.
GCCACACAGCGATCTGCAACCCTAGGGCTGGCTACCTGCAGTTTCATCGGAATCTCCCAGCCATGAGGCTCTGGGAGGCTGGGCCCTCACCGGTCTCACTGGGCTCATAGCGCTCGATGAGGGATAGGGCCAGTGCTGGCCCTGCCGCCTCCTCCTGCTGCTGATGCTGCAGGAAAGTGACTAGCTTCTCCACCGACAGGGTCTCCGCGGATCCTGCAGCCTCTGCAAAGACACGGTCGATCTCCTCCCGCTGGGTCAGCATCTTGTAGAAGGCCTCAATCTCCTCGTCCTCCAGCGAGTCAGTCTGGGAGTGGTCACATTCCTGCAAAGCCAGCACAGCCCATGGGCTCAGGCCCGGCTCCAGGCCTGGAGCGAGGCCCCACAGCCACTGGGAGGCAGCTCACCCTGAAGATCTTCCTGGCATAGCTGTCGTCCACCTGTATGTTCAGTTCCTTCAGGAAGTCCTGCAGCTCCTTGAAGTTCATCTTGTTGTCCTTGTTTTTGTCGGCCTTCCGCAAGCAGGAGTGAATCCAGCTGAGCAAGCAGTCAGGAAAACACACAGCAAGCAGCCTGATGCCCACAGGGTCCCAGCCGTGTGACGCCACAGGGGTGGGGGCCTGGAGGCGCTCCTCACCGGCTGTCCTCTGCTCTCCTTTTCTTGCTCCTTGGTTTGGTTGGTACTAGGGACTGAACGCAGGGTCTTACGCCACACTCTTTGTATTTCACGTCAGGGTTACCCAGGTCAACCATAAACTCATTCTTTAAGCTCAGTTAGGTCTTGAACTTGTCCTCCTGCCTCAGCTGCCTGAGCAGCTTGGATTACAGGACTGTACCACCAGGCCCAGCTAGAGGCCTTTTCCTGTTTGCTCATTCTGAAACCTGATGATGCTTGAAAAGATTTACTCTAAAAAGGCTCACGGTAGACAATTGAGACTACGGAGAAGGAAACCAGTCAATAACGCCCCCAGCTGAGGAACCACCTCTCCCGGTGCTGATGCCAGCGCCACCGTCGACACTGCAAAGCGTGCCCTCCCGTTTCTCAATCCATCAGCAGCCAGCATGCTTCCGGTACAGAAGCACAGGTTTCCAGCCACTGATCAGAAAGTGGGGATAGCCCACGCAAACCCAAAGCCCGGACCAAGTCATCATTGACTGGGACAACTCGGTCCCGTACTACCTCACCCTCCTTTTCTCCCTTCAGACCCAGAGGAACTGGAGGAAGGGGTCCTAGCACAGTCCTCAGAATTAGAGAACTGAGTCAGACAAACATAATGAGCTTCACGGGTTCACGGGTGTGTTCAAAAAAGGACAGTGGAATTTTTAAAGAATTCATAAAGGAAACGACACATGAGCAGCGTAAACATTTGGGAGGTTGAGGCAGAAGAATCAGAAGTTCTAGGTCATCCTTACCTACATAGCCAATTCCTGGGTGGCCTGGACTACACGAGTCTGTCTCAAAACAAACAAGCCAAAACCAAACAACAACAATAAAATCTAAGAAATGCTGGGAGGCAGGGGTGTATATCTTTAATCCCTGCACTTAGGGAGGCAGAGGCAGGTGGATCTCTGTGAGTTCAAGGCCAGCCTGGTCTATAGTGAGTTCCAGGTCAGCCAGGGCTACACAGAGAAAACCCTCTCTTGAAAAACCAAAACATAAAAAAATAATAAAAATCTAAGAAGAAATTTATTTACAATAGCAACAAAATGATTAAAATTATTTGAAATTATTTTTAAAGTATAAAATTGAAAATTCTGAAAACTACAAGACATTGTTAAAAGAAATGGATAAAAACTAGGGGCTGGAGAGATGGTTTAGCACACAAGATTGTTTGCTCTTCTTACAGAGGACCAGTCCTAGTCCCTAGTGTCCTCCAGATGGCTCACAACCACCTATAACCCCAGCTCCAGGGAATTGGTACCTTCTTCTGGCCTCTGAAGATACTACACACATGTGGGGATACACACACACACACACACACACACACACACACACACACACACAGAGAGAGAGAGAGAGAGAGAGAGAGAGAGAGAGAGAGAGAGAGTAAATTTCCAACAAGTGGGAAGAGGAATAATCAAATGTTAAGACATCTATCCATGTTCATGGATCAGAAGACATGGTATTTTCATGCTGAGAACTCTTCAAATCAATCTATGATCCCTATCAAATGATGTTGGTTTCTTTGCAAGAAATTGACAAATTGATCTTAAAATACAAGTGGGAAGTTAAGGGACCCAGACCAGTCAAACCAACCTTGCAAAACAAAGAGCAGACTTGGACAATTCACACTTCCTGATTATGAAGCTGACTACAAAGTTACAGGAGATAAAAGAGTGTGGCGCAAGTACGGTGCACGAAAGGACAGACAGACAGACAAATGGGATAGAGCCAAGTCCAGAATAAACGCCTGTTTGTACAGTGAGTGGGAATATTCAATAGAACGGTATTTTCAGGCCCATTAAGCGACACCATGCGATAGCCAAGTTTGGTCCCCAGAACCCATATGGTAGAAGTAGAGAACCAACTCCCGCAAGTTATCGGCTGACCTCCACACACACAAGATGGCAAGTGTGCAAACACACACAACAAGTTAAGTACTGCAATAAGAAACAATTATGAAAAATAAGTATCAACAAACAGTGCTGGAGTGACTGTATATCCAAATACAAAACGAAAAATAAAATAGATTTCCTACTTCATACTACACACAGAAGAGCAGAAAATTAATCAGAGATTTACTTCGCATCCATGACAGTATCTACTGCAGGAAAGACTGAAAACTAACCCTGACACTGATGGAAACTGGAACCCTCCCACACCGCAGGTGGGGATCTAAACTGTCGGAGTTTCTTTGGAAAATGGTTTGGCAGGTTTTCAAAAAGTTAAGCCTGGAGCTGGAGGACCAGAGTTCAGTTCCCAGTACCTACATGGCACTTTTCACAACAGCTTAAAACTGAGCTCCAGGGATCCAGTGTCTTCTCCTGACCTCTGCAGGCATTGCACACACATGGACATATATGCACACGCACAGACAGACACAAAACTACAATCAGAACAAGGGGCTGGAGAAACAGCTCAGTGGTTAAGAACACTGGCTTCTTTCCTAGAGGATTTGGGTTTAATCCTTAGCACAGACATAGAGGCTCACAACCCTATGTAACTCCAGTTTTAAGAGATCCAGCGCTCGCACTTTTCTGGTCCCTTCGGGCACCAGACATGGACCTGGTACATGTACATACATGCAAAACACCCATACACTTAAAATGATAAGAAACAAATTTTTTTCAAAAAAAGCTAAACATAAGTTACCATACAAAGCCAGGGCATGGTGGTGGCGGGGGACGCCTTTGATCCCAGCACTCAGGAGGCAGAGGCAGGTGGATCTCTGTGAGTTCGAGGCCAGCCTGCTCTATAGAGCGAGTTCCAGGACAGGCTCCAAAACAATACAGAGAAACCGTGTCTTGAAAAACAAAACAAAAGTTACCATATAACCTAGCAATTCTGCTTCTGGTGTGTTCGCAAGAGACATGAAAACACGCATTCACACAAAACATGTTCTAGCTTTCACGGCAGACTAGAGTCCTAATGTAGAAGTGAATCGTAAGTCCATTACTGGTAAGTTAGGAGCCATGGAATAGAGTGTATCCACGCAGCGGGATATTTTTCGGAAGCGGGAAGGAATGGAGGACAGGTCCACACTGCGGAGTGAATGAACCTCACACACACTAGCAGTACGAAGGCGTTCGGGAGAGGCTGCAGGGCTGTTTCTATGGCAAATCCAGAGGGCACTGTGGTCAAAGAACAGATGGGCGCCCCTGGCCTGGAGCTGGGAGAAAATATGAAAGAACCACAGAACCACTGGGATTTTTGCAAGTGGAGGGAGAAGGTGTGGAGCTGTTCAAAAATTACAGCACAACTGTAAATATATGAAAACACACTGAATCAGGCTCAACAAGTGTGTGTGTGTGTGTGTGTGTATGTGTGTGTGTGTATGTGTGTGTGTGTATGTGTGTGTATGTGTGTGTATGTGTGTGTGTGTATGTGTGTGTATGTGTGTGTGTATGTGTGTGTATGTGTGTGTATGTGTGTGTATGTGTGTGTATGTGTGTGTGTGTATGTGTGTGTATGTGTGTGTGTGTGTGGGTGTGTGTATGTGTGTGTATGTGTGTGTGTGTATGTGTGTGTGTGAGTGTGTGTGTGAGTGTGTGTGTGTATGGGGGGATGTGCGCCCACACGCTTACCCACGGAGATACCCCTCAGAAGCCAGAGACATCAGGTTCCCCGGACTGAAACTGCAGCCTGCTGTGAGTTAGCTGCCCTGAGTGCTGGGAACTGAACTTGGGTCCTCTGGAAGAGCTGTACAAGTTCTTAAACGCTGAGCCCTGTCTCTGGCCCCACTGCTGATTTTGCCTGCATGATGGACTCAGCCTCGGGTCCTTATGTTTGCATGGCAAGTTCTTTACTGACTGAGAGCTATTGCCCAGCCCGAGGCGCAACGCTCAGCTTAGTTTTACGGTATGTGAACTATCCCTCCATAAAACTGTCATAAAAAGGGGAGCTGCAGGACATGGTGATCCCAGCATGCAGGAGGCAGGAGGGTCACAAATTCCAGCCCGGAATCTGTCTCAGACAAACAAAACAAAAGTGGGAGCTGATCCACATTCATCTCTCGCTCCCCGGAAGAGGGATCACTGAATCAGACCGCCCGCAAGTTTCAAGTTTCTGCCTGCAGCTCATCGGCTGATCTGAACAGTGGGCTCACACGACCCCTCCCAAAAGCATGGCTCAGGAGAGCACCATGGCCTTTCAACTCCTAGAGTCTGGTAACCCTGGAGAACATGACTACACCACCCCATCTACCGCTAGGGTCATTCTCCAGTCACCCACCTCCACCGTGCTTCCAGAGAGGACCAGAGAGACACAGTCCCTGGCCTTGGGTCAGAGGACCTTCTCCCTAAAACTCCTAGTTGAGAGAGCAACCCCCTAGCTGATTCAGAGACAGAGTCTTTGTGTTAGACAAGGACACGAAGGCGGGGAGGAGGCTGACCAGAGGGTTACAGCCTGTAAAGAGAGCTTTCTCTGTGTTCACGGGATGGCACGGTGAGATGGCAGCTACCTGCAAACAAGGGACAGGGCCCTCACCGGAACTAACCATGTTGGTGCCCGAGCAAATAAGTTAGTGTCGCGAAAGCCGCTCGGATGTCATTGCCAACTTGCCGGGTCTAGAAGGCACCTGTGGGTGTGTCTTTGAGGGAGTGTCAAGAGTTTAAACGAGGGGACTGTGGGTCACACCACTCCTTGGAGTTCCAGGTTGAATAAGAAAAGAGAAGAAGCCTCTCCCTCTCTCTCTCTCTGCTTCCTGACTGCAGACACATTGCGACTGCCTCGCTCTCCTACCGCCATGATAGTCAGCATCCCTCAAACCATAATAGTAAACCCTTCCTCTTGATTTGCTTTTGTCGCGTATCGCAGCAATCAGGAAAGTAACTAATACACTCGGGTATCTCGTGACGGTGGCACAAAAGTGAGCAACACAAGCCCCACACCCAGCCATGACCCTCTGCCCCCGCCCCTGGGAGGATACTGCCGCAGCTTCTGCCGCTGGTCCATGGAGCCCGAGTGATGGATGATCTTGCGCAGGCCTTGCACCCAGTGCTGAGCGTCGGCTGAAGACGGGGCAATGAGGTCCAGTGTACTGCGCTGGTCCTTGAAGACGATGGAGAAACAGCGGTCCTCGGGTATGTCACGGGCAAACTTCTCCAGGCCTTCCGTGCGGTGTCCCATCCGTACCTCCTGGATGTCCTCGATGGAGACTGCGGGGGGGTGGGGGGGGGGGTGGGGAGACAGCAGAGCAGACTAAGATAAACGACTATCTGACACAGTCAAGGCCGCAAGGACGAACAGCGCGGCCTAAGCGTCACAGGGTCCTAGCAGGAGGGCAGAGGAGTTGAGACTAAAAGAGGGAGGCCAGCTAGGAGCGAGGCCCATGGTCACAGTGATGAAGGAATGAGGTAGCAGGGGAAGACTAGATAGAACAGGCCTCATAGGGTGAGACCGTTCCGGACCCTGGCACCTGTGATAGGGAGAGGTCACACATCCTCCAGGCCACATCCTGGCCCCTCTACTGACACTTAGGTGACGGGTGGCTGTCCTTGGTCAATCCTGGCCCTGGGGTCTGAGGACTAAAGTCCGAAGCCAGACAGGAAAGTGATGTATTCGCCCTGGGTGTGACCGACTATGAGTTCTGGCTTCAGGGAGCCTTCTGGTAGAAGGGTGTAGAAAGGCTCTACCTTCCAGGGTCCCGAGAGGCAGAGTAGAGGCCACTCTGCACTCTGAGAAGTGCTGGACAGTGGCGGGGGTGTGTGCGTGCGTGCGTGCGTGCGTGTGTGTGTGTGTGTGTGTGTGAAGAGGCAGAGTTCTGTCCTCCTGGGCCTGGCTCAGCTTGTAACCAGGCTGAGCAATCCCAGACCTAGAGGGGCTCAGCAGGAAGAAGCAGGCAAGAAGAGGCCGGGCCAGCCCAGCACTTTAGATACAGTGGCTCATCACGTCCTCCTCGGCTCTGAGAGATTACATTATTCTGCCCTCAAGAGGCTAGGGAGGGCCCCTGCCATCACAGCCAGTCTTGCAAGCTTCAGGGACAAAGACCATCCCAATGTGCCTGTCACAGCCTGGCTGAGAGAGAGCCAGCCTCACCCTCATGGCCTCCCCATGGCAAATCCCATCTTTAGCCATTCTGGGTCTATCTGTCCCTCCACAAACCCCTCCTACCCCGAGGCCCCAGGGGTCTCCCAGACACCTACAGGACCTGTATGATGTGCTTTGCCTGGGCCATAGGCTCTGAACAGTGGAACACGTGACCCCTGAACCATCTGGGATGCAGAACACATCCTTGGTTAATCCTTCTCTGACCTACTAGGCAGCTGAGCCACCCCAGGCTAGGAATGAAAACAGGAAGCCTGGGCCTTGGAGCCCCCCAGGCCCACACCTCCACTGGCCCCTGAGGGAAAGGCCAGCTGCTGATAACATTCCTGGGGATAAAGGGTGGGAAGGGGGGGGGGAGCATTGGGCAGACTTAGTCGTAACAGAAAAGGGAGAATAAAGGTGTTACTCCTCCATCATCCAGACTCCGTTTCCCCAGGGCAAGATGCCACTGAGGATAAGAGCCTCATTCCTTGCCCGGTTAAAAGAAGCGCAAAGAAGGCCTGCTAAGCATGGGACCTGCTGCAGCCATCAGACCTGGAAGCAAGCCCCTCCTGCTAGCCTGAGTGACAGCTGCTGTTGGAAAGGCACAGGGTGGGCCTTCTCTTCTCCTGCCCCTTCCCCTGTTCCCCTCTAAGCTTATGGAGACAAGCAATTCAAATGTCTCCACCTCTCCAACGAAAGCCCTCTGTACCCCACCATGCCACCACCCACCAGCAGCTAACAGGAAACCCCGTATCAGGACAGAAGCCCTGTCTGGCGCCACAACACACAGGCAAGATCAGGGGTCACTCTTGTGCTAGGACGCATTAGCTGGGCTGGGGCAGAACTGAGTCTCAAGGTGGTTTTCTTTTGTTTTTGTGATAGGAATTCATGTTCCTAAACTGGTCTTAAACTCTCTGTGCAAATGAGACAACCTTGAACTGCCCATCCTCTTGTCTCTACCTCCCAAATGCTGAGATTACAGGCACATGCCACCACACCCAGTTTATGGAGTGCTGGGACTTGGACCCAGGGCTCTATGCATGCTAGCAAATGTTCTGCCCACTGAGCAACAACTCCAACTCTCAGAGTTCCATCCTCAAACCGAGCGCTCAGGAGTCTACAGCCGAAGGGTCAGGGACTCATCTTTAGCGAGGAAGGGCCTGAGTGCCGCCCTCAGCTGTGCAGTAAGTTCAAGGCTAGTTCGAGCTGTTTGAGATCCTACCCTTAAAAACAAAAACAAGCCAACAAACACCGGGCGTGGGCACACGCCTTTAATTCCAGCAGAAGCAGGCCAGGCCCCGACCTCTAAGTTCAAGGCCAGCCTGGTCTACAGAGTGAGTTCCAGGACTGCCAATGAAAATCTCTCAGAGCCCCTACAACATTTGTGGGTATCAAGTAAAACAGAAGTTAATGCTGAGTTCCTCGTTCACACTAGCCACAAGTCTAGAACCCACTGGCCTCTTGGAGCTGGTGGCTCCCGTGGTTCAGAGTTCTACCCGAGACACTGGTCTCTGCAAGGGCTGTCTCCTACAGAACTTTCAGGGAGCGCCTCCACTGAAGGGCATGTCCTGGAACTACCCACAGGGTCTCAGGAAGCTCTCTCTATATGCACACCCACCCCTTCAGCTTTGGGCCCCTGGGCCTTGGAGAACCTTCTAGAAAGACAGTGCCATCTCACTCTGTCTTTCCCTCCCCTGCTCCACCCAAGCCTCCCAAGGCTCTTAGTTCCAGGAGAGGTTCTGCCTCCTGAGCCCCACCTCTCATATTGCCCACTGATACGGAAGTACCTGCTTATCTGTTCCCGGACTTTGGGCTAACTTTTGGCCCTAACATACCTAGAATGCTGATCCACCCATTTTCCCTCCTTTACAATCACCTGGGTGGCACCTATAAGTTCAAACAGCTGTTTCCAGCGCCACACAGCTTCTGAACCTGACTGTCCCCTTCTGCGGCCATGGCCATGTATATTCACCCTCTTTCGACACCCATGCCCTCTGTGACCAGCCTAACCTCAGTTTCCCTGCAAATAATTTAACTCAAACAGCTCCTTGACCCCAACCAACCTAAGTCTGGTTCTTATCTCATGCAAGGCCTGCCGGGGGTCACGGTCCATGATTGGCCTCCACCCTCCCCCGTGCCACCGCCACCACGAGACCCAGGCCACTCACACAGCTGGGACTCCGGGGACCTCATGACTTTGCGGGACTCCTGCCAGATGGTCTTGCAGTCCTCTTGTAGCTTGTAGAAGCGTTCCCTCCGCCAGGAGCTGGACTTGACCTTCAGGAGCTGACTGCCTTTCAGAAGAGCCTGGAGGTCCTGGTCACCCTGCAGCCCTGGGGAGTCAACGCTGGTCAGATGCCACTTTCTCCACCAATGCCCACACTGGCCTTGTCCCTCTGCACCCCCTCAGAGCCCATTTTCACCCGGTCCATCCTCACTCCACCAGCCGGGCCCAGACCCCTGCCTCCCTCAGGGGACGCCTCTACCCTCCTAAGCTCATGCTTTTGCCCCGCACTGGGCACTGATCGGAAGACCCAGGGCATGCACGCATAGTATTTGACCACTGTGCCTCTCTCTCTGCCCCAAGACCAAACAGACACCAGAGCACAGTTCAAACCCCTGGGAGAATTGGAAATCGCCTGGCCCACAGTGAAGTGAAGGGAGCTGGAACTAAAAGCTGGGGGACTAAGGGACCACACAGCTGGAAATGAACCCAGGCCATCAGAGCCAAATAACCTCGAGTTTCCAATGGCCCCAATCTTTCCTCAGGTTCCAGCACACTTCCCGACCAGCTGTGTGGCCTGGTGACCTCACGATTTACTGCCATGGGATCCCCGGGCCTTCGCTACTCCAGCCACCCTCTCCCTGTTCCTGTCTTTGCCTCCAGTAGAGATGGATGAGGCCACCGTGGACTACATTTAGCCTGCTGGGACCACCCTGTTTTTCCTTCCTGACCCCCAGCACTGAGTGTCCCAGGTCTAGGCTCCCTCGGTGAACAGTTGCTTTAAGACAGGGCTCAGTCTTTTCAGGTAGGACAGGGCTCTGCCTGCTCGCCCAGCCCCTGCAGAGACTCGGGCTTGACCTGGGTCATGGGCTCCCAAGTATTCAATGTCCTCTCCCATGACAGCCCCAGACAAGAGACACCATGCCCGGCAGGAGTCGCCATCCACAAACAGACCCTGTCCTAAAGATGATAAAAGAGACACCCTGCACCCTGAGATACAGAGGTAGATACACCTACACGGTGGTGTGCGCACATGTGTGCACACGTGTTTATGTCCCACGCAGTTCTGTAACCAGATCTATTCAAAGCCAAATGGACACCTGATTATGTCCCTAAAACTATGTGACCCAACAGAAAAGTGGCATCAAAAACTCCAGCTGTCCTAGGCCTAGGCCGAAGAGAGAGAGTCCCCACAAAGCCACAGGCCCTCCACCCAGGATAGCCCACTCCAGTTGTCCATGCTGCCTCCTTACCGTCTACACATTATCTATAAGCCTATATGGACAGGCCTCCCTCACCCACCTTATCCCTCCACAGCTTCCTACTTCCAGTGAGGGCAGATCCCGGGCTAACACTGACCCCCCCCCACAATACCAGGAGCTTCAGGAGCCTCCTTCCCTCTCCCCCCCCCACAGTGCCGGGAGCTTCAGGAGCCTCGGGAGCTTCAGGAGCCTCCTTCCCTCCCCCCCCACAAAGCCAGGAGCTTCAGGAGCCTCCTTCCCTCCCCCCCCACAATGCCAGGAGCTTCAGGAGCCTCCCCCCCCCCCCCGTGTCTCTCCCTGCTCCCTCCTCAACCCTGGGGTAAGAAGTGTTGTCCCGCGTGTCCACCCGTTGCTGGAAGATGCTCTACGCCAGTACGGGCAGCTTCCCTCTGGTGTGGGGAGACCTAGAAGGAGAGAAGGGACCCACACAGATTGTTCTCCATGTGAAGGGAAGATTAGGGAGTTCCCAGACTGTCAGAGCGGAGGACCACCTCTGGCCTCTGCTGAGACCGTCCCACTGTCCCTTCCGAGGCTGAGGTACAACTAGGAGGAATCCCTCCTCACCACCGAGCAGCACCATGCCCCCTGAGCTGGACACAGCTAAGCAAGCTTCTGCTAAGAGCTCTGGTGGGAATGGGGGCTGCTGGGAAGTGGAAGGCAAACCCCTACTCCCTTGCTCTGGAAAACACCATGAAGGCTTGACAGGTTCATCCTGCCCTGGAGCCAGCTGAGGCCTGGTCTGTGAGGTCAGGCAGTGATTAGTTCCCAGTGCTGTTGTGATTTCCCGGAGGTAGATCTGAGTTCCAAGCGAACCTAGATAAGTCCAGCAGGGTAACGGGAACTGGGAAATCTGGGCAGGGACTGCCATGGGGTGGGAAGGGTTTCCTGAGTCTGAGGCCCCTGGGTGGCCTACGGCCGGGCCCCTTGTTCTTTTATCCCACAGAAAGTCTGTGGGAAGCTTTCACCCAGCTCCACGCAGCCTTGGAAGGGCAGGTGGTGGGCTATGAGCTCAGGGTTTCACCAATCATTTCCGGGTTAGCGGCCCACAGGCCAGTGACTGTAGAGGACACGCAGGGCCTGCAGGTGTCCGTGGGAATGCCTGACCCTCTGTCCATAGTCTCACCGTGATGCTGGGCCTGGAACCCATAGCTACACTGTGTACACCCCGTCACAAACACTCACGGACACAACCTCCCACACGGGGACACAGTGCCTCGCAAACTACCTGTGTGTGTGTCCTGGAGTGGGTGTTCCCGCTTTTTCCACACGCAGGCACACTACATACCATGCAGGAATGTTTGCCACCATAATAACAGCAGCCGCCATAATGATAGTTAATTTTTGAATAAGACACTGTTCGCAGCGCCTGTGTTTAATCCCCTCAACAACTCAGTGAAGAAAGGCAGTAAGTAGTATCATTAACCCCACATTGCGGAGGGGGAAATCGAGGTTGGAGGAAGTTGCAGAGCAGAGTTGGGACTCAGAAGTAGGAAGCCTGCTCTCAGGGTCAGAGCTGTGAAACGTGTAGCCCCTACTCAAAGACACAGAGCCACTGGGTAACCGAATCAGAAAGCCCACACCATAGCGTAAGTCTCACAGTCACATCTGCACAGTCACACACGGTTACACACATACTGCACCTTAGGTACCACAATGTCACACGGGTATACGGCATTACAAAACTATCATCCCCATACGATGGTGTCACCATACCGTGAGTGTGACAGAATCACTCAGTCACCCCTGGGGTCACCAACTGTCACTTGTCCAGGTACACATTTGCCCAAACCATCATACTGGACCTCACTGGGTTACAGTCAGTACAGCCAGCCACACACCCAGGGGTTAATTTGTAACCAGGAGGGGTTGGCGTTAGTTAGGGGGCATGGAGAGTGGGTTGCTCAGAAAGAATGCGTGTCTAGCCCCCCCCCAGGAACCACCCCACGCCCCCACACTGAAAACAGCTCCGCAGAAGACCTAAACATGTCTAATCTGAGGCTCAAAGGGAGGAGCGCCCTGTCCCAGCTGCTGTCCCGTTCCCGGCAGCAGGCTCTCAGGGTACCCCCCCCCCCGCATCCCTTACCCAGCCTCTGCCCATTGAGCGCAGCCACTTTGCGACTCTGCTCCTGCAGGTAGAGCTCCCGGGAGCGGCTCACGCTCCGCCGCCTGCAGCTCGGGACCCCCAGGCACTGCATGGTGTCCTCCCAAGACTGCCAGGGTGAATCCTAGTTTAGAAGCCGGCAGAGTCCGGCAGTCTAGCCTAGGAAGGCGGGGCCAATTGTGGGGGCGGGGCCTACGCTCTAGAGCGGTTGGAGAGAGTGGAAAGTAGGCGGAGGGAGTGGAACCAGAAACTAGGAGGTGGGACGGGGCGGCAAGGTGTGGTCGCGACGGCCTTGAATCCCGATCCTAGAGCCTTCACCTCCAGAGTGTGAGAGGAGCAAGCATAGCTGGGGGTTAGGGATGGAGGCAGAGCCTGCCAGACATAAGCCGGGCCCAGAAGCTGGCAGTCACGGCCTGGGAGGCGACATGGAGGAGTCACAGCCAGGAAGCACACTGTAGGGAGAGGCGGAGCCCAGGAGGGGGCCTTGTGCACGGGAAAGGCGGAGCCCAGGAAGGGGGGGGGGAGGAACTTCCATCTGGGAGGGTGTGTGCGGGTGGGGACGGGGCGGCCGTGTGCCTCACAGCCTGGCAGGGAACTCCTGAGCCAACTCTGCAAGATCGCCCAGGCACCAGGGCGCACACTAAGCTGCAGAGGGAACCCTGGTGCCTACAGAGTTTAACAGCGACGCGGAGATGGTCACGCCAGCCCGGGTTAGTCAACCGAGCCCGCCAAATCTGATCCTCAGTTACTCAGCTGATTTGTTGTGACTAGGCCTGCTGCTGCCCGCCGGCTCTCTGTTTTCTTCTTGGTTTCCCATTTAATCGCGGAAAATCCCAAGGTAACAGATGCAAACACCATTCTGGTTGTTTGTTTGTTTGTTTGTTTGTTTGTTTTTTGAGGCATGGTTTCTCTGTGTAGCCCTGACCTGGAACTCACTCCGCAGACCGGGCTGGCCTTGAATCCAGGGGTCCGCCCCGCACAAAGGCAGTTCGAAAAAAGAGAAAAAAATGCTGACCTCGAAAGGAGTTCACGGTCCACGGTCTTGCCTCGAATAAATTAGAAAGACTGCAACTTTGTGCAGAGCTGTGCGTCCAGAGCGCCCGGGGAAACACTGGGCCCTTTCTTGTGTACAGCTTCCCTTTCATTCACTGCAGAGTTACTGGGTCCCTGCTGCAGGACGGTCAGGACACCAGCCAGAGGCCTGACTCACCCCTCCTTCCCCCTCAGTTCCTGAAGAGATCCCCACTGCGTTCACTGGCAACAGTGAGTCACCGGCCAAGCCAGTTTGGGGCACAGGCAAGCACGGTAATAACCAAAGCACAGAGTGAGTAGGTTGCCTACGGTCACACGGAAGAATAAATATTGAGCAAGGCACTATGCTGTGGATGAACTGAAATGCAGATGCAGGAGAGCTTTTTATTTGCTGTGGGGGTGAGCAGAGTACAGGCTAGCCTACCCAGACTGTAGAGACCATACAGGGGGTGTTAAGCAGACACCCGATGTGACCACATCTTCTCAGTATGCTGTATTTTCTCTGAATTCTTTGTTATGCAGCTAAAAGCATGATCCTAAGTTTGTTATGGTGCCTCACATCTGTAACTGTAGTACTCAGGATTGTGAGGCAGGAGGATTGCTGAGTTTTGAGGCCAGCTTGGGCTACATAGTAAGCTCCAGGCTAGCCTAGGCTATGCAGTGAGACCATGTCTTTTTTTAAAAAACAAAACCCTCAAACAACAACAAACACAAACAACCCACAGGAACAATGAAATACAGTTTTGAGAAGGGTCCATAGACTACTCGCTGTAATGGCTTTTCTTGGGGTCTCTGGCTTCTTAAGCAACTCAGAATTCCTAAGCCCATTAATTTTTCTTTGTCTGAGATAGGATCTTGTGTATCTTAGGCTGACCTCCAACATCCTGTGTAGCTAAGGATAGCTTTGAGTTAGTGATTGTCAACTTCCAAATTGTAGAGCTGTAATCATGTGCCACAGTGGTGAGTGCCAGGCAGGCTCTCCAATTAGTTAATCCCCGGCCCTCACTAACATTTTATCCTGGCTCTTTATCCTCCCTGGAAAAAAAATATATTGTGATCGCGTGGATGAGAACGGAGCTCAGAATAAGTAGCAAAGCTGAGATTGGAGCCGGTGCTCTCGGGCTAAGGTGTGGCCCTCTCCTTCCCCTTTTACGGAATGCCAGCTCTTGCAATAGGGAGGGGGCCAGGTATAGGGGAAGTCAGTGTGGGTGAATGTCTTCAGTGAAGGGAAAGGTCCTGGGAGGTGATGCCTTTCCAGTCACATTTTTGGGACCTGCTGAGGATGCCAGCCCAGGCTTAGCTAAGACGGAGTGGAGGATGTGGCATAGGAGGAGATGGGAACTGCAGGTTCCGTTGCTGGCTTCACAGGTACAAAGAGCCCCTGGGTTCATGCACCTGATTCCAGTCACACTTGCCCTTGGTGGCATTCCATCATCTACCCACCCCTGCCAGACAACTCCTGGCTTGTCGGGGGATGGCTCCTGCAAGATTAGAATTCAATGTTGTACAGGCCGGGCATTGTCTCACCCCACCCCCACAGCACCCTTCATTTTGCAGATGAAGAAACTGAGGCACACAGGAGCCATACACGAAATGAGAGGGGGAGGGGGAACCTCTGTTTGTCTACACAGTTTATGCCTGAATATAACATTGCCTCCGTGAGTGTAAGAAGTATGGGCAGAAGGAGTCCACAGGTCTCCAGCCAATGGAAGGGACTTGGGGCATCCCTGCAGAAGACTGCCAGTTGCCCATGCCAGAAAGTGTGGCCGGGCCTCATGTAACCAGTGCTGGAAAGGGACTCGGGTTCCCCATCAGAAGCACCACTAAGAGACACACTCCGCAGTGACCCCGTGACCCCTCTCTCCCCCTACCAATTCCCCCTGACCTCTCTTAGTTCCCTATCTGCTTTGCAGTGTAGGCAGCATGTGCTTGGCGGAGGTCACTGTGGAAGGCACGCCAGAGGCAGTGGGCCCACAGGTCCGTCAGCTTGGTCACAGTGTCCATTCCAGTCCTGCAGGGACAGGCTCTACTGAGTCACACGTTTGGGAGGCTGGTCTCAAACAGGATGAGCCAGGCTGGCCAAGCAAACCTGTGTGCTTAGGCCGAGGCGCTGTGTCTCTGTAGAGGAGACGTCAGGGCCGATCCAGGGAATAAATGGGGCACAGACACTGAGGCTGAGCCTGTTACAACACGACCCAAGGCGGCTGCTGTGTCAGAGGCCACCAGAAGGTTCCAGGAAGCAGGCAGGGAAGCAGTGTAGCCTGAGTCCCAGACAGCACTGTGACCCTCTGAGCCAACAACCACTGTTCCCACCATTCTGTCGGGTGCCGTAAGGCTACCTCTGGCCTCTGAAGGGAATTCGGGAGCAGTGGGGGATGGGGGGACAGGGACCCAGCCTGACAAGGTGGCTTTGAGAAACTCTAGTTTACAGGGCTCTGGCAACAAAGTCTCAGTTGGTTAACTGGCAAAATGGATGGGGGCTGGCTCAGAGGCAGTATCCAGGGGGAGTGGGGTGACTGGTGGGCACGAACACCTACAGCCTAGCTGGTGAGATGCCTCAGGGGTGAAGGGGCTTGCTGCCAAGCCCAGTGGCCTGCGTCTGATCCCTAGAATCCACACGGTGGAAAGAGAACAGATTCCTGAAAGTTGTCATCCTCCGACCTCCCCTCCCCAACACCTCCCCAACACACACACACTACGAGTAATTTAATTTTAAAAGCCCGACAATCTCAAGGGTACTAGAGTAAAGTGAAAAGGCACTGGGTTGGTGTGAGAGGGCGCGTTTACTGGTCTTGCAGATGTCCTGAGGAGACACGAAGGAAGGTCTCCCCAAAACCCCTCCCTTCCCTGCCTGCAGGCTTCTAAGACTTGCAGCGGGAACCTGGGCTTTCCTCTCCGCCAGAGTGACAGTCATAGGGAGAGGAGCTCGCTGGGAGGGGAAGAAACAAAGCCGGCTGGACAAAGGACCAAGCCTCAAGGCAGTCCTGAGACCATTCCTGCCAGCCCCGAGGGTCAGCAAATACGATCGCGCTGCTGCTCCCAGCTCTGGCTTCGCTGTTTTCCGTACTAGGCGGTGAAGGCTGCCAGACCGACCTCAGCCAAACTTGCACACCTCCTCCTCGCTCCACCCCCTTACACCCTCATCTGCCACGCCCGCGCGGCCTGACGCGGTGCGGGCACACCCGAGTTTTGGGAAGCCTCTGAAGGGGCCCGGAGAACTCGGTGGTCCAAGGATGCTGTTCTTTCCCTCCCGGACCCCCTTGGTGCCATCTGGGCCGAGGAGCCCCGCCTTTTATGAACAAGATCAGGGGGAACCCCCGAGAGAAGTCTGCACAGCGCCCGATCTCTTGGGCCAAATTTGGGGAAAAGTCTGGAAACGCCCAAGGTCGTGCCCAGCCTGGGCCGAGGCTTTCCGGGAACCTACAAGAGGCCAAGGCGTTGGTCTCTCTGGTGGGACGAATGCCCAGAAGGAGTTACTACCCCTGATCCCGGGGTGGGGACAGGCTTTCCCGAGGGTCTCCCCTGCGGGCGGGACACTCACCGTGCAGGGTCAGGAAGTCCCGACCCGAGTCCATGCCCGTCCGGGCGCGCGGCGGAGGGGACGCGGCGTGACTCTCGTGAGCGGCAACCGGACGGCCTGGGGTCCCAGCGCAGGCCGGTGCAGGGACCCGACTGGACCGCGGTGGGCGGAGGCCGGGGCTGGGGTGGGTCCACGGCAGCGCCCCGCCCCCCAAACCCACCAACCGGCGCCTCTCCCCGCCCCCTCCAGGGGACCGGGGAAAGGACGCGAAGCGGGGGGCCGGGAATACCGGAAAACCCTGGCCGCGGCTTTGGCCAGCTGGGTGCGCCCGGGCCAGAAATAGTCAGATTCCTCCTGCTTCCTCCGCCGCCGCCACCCACAGGCCCTGTCATTACGGCGGGCTGCCGGCCCCACGCCCTGCCTGTGGGCGCCTCGCCTCGCTGCGGTGTGGGTGATGCGGGAAAGAATCAGAATCCGGCCTTAGAGCGGACAGGAATCACTGCGTAAAGCTGCAGTCAAGCAATGACTTCTGAGCAGTGGGTGCAGGCACCAGCCCACGTGGCCAGGGTTAGGGAGAGTAATAGCCAAACTTTTGTCAGGAGAGGGTCCTCTCTCCCTTTCTCTGGGAGACGTGTGTGTGTGTGTGTGTGTGTGTGTGTGTGTGTGTGTGTGTGTGTTCGTGTTCGTTAAGGTTGGGGTTGTAGCAAGCAGGTGCAGGTCTCTCAGTGAGGGGAGGAGAGGAGGAAGGCCGGGCGTGAGGCTGCCTGGGTAAGGGTGCCCTGGTGAACTCCCCCCCTGATGGTGAAGGCAGAGTCTGGCAGGGGCTAGCATGGCTCACCTCAGCCGCTTCTCTTCTGGCCCCTGTGACATTGGTCATACATGTGAAAGAGCTGGAGGGTTGCTTAAGGGAGCCAGGCACCTGATGTCCCTGTACCCCGGGTCCCGACGCCAGCCACAGAGCCTGGGGGGGGGGGAATGAGAGACTCCCTTCTCTCCAAAGGCCTCCTCCCCCGTCCTTCTTGAGCCTTTGAGCCCCTTCCACCTGGGTCTCCCATCCCGCCCCGGGGCCCTACCAGGTACTCTCCCATCAGTAAATTGGGACTCCACAAGCCAGCTCCTTTCACCAACCTGAGAGCAAGAATTCCTGACCCCAGCAGCTGGCGTGGCATCATCCCAAGCGTCACTGCTACCTCTTGTCATCCATGTCTCTGAGTCCTGGGCTCAGAGCCAGGGCATTATCCATCCCGAGGGCCTCTCCCTCTACCACAAATGGCCACGGTGGGGTTTGCAGAAGGTTCGCCCTCTGCATACTCCAAACAGGCTTTTTTTTTTTTTTTTTTTTTTTTTCTGGCTTCCATTGCACACATAGGATCTAATGTCCCCTCCCTGGCCTGGGGTTGCCAAACAGAAAAGGTATGCTGACTCAAACCTGGCCCAAGCAGCCAGGTTCTGCAAGAAATGAGGCGTGCCACGCCCTGCTCCAAGTGCTGCCCTGTAGGATGGCACTCTCTGCCTCTGGACCCTCCGCCCTTTTCTTCTGCTCTCACGGGGTGGGACGCCCTCTGCTCTGTGCAACCGGTTAGAAGCATTGTGTGTCAGTAACTGTATCTGGCAGGGGGTGAAGGCTGGGACACACAAGGGACAGCTAGAGGCTTTGTACTATTTGTAAAGAACTACAAAGTGGCTGGACTCTGTCTCTCTACCCCCAATTTCCAGGCGCAGCTGTGTGGGCCTTGCTCTGGCCAGGCGCCTGCCTCGATTACCCTACTCAACCTTGGCAAAACCTCCTGGGACGCTGGTGACTCATAGGGCTCAGTGGCAGGCTTACTCTGAAGCACGGAGCTTCTGGGACTTGCTTGGTACAGGCAGAGTTCCAGGCACTGTCCCACCCCCAAAACCCTGGCTGTCCCTGCAAAGGTGTGGGGGGGGGAGGGGCTCCTGAGGTGACTGTGGGCAGGTGAGAGGGATCCAGTGTTGGTACTGTCAAGGGTCACTTCTCTGCATGCCCCACTCCGAAGGTGGCATGTGCATATGTGTTTGTGCATTATCAGCCCAAGAATGCCAACCGTCAGGCTGGTCAGGCCCTGGGCTGGCCTTGCTCAGCCCCTCCCCCATGAAACTCAAACCAGGGGTAGCCTGGGTGAGTGAGGCCAATGAGGTTGATCGAGCCCCCTCCCAAGCTCAGAACCCAAGTCCCCAAGCATCAGGGCGAAGGGCTCTTTAAATCTTGGCTCTCCAGTTTCCTGATCTGAGAATCCCAGCAAGTCGCTTTGCTGCTCTGTGGCTGGGAGCAACCGTGGGCTGTGGGATAAACACAGCTAACAGATGTGGAGCACGTGGCAGCCATGCTTGCCTGCCAAAGGATCTGAGCTGGAGTCATTTGCCCACAGTCATTCTCTCTATGGCCCTCTCTAACATATCCTGGCGGCCACAGAGCCGCTTGGTCTAAGGGCGTTCCCCGGCTGTTTGTGAAAACTGTGAACTTCACCTGGGTTCCATGCAGAAGATCCTGAACCAGATCCAGCTGCATCAACAGGAAATGGGAAGATCACCTGTCCTAGGAGGCACTGAGGGCAAGGAAGGGTCTTCAGACTGTACTGGGCTGACATGGGTCATGGGAAACAGGCTTCCAGATGCCAGCATGGGCCATGAGGTTGCAGCCCTACTGCTAATTGCAGGATGGCACAGGGGTTATTGAGGGCTTCTTTTTTTCTTGTTTTCTTTTCCAAGACAGGGTTTCTCTGTAGCACTGGCTATCCTGGAATTGCTGTATAGACCAGGCTGGCATCTAATTCATAGAGATCCGCCCACCTCTGCTTCCCTCCAGAGTGCTGGGATTAAAGGCATGTGCCACCATGGCCGGCAATTAGGGGTTTCTTTTCTGTGATTATATTTATTAGCATTCACGGGGAATGGAATTGAGTGGACTTCTCAAGGCTCACCTCTGCCTAGGCCAGCCACAAGTAGGTAGAGTGCTTCATGGATTCTAGGGAGTGTTGTGTAGCTATCTCCTGTGAACTGGAAAATTCTGTATTGGAAGGAGAGGAGGCTGGGAAGACTCAGGAAGCTAAGGAAACTCGAAAGGATCAGAAAGTTACAACATTTATAAGACCTCTCCAGATTTCTCTAATCAGGGAACAGGCCTGCAGAGGGAGAGAAGGCTCCAGCAGGTTATTCAGGAACCTTTAATGGTGGCTTTACATGTCTTCAACCAGACGGCTGTGGGCTTTCCAGTGACCCAGTGGCCTTTGACTTACCCGTGCATCTGTACATGACCCCAGTAATCTTACCAGTTCACTAGCTAGTCCTGAATGGAGTAATTTCTTTCTTTCCTTTTTTTTAAGGTAAGATTTTTTTTTTTTTAATGTGCATTGGTGTTTTGCCTGCAGGAATGTGTCTGTGAGAGTGTCAGATCTTGGAGTTATAGACAGTTTTAAGCTGCCATGTAGGTGCTGGGGACCAGGGTCTTCTGGAAGAGCAGTCAGTGCTTTTTAACTGCTGAACCATCTCTCCAGCCCCTGGAATCATTAGTCTGCCATTACCTGGGGCGAATAGAAGTCACATGGCAGGGAGACAGTGTACCTGAGCTAGGGCAGGATGTGCAATCTGAAGAGAGCCCTGCGTGAAAGCTGTTCTACTGCGGTTTCAATAATCATTTACTAAACATCTGTCATCCACGGGGCACACAGAAACCTGGGAATCTTCAGTGTTCAAAACACACCAAAACCTCCTGCTTGCTGTCATAGAGCTTACATTCTACCGCAAAGGGAAGAGCTGCTGTAGCAAACCCGAGAAGGGACCCCTGCAGAGTCTGAGGGGACCAGGAGGTGAGGTGGGGAGAAGCAGGGTTGGTAGGGCTGGCTGGCATGGGAAGGTGGCGCTGAGCAGACTCCAGGACATGGGAGTATGGGGTGTGCAGAGATGCTTGGGGCCACTGGTTCCGGGCAAGGCAGGGCAGGCTCTAGCATGGGAGGGTACTATGCTGGAGAGACACAAGGCAGTGTGTCTGGAGCTAAGAGAGGCCATAGTGAGGGGTGAAAGGAGAGGTAACAGTGTCTGAGGGATCTGGAAGACAATGCTGTCTTTAGCACTCGGTTTTGAATACAATA
Source organism: Phodopus roborovskii (assembly GCF_943737965.1). Taxonomy (NCBI): domain Eukaryota; kingdom Metazoa; phylum Chordata; class Mammalia; order Rodentia; family Cricetidae; genus Phodopus; species Phodopus roborovskii. The sequence continues at coordinate 7,246,841 of NW_026125295.1, forward strand.
GAGGGTTCCAGACCTCCAAGAGATGATGTCCAGTACAAGGCAGTTCAGGCTGGAGATGTGGGGGCTAGTGGTGAAATTGAAGATATGATTCAAAGCATATTTAAAATGCCCAGTGTTGCCGGGCGGTGGTGGCTCAGGCCTTCAGTCCCAGCACGCCTTTAGTCTCAGCACTCAGGAGGCAGAGGCAGGCGGATCTCTGTGAGTTCGAAACCAGCCTGGTCTACAGAGAGTTCCAGAACAGCTTCTAAAGCCACAGAGAAACCCTGTCTCGAGAAAACAAAATTAAATAAATAAGCAATGTCCAGTGTTCTGAGGAGACAGCTCAGCAAGTCCTTGTGTACACATGAGTGAGGAATCACGTTCAAACCCAATAAAAAAATGCCGGGTGTAGCAGCACATGCTTGTAATCCCAGTGCTGAGGAGGCAGAGAGCAGCTCACTGGCAGCCTAGCCTGCTTGGAGAGTCCAGGCCAATGGGAGACCCTGTCTCACAAGGCAATGTGCTTGGGACACAGTATTGCACACCTTTAATTCCAGCACTCAAGAGGCAGGGGCAGGATAATTCCTGAGACTGAGGCCAGTATGGTCTACATGCCTAGTTCCAGGTCTACATGACTAGTCCCAGGTCTACATGCTTAGTCCCAGGTCTGCATGACTAGTCCCAGATCTGCATGACTAGTCCCAGGTCTGCATGACTAGTCCCAGGTCTACATGCTTAGTCCCAGCTCCACATGCTTAGTCCCATTTCTGCCAGAGCTGCACAGTAAGACACTGTCTCCAGCAAGCAAACATAGAAATAGCAAGAAAGCAGAAGCTGACCTCTGGCCTCCTCATGCACCACACACCTGCACATACAAATATGCAGTAAACAAAAAAATACCCCGAAGCCCTCACACAACGCTGATTGGCCATCTACTGTGATACAATCAGTTCCCGAGCCCAGTGCTAAAATGTACAGACTTTGGTGCAGGAATTCCAGCATATTTCCACACATAATTATGATACAGTGCACAAAGTATATACAAATATGTAGCAATCCTCCTGCCTCGGTTTCTCAAGTCGCTGGGGTGACAGAAACTTTGTGCACTGTTTGAGGTTGTTTTGTGAATCACAATAATAGAGAATGTTTGACGTATGAAAGTAAAAAAGAAAAAATAAGTCAAGTAAAAGAAGGTGTTGGAAGTCAAGAGACAGATGAACACAAGCTGCAGGCTGCAGGGGAGACTATGAAAGACCAGAGGAGCTCACCGGGAATTCCGTTTGTGCCTGGGGAGTCCCCTTGGGGAGGTGACTGGACATCCAGAAACTGAACAGAAATCGAATGCTGTGGCTGGCAGGATCAGAAGTGGGTGGAGTTTAGCCAGGCACAGCGATTCTAGAAGAACAGAGACAGGAAGCTGGAGGGGAGGGGGAGATGATGAGGGAAGAGGAAAGCTGGACTGAGAGACAGGGAGGGGGTGGCAGAGCCACCACATGAAGACAGGAGTGGCCTTTGCCTCTGGACTGGATGTGGCAGACATGGCCTTGAACAGGTCAGCTGAGCAGACAGTAAGATGGGGCATGCAAAGGACAGGGGTTCGGGGCCTCTCTGCTGACAGGCTCAGACTCCCTGGGACTTTCTCTGAGGACTTCTGGACAGAGAGTGGAGAAAAAAAAAATAACAGCAAGAGTCAGTCGTCCTGCCTTCCTGCACATCAGGGAAGGGCTCCCAGGAGCTCCCACAGTGGAGCAGCTGCTAATGACAGGGCCACCCGTTCTGGCTCCCCAGACAATAAGGCTGTTTGGAGAGACCCTCCCCTTACAGTAGGGCTGTTCGGAGAGACCCTCCCTTACAGTAGGGCTGTCTGGGGAGACCCTCCCCTACAGTAGGGCTGTTCTGGGGAGACCCTCCCTTACAATAGGGCTGTTCTGGAGAGACCCTCCCTTACAGTAGGGCTGTCTGGGGAGACCCTCCCTTACAGTAGGGCTGTTCTGGGGAGACCCTCCCTTACAATAGGGCTGTTCTGGAGAGACCCTCCTCTTACAGTAGGGCTGTTCTGGAGAGACCCTCCCTTACAGTAGGGCTGTCTGGGGAGACCCTCCCTTACAGTAGGGCTGTTCTGGGGAGACCCTCCCTTACAATAGGGCTGTTCTGGAGAGACCCTCCTCTTACAGTAGGGCTGTTCTGGAGAGACCCTCCCTTACAGTAGGGCTGTCTGGGGAGACCCTCCCTTACAGTAGGGCTGTCTGGGGAGACCCTCCCTTACAGTAGGGCTGTTCTGGGGAGACCCTCCTCTTATAGTAGGGCTGTCTGGGGAGACCCTCCTCTTACAGTAGGGCTGTTCTGGGGAGACCCTCCCTTACAATAGGGCTGTCTGGGGAGACCCTCCCTTACAGTAGGGCTGTCTGGGGAGACCCTCCCCTTACAGTAGGGCTGTTCTGGAGAGACCTTCCCCTTACAGTAGGGCTGTCTGGGGAGACCCTCCCCTTACAGTAGGGCTGTTCTGGAGAGACCCTCCCTTACAGTAGGGCTGTCTGGGGAGACCCTCCCCTTACAGTAGGGCTGTCTGGGGAGACCCTCCCCTTACAATAGGGCTGTTCTGGAGAGACCCTCCCCTACAGTAGGGCTGTTCTTGAGAGACCCTCCCCTACAGTAGGACTGTTCTGGGGAGACCCTCCCCTTACAGTAGGGCTGTCTGGGGAGACCTTCCCCTTACAGTAGGGCTGTCTGGGGAGACCCTCCTTTACATTAGGGTCACGCACACTCTGCTACTATTCTGCTATTCTCCCACACAAAACTTCCCTGCTCCAGTCGGAACCTGGAATGTGTGTAGGAGATTGGACAGATGGCCTGTCTGCCCATGTTCCTTCTGCTCTGAAGCTACCCTTACTGCACATCCCAGTCAGCACTAGAGCAGGGAGTTAAAGAGGAGGCCTACCATGGTCCTGGAGATGGACTCAGGATATTTGGGCAAATACTTCCACGGTCCCAGTTGCCTGGAAGGCAGGCATGGGCATTTCACCTGGCTGGGTTAGCTCTTCACCTGCAGGGAAGCGTAGTGAGAGACAGTCACAGACTGACCCTTTCAGTGCATGACTTCACACGCACGCACACACACACAGGCTCACACGCACATACACACACATGCATGCACACACACGCTCACACACACACATTCACACACGCACACACACATGCTCACACACACGCACGCTCACACACACGCACACTCACACACACGCACGCTCACACACATGCTCACACGCACATTCACACATGCACACACGCACACGTGCATGCACACACACACAAACGCACGCTCGTGTGCGTGCGCACACACTCACACACACATGCTCACACGCACATACACACATTTACACACGCACACATGCTCACACGCACATACACACACATGCTCACACACATACACACACACATTCACACATGCACACACACATGCATGCTCACACACACATACACACACATGCTCACACGCACATACACACATTCACACACGACACACGCACACACACGCATGCTCACACACACATACACACACATACACACATGCGCATGCACACACGCATACACACATACACACACAAATGCGAATGCATGCTCACATGCACGCACGAACACACACACACTCTGCTTTTCCCACTCTCTGAGGTAAGGAACTGCCAATACAGGGCACATACACACATGTAGGCAAGACACCCATACACATAAAATACACCTTAGTCTTCGTTTTTATTTTTGTTTTTGACACTATATAATACTGCCTGGTGTAGAACTTGCTATGTACATCAGGCTGGCCTCAAACTCACAGAAATCCCCCTGTCTCTGCCCTCTGAGTGCTGGGTTTAAAGGCATGGACCATCACACCCAGCTAGACCTCATGCCTTGTATTGGCCGGGGTTCTCTAGAGGGAGGACACCAGTACAATGTGTACAAATTACAAATGAGGCCAGGCAGTGAGATGCCCACCTGTGACCCCAGCACTCGGGAGGCAGAGGCAGGCGGGTCTCTGAGTTCAAGGGCAGCCTGGTCTACAGAGCGAGTTCCAGGATAGGTGTCAAAGCTGCTCAGAGACACCCTGTCTGGAAAAAAACAAAATAAATAAATAAATTACAAAGGGGGCTACTAGACTGGCTCACACAACAGTGGCCTTCACCTTGGAGCTGGTTGCTCCCTTAGGCTGGACGCCTCAGCAGCCCTAGCCGGGCTGTGAAGCAGGAAAGACTCCTGGAAAGCCACAGCCCAGGTCTCTAGAGTGACCCCCAAGGTGGCCTGAGCTTCAGAAAAGAAAAGACCCTGACTCAAAGCAAAAGCAAAGACAACAAACTGGTTTTTAAGAACCAATATGTGTGAAGAACTTCTGAGCAGGTTTAAGAAAGGATGGAGTCATGCCCCGCCACAGAGAGAGAGAGAGAGAGAGAGAGAGAGAGAGAGAGAGAGAGAGAGAGAGAAGAGAAGAGAAGAGGAGAGGAGAGGATGGAGGCACTTTGGTAGTAAGAAACACGGCTTTGCAGCCAAACCGGCATGAATCCTTCTGTCCATTAAACTTCATAATAAACTCACCTGTAGGAAGGGCGATGCTGGGACCCAAGAGGTGGCCCATCCTTTAAGAGCACATGTAGTTCTCTGGCAGAGGACCAGAGGTCATTTTCCCAGAACCGTGTCAGGGGATCTCACAATTACCTATCACTCCAGATCCCGGAGATCTGACGCCCTCCCTGCACCGGCAACTGCATTCACGTGCACACAGACACACGGAGACACACAAAGTAAAAATACATTCTTCCCGAGAAAAGAATAAAAGTGATGTTAGGGGCACAGTAGCACACACCTGTGTCCAGCTCGCGAAAAGCTGAGGGGGAGGCGGGAGGCTGCTGAGTTTGAGGCCAGCCTAGAACACCTAGCTAGACGTTAGAAATGCAAGCCTTTGCGATGACGACACGGATGACGTTCTCCGGGAGCAGACGGAAGGGGCGGAGCCGGAAGCAGAAGTGGGACGCGGAGTCTGCAGCGTCTCCGTTGCCATGGAGCCGGGGAGCTTGGAAGAGCAGCGATCTGCAGTTTCCCCGGGCGATACATCCCTAGAGACCTTGTGGGAGTCCACCCCGCACCCGGCCGACTCCAGCACCCCAAACTTGCTCACCAGAAAATCCTTCTTGCGGTCCTGGAGCACCTTCACCGATGGTTGCCAGTTCGGCTTCCCCACGCGGTCCCTCCGCGCCGGGTTCCCTGCGCTCCCGCCGATCCCGGAGCCGCAGATGCTGCGTCTGCGCCCCGCCTCGCGGCGCTCGCAGGACATCTCACACCTGCTTGCCCGCGTCTTCCGAAACTTGTACACCGCCCAGGTGATCGGAAAAGACTTGAGTGACAGTTTGATCAACGCCCGCGGCAGTGAGGATGCGCGCCACGAGGAGTTTGTGGACCAGCTGCAGCAGGTACATAGCGGGTACGGACTCCAGGGTATGCTCAGGGTGCGGCGCGGGATGCTGTCCAAACTCTACACATACGAGTAAAAGTGGCATCTCCAACTCCGTTCTCTGCGCGCGCGCGCGCGCGCACACACACACACACACACGTCTTGTGTTGCAAATATAAATGAAACGAGCGACTGGGCACACCGCTCGACGGTTTGTTCCTTGGGGGTGATGGAATCCAATCACCCTCCTCCCTTGGGGTGACTCACCACAAACATGGCAGAGGCATTCTTGCCCATATTTTCGGATCTCTAGGTCAGCAACGTGGTTTTCTCTTCTGCACTGGGGACAAAACAGTCTTCCTCGATGAGCCTGCCCTTGCCACCGGCCCACAGTTGAGGACTCTCCCTTATGGAAACCTCTCGGTCCTTTTCCTTCTCCACTCCTTTCTGTCCTTTCCTTGCCCCTTACACGACATGACCCCAACTTCATTAATTCCTTGTCGGACCATTGATTAACTACCTACTGCGTGCCGTGCTTAGTCTCAGGCAGTGAGAATTCAGTAACCCCGAATCCATCACAAGTGACTTACACCTGGTGAGATGGCTGCGCAGGCGCAAGTGCTTCCTGCTGAGCTGTGACACGCCCCCTCCCTCCCCCCCCCATGGCAGGGAGTGGGAATCAGGAGTTCAATAGCCCAGTGGTGGCACCTCATTCCATCCTTCCCCAGTCTGTCTGTTTGTTTGTTTACACCCGGTCTTCTGTGATCTTGGAGGGAGGGGGAGGGAGGGAGGGGAGGAGAGGAAGGGGAGAGGGAGGGAGGACAGAGAACTCCCTCTGGGGGGGGGGGGGCTCACAGTTCAACAGTTCCCTGTTCTCAGTTCTGTGATGGCTGTGGAGCTCTGCAGTTACTGCTTAGTTACTGCTGTGGAGAGACACGGCTCTACCCACAGAGACAACTCTAATCTGATTGTTTCAAGCACTGGTCTCTCCATCTGAGGTCTCCTCACAGGCTCGGCGGCTGTTGGTCTTTCCCATTTCTGGCTGCAGAAATGCTGTATTGTGTGTTGACTAGCAGAAATGTTGTGTTGTGTGTTGACTAGCAGAAATGCTGTATTGTGTGTTGACTAGCAGAAATGCTGTAGTGTGCAGAAATGCTGTATTGTGTGTTGACTAGCAGAAATGCTGTATTGTGTGTTGACTAGCAGAAATGCTGTATTGTGTGTTGACTAGCAGAAATGCTGTAGTGTGTGTTGACTAGCAGAAATGCTGTGTTGTGTGTTGACTAGCAGAAATGCTGTAGTGTGTGTTGACTAGCAGAAATGCTTTATTGTGTGTTGACTAGCACACGCTTGCAATACTTCCTCCAGCTCTATCCCTGCCCCTGCCACTTCAGGCATTTCTTTCTTTCTTAACTTCTGTATGCCTTAGATTTTTTCATATGTAATGGGAGGGAAGGGCAATGCTAGGAATGGTGGCACACACTTTTAACCCCAGCTCTTGGAAGGCAAAAGCAGGCGGACCTCTGTGAGTTCAAGGTCAGCCTGGTCTATATAGAGAGTTCTAGTCCATATCCAGGGCTACAATAGTGAGACAAAAAAACAAACAAACAAACAAAAACCCTCCATAATGACAAAATCTACTCTGTATTTGTTTTCAGGATTAAGTGAGCCAGTTCAGTAAAGAATCATTAACTGATGGCTTTGGGTAGGACTCTGACTCTTGCATCCAAGAATTAGGATCTGGGCTTTCTGGAATGTCCAAGGAATGGGACAGCCAACTTGTTAAGCACAGTATTTTATGTTCAAGGCTGCTCTGGCTACTGCTTTGTCAGAGGAGGCTTCCTGACCACAAGAAGATTTAGCCACCATCTCCTAGCCTCCACTGTGTACCCATTTATCTACTTTGAAAGAATGGCTAGAGCTGAGGAGATGGATCGGAGAGTCAAGGCATTTGCTGCTGAAGCTGACGACCTGAGTTTTCTTCCCCAAGATCCACAGAGGGGGAGAACTCAGTCCCATACGTTGTTCTCTGCCATCCATACATAGGCTCACAATAGCATACGTGCACTCGCCGATAGATAACCAAATAGATAAGGCAAATAAGAATGACTAAACAGACATCTCTGAGTCCTAGAAAAGCAATGAGGAGTGCTCTCCCCATTTGCTACTCTCTTAGTGCCCTGTGAATACTTTGCCTCCAGTCTCACGAATACGGATAAGGAGCTTGGCTGATCGGCTTGCCAATTTAACTAGTCCTGAAGCATATGCCAGGGCAACCATGTTGGACTCTGGGGTTTGCTAGGGTAAAAAAAAAAAAAAAAAACCAAAACAAAGCGGTATTAAGTCACAGAAGGAGACAGGGACCCAGGAACTTGGAAAAGTCAGTAGATCGGGGCCTGGAGAGAAGGTTCCGTGGATGAGAGAGCTTGCAGCACCCACATAAAACACTGGGCATGGCCGAGTGTCCGCCTGTAACCCCACACTGTTGAGGGTGAAGGTGGGAATGGCCGTCAAGCCTGCTTCCAAGTTCAGTGACAGACCCTGTCTCAAGAGAATGTGGTGAAGGGGAAGAAACACACCCCCTAATATCTTCCTCTGGCTCCTGCGTATGTAGTCACCCACACACAAAGAAACAGGCGGCATTTAAAGGTGTTTATTTAATGTTTATGTATGTGTATGTGTGTGTTAACACATGAGGCAGGAGGGAATGGCTGATTCCCGTGGAGCTGGAGTATCAGGCAATTGCGAGCTGACTGGTGTGGGAACTGAACTCGGGTCCTCTGGAAGGTCACCTGTTAGCAGCAGAGCCCTCTCTGCGGTCTCCTGCCCTTCCAAAGATGCAGTATATCACCTGGGTATTATCTGGATAGCACATCGCCTGATCTTGTTTCTGTTAGGATCAAAATAGCCACAGCTTTATGTATACTAGATGTGGAAGCTACAAAGATATGCCGCCTCAGGTGAGTCCTTTCCAATGGGATAAGAGGCCGGCACTAGGGGAAGTCCGCTGCCTATGTGTGATGGAGCTCGAGAGCAGGGCCCTTCCTGAGTTGAGACAGAGTGCCAAGCTTGACTCTTACTGACCACACTGTGAAACTGTGTCTAATGTCGAAGGTCATAGGGTGGTGCCAAGATGTGGGCTCTCATCAGATTCCTGTGCATTTTGATGCACATCCGCCAGGTTCGAGAGATCTATAAACAGCGTCTGGATGAAGTCACCATGTTGGAGAGGCATATCATCCAGGCCCGTGCACGGGATCTTGCAGAAACAGTACATGCCACCAAACAGAACAGACTACATGTCCTGGAGACCCCTATCAAGCTGCCCCCAGGTAGGTGTGAAGCCTCTGCTTTTCCAGCTGATGGCATTGAACTACATCCACTCCCTTGCCCACCCTTCCCTGAACATGGGGAGCAAGTTACAGGCATGACAGTCAGTCAGTACGAAAGCAGGGTGTTTGGACTCTCCAGAAGAGCGGTGGTCCACAAGGCCAGCAGTTAACTCTCCAAGCCAGGGACTTAGCATTGGTGTGACGCTGGTTCCTGGCCCACAGGTCCCACTTAGATTCCAGCTTCCTCTCCATGGCTTCCTCTCCCTCCTCTGACCTTTTATGCCAGGCTTTCCCGGTAGGTTAGGCTGGCTTGCCGGTGACCCCAGGAATTTGCCTGCCTCCACCTCCCACCACACAGGAACCCAGCTGTGATCAGACATCATCTGGCTTCTCATCCTTCTGCTAGTGATTCATTTTCTTTTATTTCATATATTTTATATATAATTTTAATTTTTTAGAAATTTATTTTTATTTATGTATTTATTATATATACAGTGTTCTGTCTGCCAGAAGAGGGCACCAGATCTCATTACAGGTGATTGTAAGCTACCATGTGGTTGCTGGGAATTGAACTCAGGACCTCTGGAAGAGCAGCCAGTGCTCTTAACCTCTGAGCCACCTCTCCAGCCCCGCGTTTTCTTTTATTTCAAAAGTGGTAGAGGAAAAAAGAGCCTAGACCATCCTTACAGAGGTCCATCTGGTCCCTGCATGTCAGGGCAGGGCAGCCAACCCCAGGACATCGTTAACTGGTGACAGAGACACCCCCCCAACTGTTTTTGTTCTATCAGATACAAAGCAGGCTTTCCCCACCCACTAACACAATTGTGTCCAGGTCGAGGAGCCTTTAAAAGGTCAGAACTCTATAGGGTGACTTACCTGCTCATGCTGGTTACCGGTCCGGTCCACACTAGCTTGTGGAGATTGGAATAACCAGCCACTTGCAGTGCTGTGCTCAGGAGCCTGGGGGACAGTGAAGGAAGTCCAGACTTCCCAGAAGGAAGAAGGCCATCTTCAGGGCCAGCAAAAGATTTTTACAGGTCCAGGTCTGATATGGAAAGATACCCTTCAGTGATCTGATAAAGAAACTGCCTTGGTGAGGGTTGGGGAGGTGGTGTGGATGCACGGATCAAGACTCACAGGACTAGGCTCAAAATAGGTTATTATAACTTTATTTGGGGAGGAGTCACATAAGAAACAGATGGCCACTGCAAGTTCCTGCTCCAAGGATCCACCCAGGCTACCCTCGGTGACCTGACCAGAAGTGTGTGTGTGTGTGTGTGTGTGAGAGAGAGAGAGAGAGAGAGAGAGAGAGCTAGCTTTCCCAACCCCATCATGTCCACACCTGTGACCATGCCCAAATGGGCGTGGTCAGTGCTACAGGTGTGGGCGGGCGGGGTGGATGCTCTAACCACTCAGTGATTACAGCATGCACTGTTTTTGCTGAGGATCTGAGTGCAGTTCCCAGCACCCATCAGGCAACTCACAACTGCCTGTAACTCTAGTGCCAGAGGAGCTGATGCCTCTGGCTTCTCCAGCACGTGCTCTTCCCATCCTGACCTCCAGCCCCCCGGAGGCCTGAGGAGAAGGGAGGAAGATCCTTCTCGACATCACATGGCCATCACCAAAGTCCTTAAGAACGAGGCTGGATTGTGTTCCCTTGGCACTGCCATTATTCCCTACCAAAGTCATCCCTGTCAAGGGGGTCAGGGACTTCACTGTCAAAGTGTGTCTTCCCCCTTGGTCCCATCAGAAAACGCCCCGAGGGAGTTCTGGAAGGAGAGCCTCCAGAAGCAGCAGCTTGCAGGTGATTGACTTCCAATTATGTATATGTGCGTGTCTGTATGGGTATATACACATGACTGCAGGAGCCTTCAGAAGCCAGAAGAGAGTATCAGCTCCCCAGCAGCTGGTTTCAGGCAGTTTGTGAGCCACCAGATGCAACCCTCTGCACGAGCGGCGAGCCATGCCCTCTGTGCATTTTGGAGCTGCCATCAGACGGTTTATTGAGAAACTTCTGCTTCCCCTGGCCTCCTCTTCCTTAGCCTGTAATATCCCGTGCTCGGCCCCCTTCCCTTCCCTCCGCTGTGCTAGGAGTGGCTTCTGCTTCGGGCTCTGTAACGAGTACTGTTTTTCTGCCTGCCGCCTCTGGTCTTGTCATGCTGCCGCACCAGCCCCAAATAACACACAGAAACTCTGTATTTGATTCAATGCTGTTGGCCCTGTTACTTGTTTCTTATCGGCTAGCTCTGCCTTAATTATTAACCCATTTCTGCTGATCTATGTATTTCTCTTACCGGGGAGCTGGCGGCATACTGCTTTCTTCAGACTCTCCATCTTGACTCCTCCTTACTACTTCCTATTTCCTCCTTGTCTCCTAGTCCCTCCTATCTTCCTTTCCTATTGGCCAACAGTGCTTTATTATTAACCAGTATGAGAAACATACAGAATGACCTCTCCCATCATCTCCTCTTTTCTGTCTAAATAAAAAGAAGGGTTTTAACCTTAACATAGCAAAATATATTATACAACAGTTATCAAGTAAGACTCACAGTTAACAATATTTAGTCCATTAACATTTAGCAAGATTTGAAGAAAATATTTTATCTTCTATTCTATCTTTGTGTGTCTAAAGTCTAAGTAACAAATCTTTAATCCTAACTAATGAAAACTATAACCATAACTACCTGTCTTTAACTCCTTCAAAGACCACAGAAGGATAATATATAAGCTCTAGAAATGACAGAGACAACTCACTGCCTGGTCACCCGAAGTTCTTTTGTAATCTTCCATCTTCAGCCCATAGGCCATAGTGTGTCTGGCAGACTCTTCAGCAATGCAGGAAACTTTAAACTGTCTTCTTGTATTCACAGTTTGTCAGTCACTTTTCTCTGTGTCCTGCATACTGTCTCGCAGACTCTTCCATGAAGCAGGAATTCTGTAGCAATGTCCATCTTGAATCAGCAGTCACTTTTCTGTGGATCCTGCATGTCCAGTTTATACAGCATAAAGTCAAACAGTCCAGACAAGAGCAGTATCTTGTCCAAATGGCTAGTCTTGCCATATTGGAAGTAAACTCCATAATGAGTTTCTTCAATGTCCATCTTCATCTTCCTTTCTGATGCAGGTGGTGTTGCCAGGAACAATTATGTCTCATTGTCAAGAAAAACCCTAAACCATTTTAAATGCCATATTCTGTAGGTCTTTGAAAGGTTTGAAGAATGTCTATCTATCTCAAATACATCTCTGTTTATCTTGAAAACCTAACTAACTTAACTCTAAGCTTTGACTATCATAGGTAATTATCTATAATCTGTACTACATTATACATTACATTTCTAAATGAGCTATATAAACACAATACCTAAACAAAAGGAGAAATATATACATCACAAAATTGACCTTAAATTGTATCAATAAATGAAAATCCATTCCAAAACAAAGTATTCATATCTATACCATAATTCCCTTTTTACCTTTAAAAAGAATTGGCTGTGATCATTAACCATTTATAACCAAGTCCATTTAAATGAAAACAAACATTTATAAACAATATTTGGGAATTTGGGCGTCGTTCTTTCCAAACTACTTCCTGCTGACAGGGGGCGCTGTCATGGGGGATCCTGAGAAGACGCAGAAATCCTGGCTGTAATCTGTAAGTCTGTTTTATTTAAGTTGTTTTGAATGTTGGATCATCAGGAACTCTGTTTTAGGGGGTCTGGCTTGCTCAAACCACATTAGTCTGGAAGGAATCCACAGCTTTTTAATTTCTGTGGAAACAAAAATAGAAATCCTTTTTCCCAGTAACTTGTCCTTGAACTTAAATGTTGGAGTCAAAGCATTTTTAAAATATATAAATTGAATTAATCTAGCAGCATTTCCTTTATTAGTTGTTGTTATTTTTTCAGCAGTCAAACAATGTAGAGACAACATAATAGCATACAGTAACCAGATTTTCTCTGAGCTTTTTATCTTTTTTTTTTATATGCCTATGTATTTTTTTAAAACTCACTGTAAACTTTTAGCACATTTTCTTAATGTGAATCTGTCTTTACTGTAAATCTTTATCTTTTTCTGGCCATGAGTCTTTATCTGTTAAACAACAACACTGTTAAAATGAAAGTCATAGCTGTGTCAGCCGCGGTTTACCAAAGATGGTGGCGGGTACTTTTACCGCCAGCACGGAAAGCTGTGCTCACCGCCTTGGACAGCGCTGCCACCCAGAAAGCATGCTGCCTGCTTGGAGATGTGGTCACTGCCATTGCCATCTCTCATACACACCAATAAATTGTTAGCAGAGTTATTTAAAAGCTGTGCTGTTTTTTGCCACTTATGCTGAGTCAGGAATCTTCCCTTAAAGGAGCCGCGCAAATATCTGCTTGTCTCTCACAAAACAGAGTCCAACCGAGAAAAATGCTGTTACCAAGAAACCTTGCTTATCTCTGTTCTTTTGTTTCTAAAACCCTTTTTTAAGCTTTTGTTAAATTTTAAGTGGAAGTTCTTATTAACCACGTGGGCGCCATTTGTAACGAGTACGGTTTTTCTGCCTGCCACCGCTGGTCTTGTCCCACCGCCACGCCACCAGCCCCAAATAATACGCAGAGACTCTGTATTTGATACAATACTGTTGGCCCGGTTACTTGTTTCATATTGGCTAGCTCTATCATAATTATTAACCCATTTTTGTTGATCTATGTATTTCTCTTACCGGGGAGCCGGCGGCATACTGCTTTCTCCAGACTCTCCATCTTGACTCCTCCTTACTACTTCCTATTTCCTCCTTGTCTCCTAGTCCCTCCTATCTTCCTTTCCTATTGGCCAACAGTGCTTTATTATTAACCAATATGAGAAACATATACAGAATGACATCTCCCATCAGGGCTCTGCTGGTTAACTTTAGGCCAAACCTTGGGATCCTTGTCAGCACCCACGAGGACAGAAGCAGGTGTCCCTTCATCACGGGATGCTGGGGATTGGCCCCATGGCTTTATGCCAGGAAATTACTCTTCCAACTGAGCTATGTCTCCAACCCCCAAAGGAACTTCTAATACAGCACAAGAAGGCCCCAGGCATACCTAGCATTATAGATTGTTTAAACACGGACTGTAGCACCAAGGGCGAGCTCTCCCTTAAGACATGGACTTCGTGTGGTGGCGATACATCTGTTTTCTGTGGAGGATGCCAGAATTGGGGAAGGCTACACATGCACAGGGGCAGAGGGACATGGGAACTGTCAGGCCTTCTCAATTTGAGTTCCCAATTTCTAACTACTCTAAAGTACAAATCTGATGAGATGGCCCAGCAGGGTAAAGGCACTTGTTGCCAAGACTCACAACTAGAGTTCGATCCTGGGACCCATGTAATAGAAGGAGATCAGCCGATTCCTGCCGCTTGTCCTCTGACCTCTACATATACACCGTGGCACCTACATGCAACCCCAACACTCAATACACAAACAAATGTAATCAAAATACAGTGAAAGTCCATTTTCCACCTTCCTTTTTTTGTTTGTTTGTTTGTTTTGAGACAGGATTTCTCTGTAGCTGTGTAGCCCTGGCTGTCCTGGAACTCACTCACTCTGAAGACCAAGCTGGCCTTGAACTCACAGAGATCCACCTGTCTCTTGCCTCCCGAGTGCTGGGATCAAAGGCGAGCACCACCACCCAGCAAAAGTCCCTTCTCACATCTCCCAGAGGTCACCTCATTTGCCATCTGTTTCTAGTGAATGTTTCTAGACAAGAGTATTATAGTACATGTAAATTATATATGCATGTGCGTTTGCTGTTATTTCTTGGCTCATCGACCAGAAACACCAACTTCCACTCCAGTAATGACTTTCTCTAAAGTGCCAGTAGGACAGTGGGAGTTAACTGTATTTATTGCCCGCTGGCTTCCGAGATGAAGGGACAAGGAAGCTCCTCTCTGTTGGTGGCCAGGGCTCACTCTGCATGCACATCTCAAACTCTTAGCTGCCAGCAGAGCCACAGGTAAAGAGGAGCATTCGGTTGAGGCAAGAAGCAGAGGGAATGTCTAGCAGCTCCGAACTCTCCCTCAGTGCGAGCCACAGGCACACACTGCTTTCCTAGTAGTGAAACAACCCGAGACCCCTGCCTACTTCAAGCTGCACATACACCCCACTTCAAACGGTGCAAAAAATTCTTTCCACAACAATAATTCCCAGCTGGGTGGTAGTGGCGCTCGCCTTTAATCCCAGCACTCGGGAGGCATAGGCAGGCAGATCTCTGTGAGTTTGAGGCCAGCCTGGTCTACAAAGCCATACTGAAAAACTGGAAAAAACAAAACAAAAACCCCCCAATAATTCCCCTGTTGCCATACATGCCTTGGAACATGTACAAGAACTAACAGCTGCCTGTGCCAGTTTTGGATGCATGCATAGTATGGCAAACTGTCCTCCGAGGGAAACTTCTCTATGGACCACCACCTAATTATGTATAATTAGGCACACATACGGTGAAAATCAGACACTTCGTGGGAAAGGACATTCACACTAGAGAAAAGCTTGCATAATCCAGATCTATCAACAAAAACAGACCCACTCACAGGACCAGCTAGCCACCAACTCTTCCCACTGGACCTCAGAAACAGAAGTCCCAAACAATAGCAGAGCCACTTGGGCACTCTAGGGCAAGTAGTCCTCGGAGTGTGTGCCGTGTACTGTCTCTTTAAATAGAAATTGTTGCTGCTTTGCTATTTGTGTGTACTTTTCCAGCTGTTTTCATGGAAACCCAGAGCTGGGGCTGATGGTAGCATCAACCACCCTTTGTCTTATGCCATTGCAGACTCCACATAGAGTAGTTAATCTCAATAACCCAGTGCACAGCTTTGCCCAGGTGTGGGCCTCCACCGAGTGGCTGGGAAACCTTTGGCCACAGCTCTGAGAATTTGCTTGGGAAGTGGAGGCCCGGAGCACAGAGGCCTCAGCTCAGCATCTCCTCCCTGGGTCTGGCCTAAACGCCCCTGTCCTGTTCCCTTCTCTGCAGTGAAGACAGTCTTCCGGTGGTGTATAGACAACGAGTTGCTGCAAAAACATCGCTTAATCTGCGTAGAGGATTACTACAATGATCCCATGCCATTTTGCTCAGCGCCCAAAGGTATGTGCCCTCAGACACCCTGGTAGGGTGCAGGGACATCCGGAGGTAGCTGCAGTGGCTTCCCGAGGTAGCTGTAGGGGCATCCCCCGCAGGGGCATCCCCCAGTAACAGATCCACCTCATCCACCCGTGTTATTCCCTCATGATTGAATGTGACTGGTGTCATCTGAGCTGTCTTTTCTTCACTACTCAATGCTTTCAAGGCAGAAGTTACATCTCTCCCACGTGGGTTCGACACCCTTGCTGGCTGCCCAGCCCCTAGAAATCCAGAAATGTCTAGATGTAGTTGAATGAGCCCACAAAGGGAGGAGCTGAAGACTCGGTTAAGCAAATGAGCAAATAACTGATGCGGGCACAGTGGACCAAGGTCTTCTCCACTCAGGAACAGAGCAGCTTTTTCAAATATGGAGAATAGAGAGGATGGGCTAGGGGGCAGACGGCGAGGGAGGGGAAGACGTGTGTGTGTGTGTGTGTGTGTGTGTGTGTGTGTGTGATTGCATCCTTGCTAACGACAGAAGTCTCCGTCTAGCCTTGGGGGGCATGGTCTTAGAGATATAAAACAGCCCAGCACAAAGGCTGGTTCCTCACAGAAGGATTTTTAAAGAATTGCTCACACGTAGGACGTGTGTCTAGCAATGGTCCACTTGTTTATATGCTAATCAACCATTCTGGAAAATGGGAAGATATTTTAACCTGTAGCCCTGTCCCGAACACGGGGGTTAAGTCCCCGGAATAACTCATACGCTGAATAGCAACATTTGGCGTTGTGAACGAGAAAGCTTTGAAGGGACCGGGGCCCGACCGTGGCTCTGGTTTCATTTGGTCACCCACCTCCTTGCTGGGACATAGCTAACACTCGTGCTTCCTTGGTGCCACAGGAAACCCCACCCCCGGATGCTTGAAACTGACACTTAGCTGTGAGAGGCGTTTCATGCTACAGGCAAAGCGGGACAAGGAGGCGGAGGAGTCGTGCAAGAAGCCCATCGATTTCGACGAGTTTGAGCACACCACAGACAGCTGGGCCTCCACTCATAAGGCCAGGCAAAGGAGCAAACAGACCGTCAAGGTTAGACCCGAATTTCGCTGGGCCAGACAGTCTGTGCAGGGAGGTAGTCCAGATGAGCACGGCGAAGTCAGCGCCGGCCGGCCGGCTGGCTGGCTGCGCTTCGCGCGGTTGACCGGGCGGTCCCCTTGCCTGTTATCAACGCTGCTTCCATGTGCTTCACAGAAGGCAAGTACGCCAAAGAATAAGGCGTGGATGAAACACCTAAGGGTGCCTCAGAGGGACCTGGAGAGACTCCTGCTCGCCAGGATGGAGGCTCGGAACCACTTCCTGAAAAACCCGCGGTTTTTCCCGCCTAACACACCACACGGAGGCAAGTCCCTGATCATCTCTTCAAGGAAGCCAGCGAGAAGAGGGACAGGAGGGTCCCTGAGTGCAGAGCCGGACTTGAGGTGCGTTCTTCCCTCAGAATCCCAGGAGCTCTGACCCTTACAGAGGCTGGGAGGCTCTCAGTCGGTCTGGGGAAGGTCCCTAGACTTTGGCAAGCCACAGTAGTGTCTCAGAAGAAAAAGAAAGCACACCTTCAGGGTGACCCACTGGTGGCCTTTGACCCCCCCCCCCAGACCTACCTAGAGTCAGAAAGGGAGGAAAAAAGCCCTGGGAGCTGGTGTGGTCTCCTTATGGGCATCCAAATGAGCTGGGGCTGGGCGGCCCATGATCACCTGACCTTTCTATGTGACTTTTTTTTTTTCATGACTGTGATGAAATACCTAACAAAAATCGCGTGGGATTTTTGTCTCTGGGAGGATGTGGTGGACCAGAAAAGTTCACTTTGTTTGTCCTCTCAGGTGGCTGTGAGCTGCCTGACAGTGTGGGTACAGGAAACCAAGCCTGGTCCCTCTACCACAGCAAGATGTGCTGAGCCATCTCTTCAGCCCTAAGATGTCTTATAAGCTGCTTAGTAAACAATGAGCAGAAAACCCAAGGAGCAGCCTATTGTGAACAGCTTTGATGGCGTAGATGACCTTATTTCTTTCCTTTTGGGTTCTCAGTGGCCCTGGCTCTACCTCCCAGCAGCTGGGGTTAGGGCAGTCTGCCACCACATCCTCGGCGTGAATGAATGAGTCACGGCTTTATACTGGGTCAGACAGATGAAACTCACAGCCTTTCCTTCCCCTTAACTCCCACAGCTATGCGGATACCCCCGTGTTTCTGGCTAAGCCGTCAGTTGGATTTTTCACGGATTATGAGATTGGACCAGTTTACGAGGTAGAAATCTTACTTTACATCATGGAATTTCTGGACCATACCCAGAAGCAGGAAAAAAGACACCCATAAGCCTGTCACCTGGCTTCAGCAGCTGGTGGGTGACAGCTCCCTGCACAACATCCCCTCTGGAGTATGTTAAAGGAGGATAAGCAGCACAGCATTAAGTCTCCCTGGTGCACAGGACTTTAAAAAAGAAAAAAGAACCATACACTGGGTGAGACAGGACACGCCTGTCCTCCCATGCTTGGGGGATAGATAGGGGTCCCATGCTACTCAGGGCATCAGACGCTAGACTAGGCTACCTGAGACCTTGTCTTAAGGATCGAAGCAGGGCCAGGCAGTGGTGGCACACTAGGAGGGTAGAACCGGGCAGATCCCTGTGAGTTCAAGGCCACCTTGGTCTACAGAGTGAGTTCCAGGACAGCCAGGACTGTTACACAGAGAAACCCTGTCTCAAAAAATCAAAAAACAAACAAGCCAAAAGCTGGCCTGAGAGACGGTCAACAGTTAAGAGCAGTAACTGTTCTTGAAGAGCAGCTATGATTGAACCCCAGACTCCACTTCAGAGGGCTCACAACTGCCTGTCACTCAAGCTCCGGGGGATCCCAATGTCTCTGGTCTCCGCAGATGCCCACACGCACATGGGCGTACCCCCACACAGACACGTGCACACATACACATAATTTAAAAAATATGTCCTAAAAACAATCTATGCCATTTATATGTATGTGTACATAAACCAGAATAGCATGTCTTATAGCTACGGACATTTGTAAGTAAAGAAAGACGGAAGACCAGAATGAATTTGATGGTGCTGGATTATAGCAGCAGTGCAAACATGGATTGAAAATAGGCCAGGAAATGACTCAGTGGGTAAAGCGCTTGCTTTGCAAGCACAAGGACCAGAATCTGGATCCTCCGCATCCATCTAGCCTTCTCCTGGCCTGTATAGTTCAGGATCCCATGCCTAGGGAATGGTACCACCCAGTAGTGTGGTGATACATTATTTATAGTTTATTAAAGCTTGCCTGAGGATTCAGAGAGCAAAGTCAGCCACAAGCCATAGAAGCCAGGCACACAGCTTTAATCCTAGGACTCGGGATTAAGAGGTAGACCGATCTCTGTGAGTCCAAGGCCACCCAGATCTACACAAAGACTGATCCAGTCCTAAAAAGAAACAGCTCACACAAAGGTGATCAGCACCTGGCATCACACACGCACGCGCGCGCGCACGCAGGCACGCACACACACACAGGGGTAGGGTGGCGATCAAGCCTGACCTCACACGGCACCGGATCCCCCTTCTTTGCACAGATGGTAATCGCTCTCCAGAACACCACAGCGACCAGCCGATACCTGCGAGTCCTCCCCCCATCCTCTCCATACTTTGCTCTGGGGCTTGGTAAGTTCACTGGAGCAGCATTCTAGAGTGCCTCAAAACGATGTGCAGGACTGGCCACAGCCTCTGACGAGCCCTGTCCTGAGCCCTGCCCACACCTCCTTCAGCAGCAGACCCCGGGCTCAGCCCACAGCCTGCCACTCTGCTCGCATCCTCGCATCAGGGTCCCAGGGTCTCGCCACTTCCCTCGGCTCCCCACCCTTCATCAGGCACTCTTCATTGCTCACGTCACCATGGCAACCTTCCCACCAGCCTCCCAGCTTCAGCCTCCGGCCTTGGTCAGGGGTGGTGGCTCCCACTTGTGACCCCAGCACTTGGAAGGCTGGGCGAAGAGGGTTGACACAAATCGGACGCCAGCCCGAGGGGAGAGTGAGGAAATGTCTAACCCAAAAGAATACCAAGCAGAGCCCTCTGCTGCCCATAGGCAATCCCCATGCCGTCCAGCCAGACAACCTCCGTCCGTCCATCTCACACAGGCCATCTCACCCGGCTGTGGGCCCGGATATTGTTAACTTAGTACCTCCCTTGCACGCCCCAGGCAGTCACCTCCCTTTCATGCCCCAGGCAGCTCTGCCACCAGCCTGGCCCACTGTGGTTGGCATCTGTCACATGACTTTTCCTGGGGAGATGTGAGCTAACATCTCTTTACTCCGGAAGGGCCCCAATGACAGAGTCAAATCAACATCCCCACACATTCCAGTGTGAGTGACCACTCAGCAGAGCTGGGTTCCTGGAGCTCACTGCCAGCTTGCAAACATTTCCACCAGAGTCTTCTCTCTCTCTCTCTCTCTCTCTCTCTCTCTCTCTCTCTCTCTCTCTCTCTCTCTCGTGTCTGTCTGTCTGTCTCTCTCTCTCAATAGCTCCCTGCTTTTCTAACCTCACAGAGAGGCCTCATACATGAACTTGGAGCTGGCGCCAGGTTCCCAAGTTCTAGAGAGCTGCTCTTGTCGCCCTCCAGAGCCCAGAGCGAATACTCAACTCTACAGAAATAGATACATTGTAACTTTGGAAGTGGATCAGCCCAGGCCCTGGTGGGCATCTGGTCCTTCACATTCATGGGTCCCTTTTATTGTACACAGGGATGTTCCCCGGGAAAGGCGGAATGGTAGCTCCTGGGATGACCTGCCAGTACATTGTCCAGTTCATTCCGGACTGTCTCGGGGATTTTGACGATTTCATTTTGGTGGAGACCCAGTCTGCCCACACGCTGGTGATCCCCCTGCAGGCCCGGAGGCCGCCCCCAGTGCTGACCTGTGAGTGCATGCACTGTACCTTCCGTGGGATTCAGTTAGGGCTGGGGAGCCCCTGTAAGGGCAGACTGCACAGGGGGACTTCCTGGAAGGGACACAGATCTCAGATCTCTTGGATAGAGGCTTCGGGTCCTAAAAGGAGCCTCCACACCAGCAGGACTTCCTTAGGTATGGGGTGTGAGCTCCCACAGCCGGAACTTAGCCCCTCCCCTGATTTGTTCCTGGCCTGCAGTGAGTGTTGACGCCCACAGGACTATCACCTTGTAACCTGGCAGCACCCTGGACAGAGCCCAAGGGACTCAGGGTTCAGGGCATGCCCTACTTATTCTACCTTCTCAGTGCCGTGGGGTGGGTGGGGTGCTCTGAACTCTTGGGTTCACTCAGAACCAGGTGTCCTCCTTTTGTTTGTTTGTTTGTTTTTCGAGACAGGGCTTCTCTGTGTAGCTTCGGAGCCTGACCTGGAACTAGCTCTGTAGACCAGGCTGGCCTCGAACTCACAGAGATCCGCCTGCCTCTGCCTCCCGAGTGCTGGGATTCAGCTGTTGTCCTTTTTTTAAATAAAATTTTTATTACATTTATGTATTATACTTGTGTGTATGGGGGAGTGCACTGTGCCGTGGTGTTCGTGGATAGGTCAGGGGACAACTTGTAGGAGTTGGTTCCTTCCTCCCTCTACCTCCGCCCGGAGGAATTGAACTCAGGCCCCTCAGGTTTGGCTGCGATCACTGTTACCTCACCAGCCCTGTGTTTCCCTCCCTGAGGGACCTCTTCCCATGGCTGCAGTGTCTCCTGTGTTGGACTGTGGCCACTGCCTAATTGGAGGAGTGAAGATAACCAGATTCCTCTGCAAAAACGTGGGCTTCAGCGTCGGCAAATTCTGCATCATGCCCCAAAAGAGCTGGCCGCCGCCAAGTTTCCGGGTGAGTGACTGTGGATTGCTCCCTGGAGGAGAGGCTGCTGCGTCACGCCTTGGCCCGAGAGCCAGTGTGTCCAGGTTAGGGATACGTTGCACAGTCCTGGGTGAGGTGTATCCTCTCTCCTGTTTTGTGATTGGGTCTCCAAGGCGACCACGTGCACTCCCCAGCCCAGCTCTATTATAGCAGAGCTGAGCACTATGAGAGAGGACAAGGCAGGCAGCTTGGGCTGAATTCCGCTGGTATTAATTTGGCACAGCACTTAAGAATATTTTGGGGGTGGAGAGATGGCTCAGATACTGAAGTGGAAGGATCTGTCTGATCCTCAAAACTCACATTTAAAAAGCCACTCTGGTGTAGTCCCAGGGATGTGAGATGGTGAGCCTGGGGCTTGGCCCTGGCTGGCCGGCCAGCCTAGCCTACTTGGTGAGTTCCAGGCCACTGAGAGACCCTGCCTCCAAAAAAAAAAAAAAAAAAAAAAACCAAGGTAGACAGTATTTGAAGCGGCCCTCTGGCCTCCACATGCACACATGTGCACCCCCCCACACACCCACACAAGAATAAAGGCACAACATATATACACATTATGTTTTTAACCACGGGCTCTTTGCTGTGACCCGTGGAATCAGGGAGCAGACATATTCTGCTGTTTCCAGATCCTCTCTGCCCAGGCAGCCCCAGCCTGACGCCAGTGACATTCCGTGTACCCCATAATTCCCGCTACAATGGGTAGATTTCCCCATGCCTTCTGGCCTAGGAATATGAGACAGACTCAGAAACCTCCCTTCCCCGGGTGTGTCTTCCGAGGGCAAGGGCCATCTAAGTACCAGTGTGTGCCACTAGCCCAGAGGTCCCGTGTGAAATCCACAGTCCTGTAAGCAAGGTGACACGTGTTCTCACGGCTCTGAGGCTGATAAGCCCTCCGGTGGTCAGGGGCAGAGGCAGAAGCAGTGGCCGCCACAGACAGGAAGGACCAAGCATCTGGGAAGCTCTTCTTGTACATCTTGTGTCCGGAGAGCTTGGCGGTAATATTGCTTCCCAACGGCCAATGATTCACGCCTAACCTTCAGGGCCTCACCTGTGCCTGGCAAAGGTGGCGTTAACACACCCTCGGGGCGCCCAGGTCGTGATTTCCTCACTGTGAGGGCACCGGAGGACCCTTAAAACCCTCAGACAGCAGAACGAAGATTTGGAGACACGTTTGCAGTGTGAGAGCTAGACTCGGCGATCTCTGCCACACCATTGTGTAAACCCCTGCTTTTTTTTTTTTTTTTTAACAATTAATTATTGTTTTAATTTTTACTTTTTAGGCTGTAGCAACCACCGGCTTCGTGGAGAAGCCCCCCTTTGGGGTCATGCCTTCGGTGTTTGAGCTGGCTCCAGGGTTTGCCATCCTGCTGGAGGTGGGTAGTCAGACCTGCTCCTTATCCTCACTCACCCTCCTGGTTTCCTGGGGTGTTCCGTGATTGCGCCCGCCTCTTGTCTTCGTGGCTCGCCCCCACAGCGTTCTGAGCCAGCATCGGCGTGTGCACGCACTCCGTGGGGCCACGCGTCCGGCTCTTAGGAATTGTCCCTGCTGTGCCACCCTCCCGTGCCCTCACGAAATAAATCAGCTTAAAGAGCCAATACAGGGCATCGGCACCTGAAATGTCTCCTGAGAGTTCACTTTTCAAAGCCCTGTCCCTCAGCTGGTGGCACTATTTCCCAGAGGCTGTAGAGCCTTTCATAGGTGAGGCCTCCATGGCAGGAGGAGATCATCAGGGCCAGACCTCTGAAGGTGACACCCAGCCCCTGGTCCTCGTCATGTTTCCCTGTCAGCCTCTAGTACTCACACCCTTTCTCATCGCCAGGTCTTGTTCCTCCCGACCAGCCTAGGGAAGGCAGAGGAGACCTTCGTCATCGTGTGTGACAACTGTCAGATAAAGGAGCTGGTTATCGCAGGTGGGCATGTGGCTCCAGGCGCTGCTTACCACAGTAGCGTTGGCAGAGGCACGCTGTGCCTGCCCCAGCCGGGAGGGTGGGGACCTGAGGGGACCCTGCCTCGAGCGCCTGGCCCTCGTCCTCCTGGCCCTTCTCCCCTAGTGCTGAGTTTCCAGGTGACATCTTTCATTCTGTCACTTGGATCTTTGAGAGCCATCTGTGGCTCACATCAATCACCGGCTCTGTCGCAACTCCAAGGTTGGAGAGGGCATGTCTCTGAATCGTCCCAGACGCTCACTGTCTGTCCTTCCTCCCTTTTGTTTGTCTGTCTGGTACCACTCAGGGGTCATTAACTGAGTGTTTGCTGTATGCAAGGCTCTCTTTGGTTGCGAAGACCAAGGGTGTGAATGGGTGGGTGGGGGCTCAAGACCCCACTTACCTTTCTGTATGCCATGGGGGGGGGCCTGAACGAGGCCAGCAGCTGCACGGGGCCGTCTGTGGCCCGCCTGGCGATACTTGGTGAGCCTCACTACTCTCGTTCGTCAGGAACTGGGCAGCTGGTGGCTTTGGATCTGATCTATATTTCTGGTGGAAAAAGTGAACCAGACCCAGGAGAGCTGAGAGATTTAACAGCCCAGTACTTTATCCGGTTTGAGCCTGAAAACCTCCAGTCCACCGCAAGGAAGCAGCTCATTATCAGAAATGCTACGTGAGTGGTCCTGGTGTGCCGTAGACTCACAGCCCTGGCCCTCCCTCCACTGGCCCTCCCCGAGTTCCTCATGATTCAAGAGGGCTTTCTAAGAGCCCAGAATGGGTCCAGACTGGATGGAAGGCTCCTGGTTCACATTGCCCATCATGCAACCACTAAACTATTTGTATGTGAGGTATGGTGTGGTATGTTTGTATGTGTGTGGATGAGCTGTGTGTGTTCAGGTGCATGCGTGCGTGCGTGCATGCCTGTGTGTATGAGTTGTATATGTTCAGGTGTACGTGTGTGTGTGTGTGTGTGTGGCAGGTATATGAGTAGTTTTTCCGGCACCATCGCCTCGTTTGTTGGGAAAGAGTCACTGTTCTGGAACTCTCCAGGCCATCTAGGCTTGGCTGGCCAGGAAGCCCAGAGCGTCTGCTTGTCTCCACTTCTCAGCCCTGGGATTCTAAGCACACCTACCTGGCTTTTGTTGTTGTTGTTGTTGTTATATAGGGTCTCACTGTGTAGCCTTGATTGGCCTTGAACTCACCAGGTAGGCCAAGCTAGCCTCAAATTTACTGAAATCTGTCTGCCTCTGGGCTCACAGGTATGCACCATCATGACTGGCTTATACCAGATGTTCTGCATTTTATTAATGTGAGTCCACAGATCTCACCCAGGTTCCCGTGATTGCCCGACAAACGCTATCTCCCCAGCTGGTTATTTCTATTCAAATCCATTAAAGCGAATCAAATGACAAGCACCTGCTCAGTATACTAGCTGTGTTTTAAGTTCTTGATGGCCACTGATATTAGATAGTGTGGCCATGCAAGGTCTTCATCACTGTGGGAAGCCAGATTGCACTCCACCACACTAAGCCAGGAATAAATGTTTTTATGGGGGGGGGTAACTAGGTGCTAGGAGAGGAGGTTAATTACTTGCTATTCAGCCTCTCTGAATCCTGAGTTCTTCTTTTTAAAATGTATTTATTTGACTTATAGTGTTCTGCCTCCATGCATCCCTGCAGGACAGGAGAGGGCACCAGATCTCATTACAGATGGTTGTGAGCCACCATGTGGTTGCTGGGAATTGAACTCAGGACCTCTGGAAGAGCAGCCAGTGCTCTTAAGGTCTAAGCCATCTGTCCAGCTCCCTATTGTTTCTAATTGAAATAGAATTATATCACATTCCCTCTCTCTTTCCTACATCCAGATCCTCCCAGCTACCCTTCCTCAAGCCCCTCCCACAGCCAATGCCACTGTCAAGCTGATAATCTCTTTTGCTTTGCTCATGAGTGTTACATACATACACACACATATACATATGCATGTTTATATCTGTTCTGATATATATAATATATCCTGCTGAGTCTTGTTTGTTTGTTTGTTTGTTTGTTTTTCAAGACAGGGTTTCTCTGTATTGCTTTGGAGCCTGTCCTGGAACTCACTCTGTAGACCAGGTTGGCCTTGAACTCACAGAGATCCGCCTGTCTCTGGCTCCCGAGTGCTGGGACTAACGGCATGCGCCACCAATGCCGGGCCTGCTGAGTCTCTCTGACCACTCTGAATTGAACAGTGAATGACAGAGCTCATCCCTGGGGGGACCTAACTCTGCCTCTCCCAGCGGTTATCTAGTTATCTAGTTCTTTGCCTAGTGGTGAGACCCCACTAAATTTCCGCTTTCAACGTTACACACCGCCATGTTCTGGTCTAGGAGGGACGGTTTCACGGCAGACTTCCTGGCCTTCTGGCTTTTACAGTCTTTATGCCCCTCTTCCGTGACGTCCCCTGAGCCGTAGGTGCAGGAGCGGTGCTGCCCATGTATCCGAGGATCTGTGTGTGGTGCCCAGCTGTGCTTTCCTGTGGTGGCCTCCATTCGCTGGAGAGAGAGGGCTCTTCCATGAAGGGCGGCATCTGCGCTTACCTGTGGTGTAAGGAAAAGATTTAGACGATGCCTGGGACTGGAAACCCAGCTGCCTCCTTGGGGTTAGTGAGGTCATGCACATTAGACAAGGATGTACTGGTGACATTCCAGGGTTCCAGCACCATCTTGAGTGGAACTTGACTCTAATTAGACAGCTGTGAGTGCCACTTCTGGGGTCAGCACAAAGGAGAGGGACAGAGGGCAGGGAGTAAGAGGGGGAGAGAGAGGACAAGGGAGAAGGGGAGGACAACAGGGAGGGGCAGGGTACTGTCTTGGGGATGACAAAGGGCTGCGTCCGTCCGTCCGTCCGGATAGAGGCAGACAGATGGAGCCGAAAGGCAAATGGTGGTTTAACAAAGAGGGGAAACCCGCGTGTCTTAGGCGGGGTTTCTCCTGCTGTGAAGAGACACCATGACTACGGCATCTCCATTAAAGGAAAACATTTAATCGGGTGTTTTTGATTGCCGGACTTTAATGTTCTGAGAGCCAGACCTTGGTAGTCAGCCCCAGGAGGAGGAAATAGCCAGGTAAGAGAATAGTCTGGTGGCTAGCTTTAGGAATGTAACCTAACCGTTTCTAGCAAGGCAGAGGGAATGAGAGGAAAGGGCAAGGCCTGCCAGAGCCGCATCGTCACGGGCTAGTGTCCCTTCACCTCTGTGCATGCCCGGCCATGCATGCCGGCAATTGTGGTTCGTCAGTGATGCAATTGGGGGAAGAAAGTCTAATTGCGCCCTTCCTCAGCAGCTTGCACAGTATTTTCTGGAACCGTGAAGACACTTCCAGGTCAGGCTCAGCTCAGATCATCCGTCCTGTGCCCGGTGTGCACTGTATCCAGCCACAGGGGCCCGCCTCAAGCGGGAGAGGTGGCCAAGGGCTGCATCAGTACTTTATATTGCGTGGGGAGTCGCTGGAGCTGCCTTGACCAAGCACTTGAAAGGAGGTTTCCCGTGCCTGGTACTGGGCCATTAGTCCGGTGGAGGGCACTGGTGGCCCAAGTAGTTTACTTCCTTTAAGATATAAATATGGTGTGTGTGTGTGTGTGTGTGTGTGTGCGTGTGTGTATGTATGTGTGTGTGTTGTGTGTATGTGTATGTGTGTGCATATGTGTTTGTGTTTATATGTGTTTGTGTGTATGTGTATGTATTTGTGTATGTGTGTTTGTGTGTTTATATGTTTGTGTGTGTGTGTTTGTGTGTGTGTGTGTGTATACATAAACTGGTGTGTATTATATATACTTTTAGGTAAATATAAAGCGATTCCTTGAGGCATTATTAAGCATCGTGTCCCTCCTCCTTCTGCACTGACTCCCCTCCCCTCCCCCACCCAGTTGCAGCCCTCTCCCCATTATTCCATTTCCTACTTCATGTCACCTGTGTTCTCCCATTTCCTTTCTGTGGTGGGGACAGTTTTCCAGAGGGGTCATCCTGTGTCCTTGTCACGGAAGCCATCTGGGTCCCAGGTGGGGTCTTTCGGCTCAGCCCTCACTGTCAGATGCCTCCTTGGCCAACCTTTGAACATCACATTCATTCTGTGAGCCTCCCAGTCAGGGATGCTCTGGGACACAGGTGGGAGGGACTGACCCGCCATCCCTCCGCCCCGCCATTCCCCCCCCCCACCCACCCCACCACCCCACCACCCAGCAGCATGCCTGAGTCCTGTCCACTGTGGCGCTATTGAGCTGGTACTACTGTGCTTGTTGGTAGCCAGTGGGCACGTGTCTCTCTGAATACAGCCATCATCCCAGGAGGCCATGGCTGCAGGCAGAAGTCCAGGGTGTGGCACCTATAAGGAAACTAACAATGCTCTCATGTGGTAGGAACCCTTTAGAGGATTTTTCAGGGATGCCTGGACTCCTCTAGTGTAACGGTTAGAGAGTGACATCTTGCATTGTCCGTGTCCCTGGTGCACTGTGGCTTGGGGACTCTTACGTGGCCTCCGGTTTGCTGCCCTTACCTAAGTTGCCCTCGGCCGCTCACTCCCTGGGAAAAGCTTGAACCCTGACCCAGCCACTTCTGATCTGGAATGCAGTACACCAACCATCAGGAGGGCTGGGGCATGGCCTGGGGTCCATGGCCCATGGCAGCGGCTGTTCCCACAGGCACGTGGAGCTGGCCTTCCATTGGCAGATCATGAAGCCCAACCTGCAGCCTCTGATGCCTGGAGAGACGCACAGCTCCGACAGCATCAAGTGTCACCCTGACAGAGAGACAGCCTTCTCCATCATTCCAGAGAAGGGCATCCTCGAGGCCCACTCAGACCAGGAGTTCATCCTGAGCTTTTCTCCCGACCAGGTCCTCTCATTAGCCAGTGGCGGGGTCTTTAGCTTTTTGCGTGTCTGTGCGTGTGCCTCTCCTCCCCCAACCCCAACCCCCAACTATGTTCTTGAAGGCACAGCTGTGCCTGATGAGGTACCCGGCACCAGGCAGCGTGTGGCTCAGGGTGTAGCTGGGATCTGGTGAGCAGGACTCAGCAGCTTGTTCCCTGACTCCGTCCCCAGATAGTGCCCCCGAAGCACAGTCCTGGCACGTCCCTCAGCCCTGGTGACACTCACAGCTCAAACACATGACCGTCCCCACTGCCCCACCCCTGCAATCCCACGAGCAAGGCATGGGCTCCTGCGCCCGGTGCCCTCATGGCACGGGGCTGGGCCAGGGCTGTTTCCCAGGGTCTGAGACTGGGTTCTGTGCGGCTGCATGCAGCTGCTTGTACCTAGGAGGGTCTGGGACCTTAAACACACCAAGGATGCTCATCAGAGCCCATGTCAGGCGTGGGGGGCTGGGGCTTCCTTTCCTGCCCTGGCAGGGACCCCATCCTCCCTAAGGTGGGGGGGGAGGACAACAGGAAGCAGTGATCCTCCAGACTGCCCCTCCCCCTCCGCCTCCGCCAGGCATGTCAGGACAGAGGAATCCCTGTCCTGTCCCCTAGCTCCCCGCAGGCAGCCAGCCAGCCTGGCTGGATGGCGAGTCTGGTTATCATACTGTGTTCCTCCTACAGCTCAAGTGTTTCCACAGTGTACTGCAAATGGTTCTGGAAGCTGTCCCTGAGCCCTTGAGGTGAGTAGGTGAGCCTGGGTAGGGAGGGGGGCTCCCTGCCACCCCTGGGGTAGCCTAGCTGGTAGCCCCCAGGTGCTGTTGAGGACTGCAGGAGAAGGTTTCCATGATGCACTGGCTAGAGGTGGGTCTCCAGGGAGCATGGTTCACAGGTCCCGGCCAGATGCTCGCTAAACACCCAGCAGGGTCCGTGCCCCAGGCTTTAGGTTAATCTGCCGTCACTTTGCACTGTCACAGGATAGGCATTTTTCATAGGACTGGGGGGTCCGGGGTTGAGGGTAAGGGACCGATTTGTGTTCACAAGACCGAACAAGTGGGGGTAGACACGGGGCACGGCCTCGGGGTGTGTCGGTCCCTAGCTCACAGTGGGTTTGTGTTTAGCTCAGGGATGGAGAACC
Organism: Phodopus roborovskii; assembly: GCF_943737965.1. NCBI lineage: Eukaryota > Metazoa > Chordata > Mammalia > Rodentia > Cricetidae > Phodopus > Phodopus roborovskii. The sequence continues at coordinate 7,276,508 of NW_026125295.1, forward strand.
TGGGGGACTATTCCTACTCCGTGGATGATGTAATCGTCCTGGAAATAGAGGTGAAAGGCTGGGCAGAACCCTTCCAGGTTCTTCTAGAGCCCTATGCCCTCATCATCCCTGGAGAGAGTTACATTGGCATCACTGTGAAGAAAGATTTTAAGGTAAGGAATCCCCTCACCAGCTTCGTCTGGCCCAGGAGATGCCGCACTCAGGCGGAAGCATGGTGAAGGTAGAGCTCCACGGGCCACAACGCGGGGTTCACACTCCTGGGCCAGGCGTGTCTGACTTAATGTCAGTGTCCCAGAATCTTGCCAAGCCAGGGCTGCGGCACTCATCCCCAGGTCTTCAGCAGGATGCGAGGACACCTGTGTGTCTACGACACGGAGCAAACAAAAACTCACCTCTTGGGTGGAGAGGCCCGGGGCTCCAAGCGGCCAGCAGCTAGCAGCGCATCAGACGGGACCCCCTTGGGAGCCGGCCGGCCAGCAATCCCGCTGTCCTCCAGTGGGTTCTGATTTGACACGGAAGGGCAGTACCCAGGCAGCCTGCTGGCTTGTGTCTTTCAGATGTGGAATAACAGCAAGTCACCCATCAGATACCTGTGGGACAAGAACAGCGACTGCCACATCATCGAGGTGGAGCCCTGCACGGGCGTGATAGGTAGGTAGTTCACCTGCAGGAGACCCATGCAGGACCCGGGCTGTCCTGCAGCCAGATCCGGCCTGGGCCGGGAAGAAAATTGTAGCCGCCTCTGATTGCCTCCTCAATGCCCGCCTCTTGTCTAGAGCCGAATGAGGTCGGAGATTTCGAGTTAAACATAACTGGCGGAGTGCCTGGGCCAACCAGCCAGGACCTGCAGTGTGAGATCGAAGACTCACCCTGCCCCGTGGTGCTTCACATCGAAGCCGCCTTCAAGGTGCCGCGGGTGGAACCGGGCAGCTGGGATGCCTAGAGAGGCTGGCCGCAGACCCTCCCCAGGCAGGCAGTGACAAGCCCCTCTGGTGGCTGGTGGCATTTCAGGGACCCGCCCTGGTCATCGATGTCCCCGCCCTTCAGTTCGGTCTGCTCCGCCTGGGCCAGAAGTGTTCACGCTCCATCCACATCCGGAACATCAGCCAGCTCTCGGCCGCGTGGAATTTGAAGGAGAGCCCCGTGTGCCTGTCAGAGAGAAACGAGGATGTGAGTGGGAGGGACACTTCAGGCTCCCTAGATGTGGCCTCCCCGTGGGACACTCACCTCACCTTCGGCAGCAGTCTCCAGGGTGGAATGCATCATCCCTCAGCCCCAATTTCACAGGCGTTTCCCGTTGGCCTTTTTGACCACTGGGTGCAGAAGAGGGTGGCGTGGGGATTCTCCTTCTTAGAAGCAGCCTGGGTCCAGAAGAAAACAGGCAATGAAGCCAGAAGCCCCTCCTACCGGCTCACCTGGGAAATGTGGTTGCAGTTTGAGTACTTGCCACCAGGGGGCGGCGGCTAGTGGCGCTACAAACAAAAGTCAATTTCTGCAGATGTGAGCAGCTAGCTGCCCTGCATTACAACCTCCAACACTGCACAAAACAGGTGGCAGGTGCCAGCATTTCCACAACTCTGAGCCAGAGGGATCAGAAGCCCAAGAGTTTGGGATGGGTCAATCCAGGTCATGTGGCATCTCCAGGCGGTTGTGTCCTCTACACCCATTGCCCTGGCCTCATTGAAGGGAGAGACAGTGCCCTTTCTGGCGTGACTTTCCAGTGACATCCCACTAACCAACATGACCCGCCTGGAGTCTAAGGCTCCTTAGTCCCGCAGGTGCCCCTCCCAGAAGCACACACACACACACACACACACACACACACACACACACACACTCTAGGACAATTTGTTTGGTGTGTCTTCTCGTCTGTCCACTCCTCCCTTGTGTGCATGGGGAGGGGGTGCGTTTGCTGATCGGTGAGTCAATCCTGGGGGGGGGGCGGGTGGGAGTGGGGGAAAACCAGAATGGGGACAAGGGACATCCTGTCTGCGGCTTCCGCTCTCCCCAGTGGGATGACCTCATGGCTAGCCTCAGTTGAAACAGTCAGAGCCGCCCAAGCTCTCCTCCTATCCCTCTCTGGTCTTCTCAGCCCATCCCCCCTTTCCACCCCGGGCGCCCTCCCTACGCCCCACCTCTTAGCTCCGTGCCGGGAGCGTGGGAACCTGTGCCCTGCGTACTCCTTTACCCAAACACACAGTTGTTACTCTCTTGTCCCCCGGGGCCTCACCAGCTGTGGCCCCAGGCTTGATCGCCTCCTCCGTGGTTTGGAGCCGGGGAGATCCAGGGGCAGCTTGGGGGTGAGCCTGGCCAGCACCCAGGTTCTCCGGCCTCACTTGTCGCTGTGTCTTCTGGGTTGACCTCAGGTATCCCCCTTCGAAATTGAGCCTTTGAGTGGCCAGCTCCACCCTCTGGGGGAGTGCAAAGTGACCATCACCTTAGAGACCTCCCACTGCCGGCGCCTGCAGACTGTACTGGAGCTAGAGGTGGAAAACGGGGCCTGGAGGTATGGAGGGCTGGGAGGGTGACTGTGGGCTGCGTTTGTTTTCACCTTCCGCTGACACTGTGTGCAACTCTGTACTCATCTAGACATTATTCCTGAGTTTAAAACTACAGATGCCGGGAGCTGGAGGAATGGCCAGGGTGTGACTGCCAATATCCAGCTCAGGCGTCTCAGGACCGCCTGTAATTCCCACTCCAGGGCAGCTAGCTGGTGCTGTCTCCTGGCTTCCTCGGGCTGTTTCCTAGCAAGAGGACACCTAAGAATGGAAAGCAGGAACCGCTCATGCTCTTGGGCAAGAGAGTGGACGCAGTCGGGGTTAAATGTGCTAACACTATTGTAGCCTGATAGGACACACCAGAGGCTCAGAAGGCAGTGACGCCCCTCCCCTCCCCCTCCCTCCCCTCCTGTCTTTTCTGATTGAGTTTTTGAGATGGTATCATGTAGCCAAGGCTAGCTTTGCACTCATATGCAGCTGAGGACTTAAATTTCTGATCCTGCTGCCTCCACCTCTCAAGTTCTGGGATGGCAGGTGAATGCCACCAGGACCAGATAGAGAACACTTCGTTTTTTTAAAAAAAAAATATTTATGGTTTCTTAGTTATTTTGTTTTGTATTTTGTGTCTGTGTGTGTTTGTGTGTCTCTCTGTGAACATATCTGTGTGTGTGTGTGTGTTTGTGTATCTCTCTGTGTGTCTGTGTGTGTCTATGTGTGCATGTCTGGTGTGTATGTGTGTGAACATGTGTGTGTGTGTCTGTGTGCATGTGTGTGAGTGTGTGTATGTGTGCCTTCCATTTCAATACACATCTTAGTTCTGTTCACTCTTAAAAGTATGATAGCAAGGTCTCCAAACATTCTAGTCCAATCATCATTCCCCCTTAAATATTTCTGGCTTCTGAGTACATGAGACCCATCAGCACAGATTTAGTTACTGGTAAATGGATCTCTCTCTCTCTCTCTCTCTCTCTCTCTCTCTCTCTCTCTCTCTCTCTCTCTCAGTTTTTCAAGACATGGTTTCTCTGTCTCAGTCCTAGCTGTCCTGGAACTTGGTCTATACACCTGGCCTAGAACTCACAAACATCCACCTGCCTCTGCCTCCCGGTTGTTGAGATCAAAGGCGTGCACCACCACCACCACCTGGCTGTAGTTGTCTTTTAAGTCAGATAAAATAAATGAGTCACAGGGGAAAATAAATCTATTCCATCTTTTATATTTGCTTACAGGTTTTCTTTGGTAGTATCATGCCAGTCTGGACCCCACCAGTGAAAGAAAACAATAACATTTATTAAAATGTGATGTTGGAGGAGGTGCTGGGAGTTAGCTAAGTTGATTGCTGGGAGAGCATGAGAACCTGAGTTTGGGTCTCTAGCACTCACATGAGAAGCTGACTGCAGCAGCAGTGGTTTTTTATGATTTTTTTTTTAAAATAAAAGAGTACATGAATTGATCCCAACCACAGTTTCCCCTCCCTCCACTCCCCCCAGTCCCTTCCCCCTCCCCTCTCCCCCCTAATGCTCTTCCATCCCCCCCCCAAAAGAGCAGGCTCCCCAGGAATACCCACCAAACTCAGCGTACCATGGCTGGATGAAGTAACCAGTAGGAGGAAAAGGGTCCCAAGCACAGGCAGGAGAGTCAGAGACACCCCACGCAACTGTGACATACATGCAGAGGACCTGGCTCAGGCTCATGCAGGGTCCGTGTTTGTCGCTCCGTCTCTGTGAGCCCTGCTTCGTTGAGTCTGTGGGTTGTATTCTCATGGTGTCCTTGACCCCTCTGGCTCCTACAGTTCTCCCTTTCTCTCTTTACCGGGGCTCCTTGAGCTCTGCCTACGGTTTGGCCGCCGGTCTCTGCACCTGCTGCCATCAATTGCTGGACGATGCCTCTCTGATGCCATAGAGCAGCGCCTAGATGGCCTATGAGTTCAGCAGAATATTGTTAGGAAGAGGCAGGGTCAGGCATGAGTTTCCTCTCATGGCATGGGCCTCAAGTTGGACCAGTCACTGGTTGGCCACCAATGTTCTGCACGGCCATTGTTGCCCCAGGACATTTTGCGGGCAGGACAGACTGTAGGTCTAGGGTTTCATGACTGGGTTGGTGTCCCAGTCCCGCTGTGGGGAGTATTGCCATATCCCCCATTACTGTAATACAAAAAAAAACAAAAACAAAACAAAACAACAACAACAAAACCATCCTGAGTGAGGTAACCCAGACCCAGAAAGATAAACATAGTATGTGCTCACTCATAAGAGGATATTAGCTGTTAAGTACAGAATAATCATGCTGCAAACCACAGGCCCTGAGAGGCTAAGTCACAAGGAGGGCTCGAGGGGGGACACGTGGACCTCCCGGGGAAGGGGGAATGGAGTGGTGGTGGCAGGTGGATTGGTGGCAGGTGGGGATGGGCACAGGAAGATCAGGCTGGGGTGGGAGGGGCAGAGGGAGAGTACTGGAAGAGAGGACTGGAATTGGGGGCCCTTGGGGGATAATGTAGAAACCTAGCGCAGTGGAAACTCCCTGGAATCTGTGAGGGTGACCCTGAAGTCTCCCCCTAATGGCAGCATGTGTTGGTAGTCTAAGCACTTGGGGAGGCTGAGACCGGCAGCTCCGGGGATCACCGACGGGCCAGATTAGCCAGACCCTGTTCAAAAAACAAAGCGTGCAGCAACTCAGGAAGACATCCGACATTGACATTGACCTCTGACCCCCCACACACACACACACGAGACTTGGTTACAGTCAGATGTGGCACATGCCTATAATACCAGCACTCAGGCAGCTGAAATAAAAATATTGTGAATTTAAGCACTGCCCCAGATACAAAACAAGTCTATGTAGTATATTACACATACTACCTAGTAATATGATATATAAACTATATGTAATATTACATGTGCATGTAGATATAATTCTTGCAAGGACTCAATCAGCTATGGCTGGCCAGGCAACCCCAGGCTCTTGCTTTTAAGGTCCCTCAGATGACTGACAGGCCCATGTGCACCCTGTAGGATAATCTCCTCTGCACACTACTCACCATAAAGGTAACCTCACTACAAAATGGCCCCGGCCATCTAGACATGTAGAACACTTGTCCACCAAACTCCTGCCTCATGACAAGAAGAAAAAAAAAAAAAAAAAAAAAAAGAACAAACAAAAAGCAACTCTCTATGTCTGTGAGAGAACTGAGGATGTACCACCCCAACCCCAGGGAGACAGTCAAATGTAGAAAACAGGCCAGTTGCCCCTAAGCAGCATGGCTGGAGCCAGTCATGGAAGGGACACTCAACAGCTCCAACAAATTCTGGAGACGGGATGTCAGCCGGGGTAAGATTCGAAGCTTTTGAGAGCCGGTGTACTTTACCTTTTGTTGTTGTGACGAAATACTGCCAGCTGGGCAGTGCTGGCGCATGACTTTCATCCCAACACTGGAGAGGCAGAGGCAGGGGAATTTCTGAGTTCAAGGCCAGCCTGGTCTACAGAGTGAGTTCAGGACAGGCAGAGCCACACAGGGAAACCCTGTCTTGAAAACCCAACAACAACAAAACACTCTGACCACAAAGCAACGTAGAGAAAGGAAAGATTTACTTAGCTCACGCTTCCCGGTCATGCCGCATCGCTGAGGGAAGTCGAGGCCGGAACCAGAAGCAGACACCGTGGAGGAGCATGGCTGGCTGGTTCCCTCATGGGTTCACGCTCAGCTAACTTCTGTTATACAGCCCAGAACCACCTGCCCGGGAAATGGCGCTGCCCACAGTGGGCTGAGGCTTCCTGCTCCAGTTACAACCCAGACAGTCCCCCACAGACGCACACACAGGTCAATCTGGCTAGACAGTCCCTCAGGTGCCCAGGCTATGCCAGTTGAAGTTAACTAGGACAGGAGCACCTAGATTCCTTTGGTGAAGACAAGAAAGTTCTTTTCTTTTGGCCAGGGTTAGGAAGGGGTGAGTGACCATCCTGAAATAAACCCAGAGTGTTCACCTTAAAATTTCTCATATTTTGGGGCTGGAGAGATGGCTCAGAGGTTAAGAGCACTGGCTGCCCTTCCAGAGGTCCCGAGTTCAATTCCAAGCACCCACATGGTGGCTGACAGCCATCCATAATGAGATCTGCTGCCCCCTTCTGGCTTGCAGGGACACATGCAGGAGGAATGATGTATACATAATAAATAAATCTTTAAAAAAAATTGTCATTATTTCGAGAGGGATTTAGACTTAAGGCGTGTGTTTCTCCACGCTCGTTGTTGAAGAATAAGGATATGGTTTGTTATGAATGACGAGCCTGCATTTTGGGTTTCTTGAGGCGGGTCTCACTGTGCAGCCCTGGCTTGCTCTGCGGACCAGGCTGGCCTGGGACCCACAGTGACCCTGCTGTCTCTGCCTTCTGGGTTCTGGATTTATAAATGTGCTACCCCTAGCTGGTAGTTTGGTTTTTTGTGTGTGTTTGTTTTTGTTTTACCTTTTGTTACTGCATTAATAGATTCCTCGGGGTCATTTGTAAATTGGGGAGGTTTCATTTTCTCCTTTTATGATTTCCTGTGTTCCAGCTACCTTCCTGTGTATGCTGAGGTGCAGCAGCCTTACGTGTACCTGCAGAGCAGCCACGTGGAGCTCAGCGACCTGTACCTGGGTGTGCCCACAAAGTCAACCATCATGCTGGTCAATGGGACACTCCTGCCCACCCGCTTCCACTGGGGCAAGGTGACCGATTGAGCCTCAACTAGCAGCAATCTGCAGCTGCCAGCAGTGTGTGGGAGACATGCGGGGGGGGGGACCCCACCGCCTGGCTGGCCACCCTCCAAATAAAGGTTCACCCCCCCAGCCTGTGGCCCCACCCACAGCTCTCAGCCTCCCCCCCAAGCCTGTGGCCCCGACCACAGCTCTCAGAAAAACATGGCTCCTTAAACTGAGCAGTACATCTTGCCTGATCTTTCACGGCTCCATCTTTAGGGAATTCTAGTTCCCTGCCCAAGAAGGAGTTCCTGGTAAACACAGCTGGGACCTCTCAGCCAGCACAGCTCATAGCTGCTCTGCATGGCTGCTCGGAACCTAGTCATAGCAATGCCCCTGTAGTCGACAGTGGAGGGTGCTCTGAGCACCACGAGAGGAGCCTAAAAGGCAGCTGCCTTCTGCTGTCCACTGCAGCGGGCTGCCCGGCTTTGTCCAGGCAACTCCATGGTGCGTGGTGAAGCCCACCATGGTCTGTGGTTTATTCCTGACCTGCCGGCCCTGTCCGGCTTGCTGTGATCAGCCCTGCGCGCAGACCTGGCCCATCTGGTAGCCTCACGCGATAGTAACTCCATCCTGTGTCTTCCAGCTCCTGGGGGCTCAAGCATCCTTGTGTACAGTGACGATCTCTCCCAGACGTGGCCTACTGGGCCCCAGTGAAGAGCGCCAGCTCAGCTTGGAGTTTACAGCCAACACACGGGTGAGTAAGGCAGTTTGGGGGTGCTTTGTGGCTGGGAAGGCACCCCGCCCAACCAGGGGCACCGATGCATCCAGGGAGGCCTAACCGACCCTGCTTCTCATGAGTGGGCAAGAGATTTAATGTGTTTGCGCTTAGGGTTCTCTTTCATTCTGGACCTACTCTCTGCGACCACAAGGCCAGAGAGCCTAGAGAAGGCTCAGATGTGGTCTGAGATCCATTGACCATACGGTCACCAGCCCTACCTTCTCTAGGCAAGTCTCTGTGGCCTCAGGCACTTTGCTCGGGGCAAAGCCATTGCTCAAGGCAAGCACTCTTCTAGGTGCCACAGGGGGAGGCTAACAGGTGGCCAGTGTCCTCCTAGGAGAGGCAGGGCTTCTCCCTGGAGTACCCAGAGGGGTGCCATCACAGGGGGACTTGCTCAGTGTTCAGGTGTCACTGGCTCTGTCTTAAATATTAACCCATTTCTATTAATCTAAGTGTTCCACGTGGTCTTAGCTTACCGGAGAGAGGGTCCGGAGTTCTTCTCAAGTCCCTACACCTTGAATCTCCTCCCTACTACTCCCCGAATCCTCCTTGTCTCCTAGTCCCGCCTATCTTGCTTTCCTATTGGCCAACAGTGCTTCATTCATTAACCAATAAGAGAAACATATTTACAGAATGACATCTCCCATCTGAGGGTCAGCCCCTAAGGGCCGGCCTTGTCTGGGCCGGCAGGACGGCTCACTGGAGGTACTTGGAGGCCCTTCCTCAGAGAGAAGCCAGGCTTTCATGTTCCCATGGTAGCAGAAGACTGTCTGGCTCATCTTCTGGGGTCCCAGCCCTGAAACTGACCTGTGGATCAACCTCTTGCAGGAGAAGCTGATTGACTTGGCCCTCCCTTGTCATGTGTCTGGCATGGAGAAGCCACTGGCCCTGGGCATCTCTGGGACGCCTTTGGGACTGCGAGTGACCGTCACCACCTCCACAGAGGACTGTGATGGGAGGTGAGTCCCGGGTAGGGTAAGCCTCTTGGAGGGCTGGCATTGCACGGTGGTACTGGTCCCCACCCGCCCCCACCCCCATCCTCCCGAGCAAATCCCTGCATCTCTGAGAGAAGGCTATGGTTAGTTGTCGCAGGCCCTAGCTGTCTCTGCAGAAGCCGCCCCTTCCACTCGACCCTGCGTGGCATTTCTGTAGCCTCGCAGAGGCAGGCAGGAGATGGCAGGGGCCCAGCACCTTGGAGCCATGGCATGCTGTCCCCAAGGGGGGCAGTTGTGCTGTTCAAGAGCTCCTCTGGCATGGTGGATCGGCAAGAAGGTTGGGCCTGGGGGTCTGACACCCCCTGAGGGGGGAGCTCTTTTTAAGTTGGGCCTCAGGACCGGCCCCCGCCCCACCCCACGGGGGGCAAGGGGGAGGGGAGGGCTCTCTGAACGGATGCAGGAGTAGCAGCGAAACGGTGTGTGGCACGGGGCAGTGCTGTCGGCAGTGCGCTGTGCTCCGGGGAACGCGCCGAGCTCCGCTTGGACTTCGGCTCCAAAGTACCACTGAGGACCGGCGTGACGCGACAGCTCATCCTGACGAATCGCTCCCCGATACAGACCCCTTTCACCCTCAAATTTGAGTACTTCGGGAGCTCCCAAGACAGTCTGAACAGAAAGACCAGCCTGTAAGTCCCTCCCAGTGTCCTCTCGGGGCATTCCCCGGGGTGCATGAGGTCACATGGGTTATCCATCCTCAGTGGGCCCTTGACACCGGCCGGTGCGGGAGGGCAGACACACCAGGTAGGAGAGATGGGTAAATGAGGGAGATGCTACTGTAGACAGGGACCAGGGGCAGAGGTGTGGGCTAAGGACTTAGAAAGACAGTCGTCCTGGACCCTGGATCACGGGTCTGAGCTGGGAGGTGCAGGGAGGCGAGGAAGCACTGTCCAGACCCTTAGCTCTGTGCTACAGCCTGTCAGTACCTCCTGATGCCAGACAGGGGGCAGCTGGGGAGAGTGGGGCCTGTGGCAAAGGGTGCCCAAGGTCTGCAGACGCAGAGCTGGGTTTGCCCCTGGGATAACAGACCTCTGGCTCGGAGGAGACCGTCCTGTGGATTTCCTGGGAGGCAACCCTACTACTTTCAGGGTGGCCTGCAGGTGGGGATGCTTTGGATAGCAGAGGTCCAGCAGGAAAAGAAATGTAAAAGGGGGTGAAGAGGGGACCTGGCCAGCTTCCCATGCTGAGCGCCTGTCCAGATGTTTCTAGCATGGGCTGTGGCTCAGGGCGCGTGTGGGATGGACTGACGGCTCTGATTCTGTTTCCCGTGCCTGCAAAGCCCTGACATGCCCCCAGCCCTGCTAAAGACAGCGCGCATCCAAGAGCACTTGGCCAAGAAAGAACAGATGGGTGAGAGCCGCCGCCATGTAACATGGGAAGTGTTGGGTCCAGGCCATGGGCTTTACAGGCCCTTCTGAAGATGTGATGTCACATCCTGACCTCAGCATGCGCCAGGGAGGGAGAAGGTGACCAGCAACTAACTCCCTCCCTCTCAGGGTACTCCTCAGTGAGATTCCCAACATGGCCAAGTCCTGTGAAGGACGTGGTTTTGTTTGGGGGGCCGGTGGCGGTCAGGAGAGCCTGAGCTCATAGAGGTACAGGAGGCTGGTCAAGCAGAGCCACTTCCAGCTGGCTATAGGGGCCCTGCAGTGACTCCACCAGGGCCAGGCGTTGCTAAGTCCTGAGGATTCAGCCCTCACTCTCAGCCCAGGGCCCTGACGCTCCATGTTCTGTCGTCCGCAGACTTTATGGAAAGCATGCTATCTCACGGGAAAGGAGCTGCTTTCTTCCCCCACATCTCCCAGGGCATGCTGGGAGCCTATCAGCAGCTGAAAATCAGCATCACGGGCTGTGCCAGCATGTGGGGCGAGTACTGGGATGCCCTCCTCTGCACGGTAAGGACCTGACGTAGGCTCACGTGCCTAGACTCCTGTCTGCCCTCAGAGCTGTGGCCCTCAGCCTCTCCAAGCGCGGCTGTTGTCACGTGCTGGTCACTCACACAGCTGCAGCCTCTGGGGTCAAGGCTGAGATGCTTCCGGCAGAGTCCTCTTGTTTAGCAGAACCTTCTGGATCTCTGTGATATACAGGGCTGGGGCCACCATGTGGGGGACAGGAAATGGCAGACCAGAAATAACAGCGAGGAGTAAAGAGGAGGCAGCCACAGCTTCCCCAGCACTACAACTGTACCCAGCTCTTTGCATTCGGTCATTTGCTAGGCAGCGTATACAGACACGTGCGCACGCGCGCGCACACAGTGCACACACACACACACACACACACACACGCACACCATACACATGCATACACAACAGTCATGCACCCCCCACACACACACACGCGTGCGCATACAACACTCATTTAACTCACATATGCACATACATACATATGCAATACACATTCATGCAATACACACACATTCATACAATATACACATAACACAACACACACGTGCACACGTGTGCACGCTTGCACACACATCACACACATTCATACACAGCACACACGCACACAGCACACATGCGCACACAGACACGCACATGTACCACACACATGCATACAACACCCACACATGCACATACATTCATACAATACACACATACACACACATGCACTTGTGCACACACACAATCTTTAACAGACAAAAAGATATTTGAACAAAGGGGCCACAAGAGCCCAGAGACCCTGCAGCTAGATCAGTAGACGGTAGCAGGCTGTGAGGGAAGGAAGGGCAGCCAGGGGCAGGGGGGAAGCGGCCCAAGCTAGAGGCGTCTGGGTCAGGAACTGGGCAGCGAGTGGGGCTGAGTTCGGGAACCAAGTGTCAGCTTTGCATGGCAGAAATGCAGTGGCCCTCACTGACAAAGAGCTGGTGTGTTTGCAGGTGGGGGACCTGCCAGTAACCCTCATCCCCGTGTATATGGCTGTGGTGGGCTGCCCCATCAGCTCCCTGAGGAACACATGCTACAGCGTGGCCCCGTTCCAGAAGGAGCCTATCATCAGGTACCCGCTTCAGCCCAGGCCCCCGGTCGATCCCTGACGACCCCAGAGCCCTCTGGCTGCCAGTCTGGCTTGTCCCTGCTGCCTCCTGGTTCTCCGGCTGGCTTAGGGCCGCCTGTGCCACCCACAAGGAGGCTCTGGGGGGGGGCGGGGCTGCCTTGGGGAAGCAGAACCTCAGGGGACAGGGCTGACGTTTGTGTGTCTCTGAGGGCTTTGGGACGGTGGATGGACAGAAGAGTGATCCAAAGCATGCCAGTCCCTAGGCTGATGCTAGGCTGACGAGCCCAGCCATAGTGTCAGCAACCGGGTGATGTGACAGTTCAGTTCTGCAGTCCTGGACCCTGGTGTTACCCAGACAAGGATGGATAGCTGATGCCTCTCGGGCCCGAGGCCCGCCCAGGTCTCCTGCCCTGCAAGGTTACAGTCTATACAGAGTATACTGGTTCAGGCTGCTCTCCCCCCACCCCCAGGTTTGGGACCCAGATCTCTGGAGGAGACACAGTCACCAGAATCCTCCGTCTGTATAACTCCAGTCCCTGCGGTGAGTTGCTCGTGACTGTCAGGGTATCGTGTCCAGCAGGGAGAGCAGATGGCCTTGAGGGAGCTGACAGCCACAAACAGGACCCAGGAGTCCAAGGGGCCTGTGGCCCTTGAGACAGACCCAGAGGTCCAAAGTAGAGGGGCGGACTATGCCAGGCCAGGCTTTAGAGAGAGGGACTTCTGTCCTTGAGGATGGGACTCACCCTTGCTAACCTTTGTGTCACCAGGGTCACTGTGCCCAGGGGCAGACACTTGCAGGGCCCCGATTCCTCAGTCCTTCAGTCAGCAGTATCTGAGTTCCACACAAGGGACCGAGGATCCCGAGAGAACAAGAAAAGGGGCTTTCCCTGGGGACTTCCATCCTGATGGCTGCGTGACCAGGCGCTGGGTCCTTGGAGGTCCTTGGAGGAGCCTCTGTACTTCCTCTGGAGGGCACCTGGGCTGCATCCGGGCAAAGGCAGAGAGGCGGGGTGCATGTGGGAACTTGGGGGCACATTGGCGATTTATGGAGGATTTATGGGCAACCCAGAGACCAGAGGTGTGAAACTCCCCAGGCCATTCTAAGGAAGGTACAGCCACAGGCATGAAGCAGGGCTCTGTGAGCCTGCTCCTTGAGGGACCCGCGCTTCTGAAAGGTGTCATCGAGTCTTGCAATCAGGCCCTCCTTGTGTTTACAATAGCTTTGGGTTGCATTTCCAGCTGCTCGCTCACTCAGACGCTTGAGAAATGACTCTTGTGCCTGCCCGGTGGAGCCTTCTCAGTCAGTCCTCTTGGGCCCCTTTAGTTTAATGCTGCCCACTCTCAGGAGTCCCCTTGCTTTGTGTGAGCATCGTTGGCCTGGGCCACAGTGTCTCACTAATGTCACTGACTTGCTATCACTTTGATGCGACTTGTTTCTGTTTTTGAGTTTTGGGGGGCTTTTATTTTTACATTCCAACCTCAGCTCCCCCTTCCCCCTCCTCCCATCGGCTCCACGGAGAGGGTGAGGCCTCCGCAGGAAGTCTACTAAGTCTGTCCCATCATCTCACTGACCTTTTTAAGTTTTAAAATTAAATGTACTTGTGCGTGTGAAGGGTCATGCATGACAGGTTGGAGGGGGAGGCAGAGGGCGATTTTAAGAGTCTGTCCTCTCCTGTTATGTGTGGTTTTGGTATGCAACAGGAGGCTAGGCTTTTGAAAGTCCAGCAATGACCTTGTCTGTGGGATTGTTTGTTCATTTATTTATTTTTGGTTGGTTCTGCAGTTGCAGGGCGTCAACTGGATGTCTCTCAGGCTAGACCGGTTCTCTGCCCACGGCCGTCTCTCTAGCCATTGCCTCCCTTTCCATTTAGAGATAAGGGCACACTAAGTTGCCTAGGCTGCCCTTGAACTCACTCAGGAAAGGACATGGGGTCTTCCTGCCTCGTCTTCCCACGTAGCTGGGATCGCAGGCCTGTGTCTCGAGCCCAGCTAGCTATTCCCTGGGCTTTCTCTTTGGTTTCCATTCTCCCTGGAGGTTCCCTTTTCTTCCTCACTAGCACAATGTCTGCACGTTGTTCTGGTCTTCTGGATTCAGGAGGTCATCGTGACCCAGGAAGTCCCTGCTAACTGACGCGTGGGGAGGTGACTGGGTCATTGGCCCCGGTGTCCTGCCGTGGCATGGCTGAGGAGGTGGTGTGGCCGAGGGAAACTTTTGCATGGTGGGAAGAGGTCTGCACTAGCTCTAGTGCAGTTAGGAAGCAGCTAGGTAGGGTGGGTCAAGGACAGGCAGAGGACAGAGGGGGCCCTGTGCTTGGCGGGTCACCGGTAAGGGGAGCAGGATTGGTCAGCACCGTGGCAGATGAAGTGTAGCCACCACTGGGCACGGCGGGGCACGTAAGAGGCGTCAGAAGAGAGAAAGTGCACGGGAAAGAGCAGTGTGGCAGCCCAGGTCGGGAGCAACGGGGCGCACTCTCTTCAGCCTGGAGGACTCACCCAGGGCTATCCAGAAGGGTGATGCTGGTGGCTCACCCAGAGTTCGGCTTTGCCTCATGGGTAGAAGGATGGGGGTACAAGGAAGACGGCCACAAAGGTTAGCCTGACTTGGGGAGGAAATGGAGACAGACCGGGCTGACTGATGGGTGTGGAGACGGTGGAAGGCATGGGACCATCAGAGACAAACCAAAGGGGCCCGAGGCTGCAGGAAGCATGCAGAGCCTAGGTTGAGGGATGTGGACATGAAGACTGGCCTTGTGACCAATCATGAGGGCTTCGGGTAACTGAGCTAGGTGGCGTAAGCCTGTGAACTACTTGTGTTCCTGTTTGTGTGTGTGTGTGTGTGTGTGTGTGTTGCACATGCGTGTTCACGTGTATGAGTGCATATGTGTTCAGGTGTGCTCATAAGACTACCCAGGTGTGGAGAACCCAGAAGATGGCCTTGGTGCTGCTCCTCAGGTGCCATCCACCTTGCCGCTTGAAATAGGGTCTGTCACTGTCCCAGGAGTCCCCAGGTAACCTAGACTGGCTCAGCAACCCCCAGGCCTGGCTCCGCCTCCTCAGAGCTGGGGTTACAAGTGTGTGCCACCACACCCAGCTGTTCACGCTGTGCTGTGGTCCAGAGTCAAGTCCTCGTGTGTATGGTGTCCTAGTTTGCTTTCTGCTGGTGTGACGAAACACTGTGCAAAGCAAAACCAACCCGGGAAGGAGAGGGCTTGCTTCACTTCGTTGCTAACAGTCCATCACCAAGGAAAGGCAGGGCAGGGGTCTGGAGACAGGAGTGAGCAGGAGCAGAGACAGTGGAGGAGCAGCTGCTCACAGGCTTGCTCCTCTGGGCACACTCACCTGGTGATCTGCTACCCTGCCCAGGGATGAGCTTGCCCAGGGCCCTCCCACAGCAATCACTAACGAGAAAATGCCTCACAGACATGCGCACAGGCCAAGCTGATGGAGGCTGCTTCTCAAGTGGGGTCTCCTCTTCCTACACACACCTCTGGTTTGGGGCATGTTGACAGACACTAACCAACACACAGCGAGCACCTGACCAACCCAGCCTTCTTCCCACTCCGCAAGAACTGCTCCCTAAAATGGTGGCATTATAAAAATAGTGAGGTCCCCGTCCGCCATGAGTACGGGAGACCACGGAGGTGAAGGCCAGGAGAAGACGCCCGCTCTCCTTTTCCTCCATGCCCCCCCCCCCAGATATCCGCCTAGACTGGGCGACCTATGTCCCAGAAGAAAAGGAAGATCGGCTGCTGGAGCTGCTCGTGTTCTACGGGCCACCCTTCCCACTGCTGGACCAAGCTGGGAATGAGCTCCTGTGCCCCGAGACCCCTGAGGCCAGCTCACCAGAGTCCCCAAGTCTCTCCAGTGTGTCAGTGTCTAGCCATGCGGTTCCCTCATCGGTGAGCGGAAGTGCAGGGCGTGTGAGACCCGCGGGTCAGCTCGAGCCCACTCGAGCTTCGGGGTGTCTTTGGTAACAGGGTAGCTGCAGCACCAGGGCTGAAGAGCAGATCATCTCAGTCATCCTGCAGGGGCATGACGGGGAGCCCTCCGATAGCGTGTACCGTATCAGCCCCAAGCAGGTGGTGAGTGGGTAGGGGGTGGACGCTCTGCTCCGGTGGAGCTGCCCTGGCCCTGGCTGAGCATGGGCGGGGCTGAGGCTGCTGTGTCCCCCCCCCAGGTCATCCCAGCGGGAGGCAACAGAACCATGCATATCTCCTTCACACCCATGGTGCTGGGCCCTGATGTCCCGCACAAGGTGGGGTGTACTGGCTATGCCCTGGGCTTCATGAGCTTGGATAAGGAGGTGAGCCTTCCCACCTGGGGTGAGGGTGCTGTGGCCCCCTCCTCTCCCCCTCGAGTCACCCTGCCTGCTCAGCCCCCCGGGGGCCACCAGTGACCCCGGATGGATTGGGCTCCGCAGACAGACAGAGAGATCCCAGGTCGAATGCGCCGCCTTCAGGAGTTTGCCGTGGGCCCCCTGAGACTAGATCTGAATGGCTACGTGAGGCTTGCACAGTGAGTCAACCGCATCTCCCTCCCCTAGCCCTATGCCCTTGAGAGAGGAACCTCTCTTCCCTGGACAGACATAGGAGGGAGGAGGAGCCAGCAGGGGCAGGGAGGTGCGGCCAGGGGACCCAGGTCCCGGCTGCCTGAGTAGTGCCTGTCACTACAGGCTGACCATCGAGCTGGACAACAGTGGCTACTTGGAATTCCGGTGCCAGGCCAGTGACCTCATCCCGAAAAATCCCTGCTGTGGGGTGAGTATGCTGTCACCCTGAACCAGCCAAAGGGCTTGCACCACCCATGTGCCCGTGGGTCCTTTCTGGGGCATAGGCTCTTGAGTCCTTTTCCCAGAGCTACGGCCTGAGGAGCAGGAAGAGATGCGCCGCCATGTGGCTTCCCCTCTCACCCCCTCCACCCTGTGGCCCCAGGTGCTGAGTGACCGGCTCACCACCCGCCACCTGAAACTGATCAACACCACGGAAATCCTGCACTACTTCCGGGTCCTGGTCTCCAGGCCCTTCTTCGTTTCTCAAGATGGGGCCAGCTGGGACGACAGAGCTTGTCATCAAGAAGAAGAGGAGGTAGCATCCTCAGGCCAGCAGCTGCTACTCCGACCACAGGAGAACATGCTGGTCAGTGCAGGGGTGCACCGCCCCCCTCCCCACCTCTACAGGCCACACGCACGTGCGCGTGCACGCGCCCGCGCACACACACACACACACACACACACGCACGCACGCACGCACGCATGCACGCGCACACACATGCACCCTGCTCCCATCTTGGTACCAGGTATGAAAGGACAGTCCTAGGTGCTTGCCCCAGACATATCCCTTCCAACATAACGTAGTCCCTCTGCACGTTACACACAGATGGACCTTCTGCAAGTAGCCACATACATTCCAGAAACATGCCCAGATTCTCCAGTGTGTGTCCCTGTGTGCCACCGCTGATGGCCTGGTGGCGGCCAGTGAATCCTGGTGAGCACCGCTCACCAGGCACAAAACAAGCGCACAGTCCTTCAAATAGTGGCCCCCTGGGTGGGCACAGGCCTCTGCAGGGTGGACAGCAAAACTGTAGACCCTCCATCTGCCACCTCCCCCTCCTGCCTCCTTGCAGCCCCTCACCCTTCTGTTGCCGGCCTATAGAGCCCCGGCTCAGTGCCTGTCCCGCTCTGCATATCCCGGGTGCTCGAATTCAGCTCCTCCTGGGTCTCCCTGAGCGGCCACAGGCTCGCAGGTGTATCTTTCACTGTCTGCACGTGTTGCCTGGTGGGACTTCCCAGGCCTTGCTTGGGGAGGTGGGGCAGCCAGAGCCAGAGCTGCAGGAGATGGCACTGGGAAGCTCTTGCCCGCTCTGCGCAGGCTCCCTGCTAAGACCGCTAAGAGGAAGGGAGGCTCCATCCCACTAGAGCTCCCCAGGAGGCTCAGGGGTGACCCAGATGCTTCCAGAAAGAAGTGAACAGCCTATAGTGGCCTTGCATCGTCCCCCGTGGGTGCAGATGGTACCCGGACACCTGACCTGAACTGGTTTAGTTCTAGATCTGAACACACCCGTAAAGCTGAATTCGCCGTTACCATACCCCGTCCCACACACTGTCTCCTCCATGTAGTGGTATTTTATCCCAGCAGCCACTCGTGCCCTCCAGATCTCTGAACTCCCCTCCCCCGTGACCAATCAAGCCCCGGGGCAACCTGTTGCTTGGTGGCGGTCCCGCGCTTCCCATCGGCACTAGTAGCAAATACCTCGGCTGATTCCTTCTTGAGGGCCTGAGCCCAAGCCCTGCTCTGTTTGGCCTCAGTCCCACCCCAGTTCCCAGTCTGCTGTTCTCAGCCCACTCAGGTTCCACAGCCCAACTCCCCACAGCAGCCAGAGGCACTGTGGAAGGAAAAACGGCCACGGATGTCCCATTTCAGACCCTAACAGACCTCCCTGGTGTCCTCAGAACAAAAAGCCTTTCCTTGGCCGGCACACACAACCTAGCCCAGGCCACCCTGAGAAGTGTGGTCCCCTCAGTAGACTCCCGAGGACAAAGAAGGCAGCCTCTGGGCTGGCCAGGTGCCACACGCACGCACGCACGCACGCACAGCGAGTGTGTGCAGGGCCCGGGGACCATGTGCTCCACATGGGGGCACTGCTGAGCCATGTGCTGGGCAGCTGGCCCTCTCTGGGCTTCACCCGCCCGCCCCACAGACTGGGGGCCTCCCCGAACAGGACCCTGCCTTCAGTGACCTGGGTGATGCTGTGTCTACATCTGCTCAGGTGGCCGTGTCCTTCTCTCTGTCCCTGGAGCTACTGTCCTACCAGAAGCTCCCAGCCGATCAGATGCTACCTGGAGTGGACATTCAGCAGAGCGAGCACGGGGAGAAACAGATGGAGTTCACACAGAACCTGAGCCTATGCTTCACCAACCACACCGTTCAGGCACGCCCTAGGCTTCCTCCTCCCCCCCCCACCCCCGACCCGACCCGGGCAGGAAGATGGCAGCCTGCCCCGAGGGTGAGGGACAGGAGGGGGAAATCCGGGGTGCTTCCTGGAGGAGGTGGCAGGTGAAGCCTCATTGGTGGGCATGGTGACCCCCAAGGAAGCTTTGAGGGACACCGCTTCACCCCTGCAGGGCCTTGAGAGCCACTGAGCAGGTGGCGCGCACGGGTCAGTGTGGAGCTGAGGTGCAGCCGGGGCACAAGCAGGGAGGTAGAGGCAGAGGCCCTGCAGCCTGCAACCTGGCAGCACCTGGGGCCAAAGACAAGTTGACCATGGCGGTGCCTGAGCGATTGATTCATTCGTGAACTTCTGAGAGGCCTTGGGCCACTTGGCCAGAGAGTGTACCCTGGACCCCACAGGAGGAGGGAGACAGGGTGACGAAGGCCAGGTGGCGTCTGACTGACTGACTGACTGACTGGAAGCAGACCATGCGCTCCACGGGAGGGAGGCTGGCAGAGAAGCTGAGGTGTCCCTCTGGTCCTGCAGGGTGCCCTGCCCCCCTGTCCCTCTGGCCGGGGTGGGGGGGGCAGTGCCAACCTCCCGCTGCCTAACGGCCTGCCACCCTAGCTCTGTTCAGACGTGTCAGTACTTGGGGGAGGTGGGAGTCCCTGTGCCCCAGGACCCCAGTTCAGATCAACACCCCAGCGGGGGTTGGGGCCAAGGGTGCCTCATCCCTCACCGAGTCTCGGGCTCCCAGGAGGTGCCCCTGCGGGCCATCGTGGCTGTGCCGTCGCTGCAGCTCTCTACCAGCTGGGTGGACTTCGGGACCTGCTTTGTGAACCAACAGCACAGCCGGGAGGTCTACCTCATGAACCTCAGCAGCTGCCTGAGCTACTGGACAGTGCTGATGGGTACGCTGTCCTCTGCCGCAGGCTGCCACGCCTTGACGGGACTGAGCAAGACCCCTATAGACTGGCTCTCTAGGGCTGGTGGCACCTGAGTCCACTCCCGGAGTCTACCTGTCAGCCGGTTCCTGGTTGCCCTGCCCTGGGAAGCTGGAAGGAGCAGAGGTGGCACCCGAGAGGCTAGTCTGGTCTGGGGGACAACGTCTGGAGCAGCCTGTGCCCACGTGTGGCCTCCTTTCTTCCCGGTGTAGGACAGGAGGAGCCAGCCTGCGAGGATAATGCCTTTGGGGTCTCCCCGAGCAGTGGGCTGCTGGAGGCCCGGCCCACCAATTCACCCCCAATTTCCATTCCCCTTCAGGTATACTTCAACCCTAGGTAAGAGCCGCCTCCTGCCCCCTGGGAACCGCCCATGGGGCCTGGGCACTGGCTGGCACTGCCTAAGCTCACCTCCGGCTTCCGCAGGAGCAGCCTGCTGTACGAGTCCACTATGGTGGTGGAAGGTGTGCTGAGTGAGAAGTCTTGCACCCTGCGGCTGCGGGGCCGAGGCTCTTACGACGAGAAATACGTGATACCCCACCAGTTCTGAGCTCTGCCGCCCTCAGCCCCCCACCCCAGCCGAAAGCATCAGGCCGGCCCAGAGTTGAGGGGCAGAGCTGCTAAGCAGGGACACCACCGGCTCGGATGAGGGATCTCCTTCCAGGAAATGGTGTCAGCTAACCACGCCCCGCACGACAGTTCCCCAGGGCTAACCAGCATAGGCCACCACCCAGGTGACTATGACGCTTACTTATATCATTACAAAGATGATCCACAGATCCCAGCAAAGCAAGAGCTGGACGCTGAGTGCAATGACTGCCACCAAAATCAGATAACACACATACACTTTGCCCATCACATTCATCTTTCATGAGGTTCCCGTCCCACAGAAATAGGCACGGTCCTGTGGTCAAGAGTCCCCTGTGTCACTGGTCCAGCTGAGAGGACCAGACTGGGTGGCCCAATGCCCACCCATCCCCTTGTTGTGATGATCACATTTTCTAAATTAAAGTGCTGTGACACACCCCTCCAGGGCTGGGCGTCCCACGCTTCCGTAGAGTCCCTCTCTGGCCACCACTGTAGGACTCTGGGCAGCACCTGCAGCCAGGGCCTCAGTTCCCAGGGTATTCAAAGACAGCAGCGGCTCCCATCCCCGTCCCGATGCACATGGACACCACTCCATAGGCCCTGGGGAAAAGAACCTGCGTTGGCTGGGCAGAGCCTGGCCCCACCCCATGCCCTCACCAGGCAGAGCTGCAGCTACAAGGGCTCATGGACAGATGAACACAGCAGATCTGTGGGAACTGAGCCCCAGACAGACAGACAGACACATGCACGCACGCACGCACACGTACACACACACACACACGCACACGCACACACACACGCCCAGGCGGCAGATACCGTCCACAGGTTGTGCTGCCTTTTAAGCGGGTCTCACCACCCCGACTTCCCTAGTTCGGAATGCCTGTGAGTTCTCACCTCCCCAAGCCCCAGCGACCAGACACCCCAGCCCAAACACCGCACAACACTCCACAGGGAGCAGCCTCACCGTCGCCCACGTCGCTTCAGTTCATTGAGCAGCGTGACCACCTGCCTTGCCCCGGTGCAGCCCAGGGGGTGGCCCAGGGCGATGGCACCCCCAGGGGGTTCACCTTCTCTGCAGGAATCCCCAGCTTCTCCACACAGTAGAGGGCCTGGAAGGAGCAGGGCGGGAGCTGAAGCCTCCATCCGCTCTGAGCCACTGGCCCGAGGGATCCCACCAGCACACCCGGGCTCACCTGACTTGCAAAGGCCTCATTGATCTCAAAGATGTCTATGTCATTCACAGTCAGCCCTGCAGGCAAGATTCAGACCAGAGATCACAGGCATGGGCAGGACTCTGATTTCCTCTGGGCTCCACCCCACGTACGGCTCCGGTGGTCCACGGTGTGCCAGGCCAGTGGGCCCCAGTGGTAGGTTAGGGAGGCCGTGGACTTGGGATGCTAGCCCGACCCACCTTCCTTCCAGAGCACCCACAGGGTCAAACCCAGCAACCCCAGTCCAGACACAGGTACGGAGAGTCCAGGTCCAGGGTGACAGGGAGCGCCTCACCTGCTTTCTGCAAGGCTGCAGGGATGGCATAGGCAGGACCGATGCCCATGATGTCAGGAGGGACGCCGACCACTGCATAGGACCTCAGGACCCCGAGGACGGGAAGGCCCAATTCTTCAGCCTTGGACCTCCGGGCCAGCAGGACGGCAGCTGCCCCATCGCTCACCTGACTGGAGTTTCCTAGGGGAGGAGCGGGGAGGCGTCAGGCGGAGCTGAGGAGAGCCAGCTCCTTGCCAAGGGGCCCGGTCAGCCCCAGGTCTCAGAGCAGAGCAGGCCACCTCCACCTGCCCTATTCCTGGCCCACACGCACCAGCTGTGGTAGAGCCTCCATCCTTGAAGGCAGGCTTCAGCTTGGCCAGGCCCTCCATGGTGGTGCTGGGGCGGACACCCTCATCCTGGGACACAGTGACGGATTTCTTGTTGCCCTTGTCATCAAGGATGGTGGCTGTCACAGGCACGATCTCAGCTTGGAAACAGCCCCTGCTCTGGGCTCTCGCTGCCCTGCCAGCACCATGGACAGTGAGAGGCAGGCAAGTGTGGGCTCCGTCCTGCCTGTCCCTAGCCTACAGGAACTGAAGGGTGTGAAGTCTGGGAATGTACTTGGCCCTTGGAGAGCCCTGATTGGAAGGAATTCCTCAGGACCCTCACCTCCTTTCTGGCAGTGACAGCATGCCTGAGGCCACCCAGGTCCCTTTCTTCATCTGCCCCACAGCTCTAGATCATGTCTAATTCCCACCTCAAAGGGGAGGAGGGAGTTAACATTAAATTGTGTGTGTGTGTGTGTGTGTGTGTGAGCATGAGCCCATGTGCATGCATGTGTGTGTGTGCACACGCATGCGTGCTTGAATACACACACATACCACAGCATGCATGTAGGGGTCAGAGGTCAACTCTGAGAGCCACTTCTCCCCTTTCGCCTTGTGAGAGGCAGTGTCTCATTTCTGTTTTGGGGTCCAGGGAGCTGGACCACAGACTTCTAGCTGCTTCTCCTCGCTGTCTCCTCTTCATACAACTAGGCTGGCCACCCTCGCCTGCCCAGAGATCTGAGGCTCTGTATTTCTCTGATGGCAGCTCAGCTTTGCCTGGGGTCACCTCCCCACACTCAGACCTATTCTGTAATCCGGGAAGACAGTGCCCTAGCCCATCTCCCTGATACTCTGCTGGCCCCATGACCCAGCCTCCACCCGAGCCCCACTCACTTCTGCTGGGAGGCCAGAGCGAAGGCATCCTGCTTCTGCCGAGAAATGCCGAAACGCTCAGCCACGTTCTCCGAGGTTATCCTAGACACGAATAAGCAAAGCGGGCGGCTGTGGGTCTGCTCGCCTCAGGGTGGGGCCATACTGAAGGCCTGTGCCTGCACCTCTGGACACCCAGGTCAGAGACAGCTTCCAGTCCATGCTGCAGGGACTCCTGGCTCATCATGGATATCAAGCACCCATGTCAACAGATGCTCACACATTCACACTTCAAAGTCACCCTCTTAAAGGGTAGAGCAGCCTGAATGAGGGGCCTACAAAAGGAACTGTCCCCTGCATGAGCTGCCTCAGCCCTAAGACAAGGGCTGGAGGGAGGCTGGGGGTACTACTGGCCTCAGTTTCTCCTACGTACTGGTGGAATCACAGGATGTGGACACAGCCAGGTCAGTCTGGAGTCCTCACATGAGCAGCCTCCCCAGAGTCCCTTGACCTTGAACACTCACTGCGCAGAGCTCACAGTCATGGCTGTAGAACTAAGGCACTGCAGAGAGGGCACAGACTCCCACACTGCATCTCACAGGCTGAGTCCCTCCCCTGCATGTAAGGAATCCAAGTGTCCACGTTGTCAACTCTTGAGGCCTCCAAGGCTTTGGGGGCTGCTACCATAGCACCTCAGACAGGGTGATGTAGGATGAGCCACATTTGGAAACTTGTGGAATCACAGAGGACTGTGTGTGAGTGTGTGTGTGGGGGGGGGGGGTTGGGGTTGAGTGGGGGCGGGGCTTAGGAAAGGAAAGCCAAGGGCAGCATTAGTCCCATATCCAGGTCCTACAGAGCATATGACACCTAGAGGAAGAAGACAAGGCTAGTCCTGCCAGCCACAGAGGAGAAAACTCTCCGGTGTCTGGTCGAGGACAGGCAGATCAGTGGCTGGGCACACGCAGGCACACCTTCCTGTGGGCACTCACCCCATAGGAATCAGGCAATCTCTGGCCTTCTCATTCTCCAGCAGGCGAGAAGAAACATTCCCAGGGTTCCCTCTGTCAGACAGAGACATGGACTCCACCCTAAGGAGGAGGAGTGACTTCAGTACTAGGAGGAAGCCCCAGGGGTGGCCAGCTGAATTCTGAGCAGTTTTAGACAGCCCTCGAGGAATGTGGCAAGCTGTCTAGGAAGCCTGCGAAAGGCAGATGCCCATGAGGCAGGTGGAGGTTACAGGGCAGCTGAGCCCTCCCTCCCTCAAGCCTGGTCAGACACACTCCCAGGGCCAAGGCAGGAAATTGGCTGCTCCTCCCACCCCTCCCGGGGCAGCCTCCTGGTTCCCGACCCCCTAACACAAGGCACATGCCCTGAGTTAGGCCAAGTGCTCAGTAACTTCAAAGTCAAGAGGAGAAGGCAGAGAGTTCTTCCAAACAAGCACAAGGTTAATGTCAATCAAAGGGAGAACTGATTGGACAGACAGCCAGGATGGACAGAGAGTGGTGTAGAGGGCTCAGAAAGGGTGTGTGTGTGCAGAGGGG
This sequence comes from Phodopus roborovskii, assembly GCF_943737965.1. Taxonomy (NCBI): domain Eukaryota; kingdom Metazoa; phylum Chordata; class Mammalia; order Rodentia; family Cricetidae; genus Phodopus; species Phodopus roborovskii. The sequence goes on from NW_026125295.1 coordinate 7,301,118, forward strand.
GGGGGTGGGGTGAAGCTTTATGATGATGGTGATGACCTTAACTGAGTTTTCCTTCCTTTAGCTCAAACCCTTTCAAGTGTAAGAGCCCTTTAAACAGCGCCACCACACGACACAGACCACTGTGTTAGCTGAGTAAGTGTCCCCCTTATACAGATGGGGACAGTGAGGTCTCATTGGTGAGGGGCTGGCCCATAGCTGTCCAACCTGGACCATAACTAGACAGTCTGGCCCCAGAGATAATGCTCAGCCAACAGGACCCGGGCAAGCTGCACTCTCAAAGACTAGGGCGCGGTCAGGATGCGATGTGAGCATCCTCCAGACCCAAAACTGGGTCCTCAAGCTGACTGGGACTTGAATCCCCCAAGGAACCCATGTCACCCATCTGCTGTCCTTGTTATGACAAAGGCGAGGACCAGCAAAAGGCAGGCTGGCTGTGACCTTTGCCCGGCACGGTTTCCATGTATGGATGTTGCCTGTTATCCTACTGACACAGTTGAGGACAGCTCAGTGAAGGGCAGCTAAGATCTGGTCACAGACCAGCAATGCTCCCTGACAAGGAACACTGCAGAGAGGAAATGGAAGGCGCTGGCCCCTGCAGCTCTGCCTCGGCCTCCCTTAGATCTTTCCAGCTGCAGACACCCCAGGTCTAGGCCCAACACCCTGTCCTCCCTTGGAGTCACTTCCAAGTTAATTTATGCAGGCAGAAGTAAGACTAATCTAGGTGGGGACAGTCTGTCCCTCAGAGTCCAGCAGCAACCCGAGTGCCAGGTTGGTGGCAAGTGCATGGACAGTCTAGTAACACAGACAGTCAAAGCGGTCCCTGGCTTCAGGCAGGCTGCCTTCTAGCCTCAGATCCTGCCATCTCTGTCTTCCCACTGGCTGGGATGGACAGGCAGGAGCCACTACGCTTTGCTCTGTGCGTCCCTGGGTTTAGGGGACCAAAACTGATACTCTTGTCTCAACATGAACAGAGCACACGAGAGCCATGGAAGGCATTCTCCAGTGCAGTGCTGGCTCTGCGTGCTCAGCCACGTCTCCCCTCTGGCAGATTCCCAGGCATCCTTAAGACCAACTCTCTCCACTGCTGGTGCTGACACCAGACCATCCCCGAGCAGCCCACAGCTTGGGCAGCTCCTGAACACATTTCTGGGAGCCCAGCCAGCCAGCTGCTGTGGTGAGCAAGGAGAATCATGGCCCCTCAGAACTGAGGAGAGGAAAATTAGTTTGATCAGTTTTTGGTTAATGAGTTCCGGCAGGAAGACAGTCTTACCCACAGGCCATGCCAATGTCATAAGACCCATTTCTGATGCCACCTGCAACAAAAGCACTTCATGACCATCCGTGGCCAGAGTGGGCCTGCCCCGGAGCAGCACAGCCCGTTCCCCTGCTCTTGGGGTACCTTCACCAAGCCTCACAGAAGACCCAGGAGCACCCACAAGAGTTGGGGTGTGACAGTGGGTGCTCCCCACTCCTCTCTGCCTAGGGTCAAGAACCAAAGTCAGAGCCAGTGGTGGTGGTGCTCACCTTTAACCCAGCTCTCAGGAAGAGGCAGGCGGATCTCTGAGTTCCAGGACAGCCTGGTCTACAGAGCAAGTTCCAGGACAGACAGAGCTACACAGAGAAACTGTTTCAAACAAAACAAAACAAACACAAGAAAGGAACAAGGTGTCCGGGCTCATGGTCACAACTTACCAGCAATGTTGGCCACTGCCTGCAGCCCTGACGAACACTGTCTGTTGACGGTGGACAAAGGGACAGTCTCTGGAATGTCACTGGGACAGAAGGGGAGATGGAAGTCAGTCCTGGATGCAAGCATCTCACGGAAAGCCCAGGAGACTTTTGGGCCCCATGAGACCCCTGCAGTGTGAGCATAGATCAGGACAAGAGCCAGCCCTGTCCCCTGCTCCTTAAGAGCAGAAGTAGCTACTCTGCAGACCTCTCTCCACAGTCCCTGACTACCCAGAGGCCCCAAGTATATTCCCATCATCCAGCAGTTCTTCTCAACCCAGGCGGTGGAAACCTGTTGTGGGCCACAGACGGCCCCCTTCCCCCTCCTGAAGACTCAGCAATGAAAATAATCACTTCTGTGGTCCTGTGAGGGTACAGAGGTGGGCCCGTTGCTAGGCTAGGACACGACAGCTGCATGTCAGCATCGGGCCACCACTCTTCCCCACCCGTGACTCTCTAGTGAGCACAGAGCTGGTCCAATGTGTCCAGATCTGTCTTCTGTGGACCTTTCCCCCACTTGCCAAGCTCTCTCTCCCACTCCTTGCTCTGGGGTTCCCTGGGTTCAGTCATTCAAGCTATTGGAGCTGCCTTCCAAAGTGCCATACTGGCCTAGGCCAACATGGTGAAGACCGAGGAGCATCCCAGGTCCTTGGCCAACACACCAAGATCCCCAGACAAAAAGTACCTAGAATTCGGAGGGTTCTGGTGTGCAGGCAGGCGGGGGAATCCCTACACTGCTATTCCAAGGCAGGTTCTGAAGGGGAACCTAGAAGGATGACTCCCTAGGCCTGTGGAATTCCTCCCACGTCCCCCAGTTCTCTAACTCTTGGTGGCCTTTTATCGAATCCATCAAGGTTCCCCTAAATAGTCTCCAAGCATGATGTGCAGCCTGAGAGCCCTTGGTGCTACAACACGGGGTTTTAGTGGATGCTCCAGCAATGCAGAGAGACTGTAACAGCAGGACCAGATGCCAAAGACACACCATAGGGAGGAACAAGGCCATCTACGGGACAAGAGACACACCCACTTGAAGCCTGAGAGCTTGGCTATGTTTGGGCGGGGTTTAGCCAGGGCAGGGAGAGATGGCAGGGTAGAATGGGCAGAGGGAGGAGAGGAGCAGGCAGGGAGCCTGTGGGCCACTGAAACAGCCGAGTGCAGACGAGAGAGAGAGAGAGAGAGAGAGAGAGAGAGAGAGAGAGAGAGAGAGGCGTGGAGAAGTCTGACCCTTCCGGTTGCCACTTGGCCTGCCTGACACTGGCCAGCGTTGCTATTTCTGTCCCACACAGCAAGGACTGAGGGAGCGGGCCCTCAGCCTCCATGTGGGAATGAAGGAACCCCGCCTGGCTGTCGTAGGAGGACTAGGGTTCTTCCTGGGATATCCCCACCCCCCACCCCACGCTACACCATCCCCAAGCCCTTATGACTGGACAAGGCTGGCCTCCAGATGCCCAGCTAAGGAGGCAGTATACGCTGCTCGTCGTTGGTCACATGACCCCACACTGTAAAGGGTACCTGTTTATAACAGTTCACAGAGAGGCTCTGCCCCAGTGCCCAAGCCCTGGGTGCCTTGGCCATGGGCCCAGTGGCGCACCCCTTCTAAGTGGGGGAAAGGCTATGCTCACAGGACAGAGTTCAGTGCCCTCCGGTTGCCTCCGTATCTTCTTTTGGCCCTGACCTTCCACCACACACAGATGAGTCTCCAATGCCAGGGCCCCGGCAGTCACGGTAGACAATCAGAGCTAGAGTCAGAAGGATTACCTCAGGAACTGGGCGATGCGTGCCACGATGGCTCCAGCCCCCGGCAAAAGCACATTGCCTGTGGACAGGAGAGGCCGTACTCAGCAACAGGTGGTGTCCTAAAGCCCTGGGTAAAGCATGCCCCAGAAAGGAGACACCCCAGATCTCTCCAGGAATCTATGGCCTCTGCAGAGAGGTTCATGGGAGGCTGTGGAGACTGAGTCTGGAGACTGAACTAGCTACCAACCGCCTGTCATCCACCAGCCCAGCACTGGAGAGACACCAGCATGCTTCCCAAGGCGTGGGCCTCCAAATCAGCACAGCGGCCACTGGCCTGCTTGCCTGGCAACAGGAGAGCATCTAGGGTAAGAGCCTGGGAACTGTGGATGAGGGAAGGGAGTCTCCACGGCTCACCTCCCCAAGTGTCCTCCTCCGCACCCTGCATCACAGCGGGAGGGGGAACGGGTGGCACCTCCCCCCCACAGAACCCTGCCCCACACTGTGTAGATCTAGTTCAGGAAGAGCAGGAGTTAGGGCTGAGCGAACTGTCTACACCTGTAGCCCAGACTGGACTGGATGGTTCTGACAGACATGATGCCAGTGTTGGTGGAGAACCGTGGCCTCCCACCTCCTGGAGTCTCCAGGAACATCTGGGCACTAGAGCATCTATCTCAGGACGCTCCTGTTTTCCGGTCAAAAGGCAGATGTGCCTCGATGGGGCACTCAAGGTTCTGCGTGGAAGCCTGGCTGTCAGGAGCGGTCTCATTCAGATCCCTGTCGTCCAGTCCTTTCCCTCAGTAAACTCAGGTCTGTGATGTGAGAGAAGTACCCCCCTTTCCCGGGAGGGAGGGCGGAGAGGGCCCGGCAGGTGAGCTCACCCACGGAGATGTCACCCAGCACCTCAGGCTTTAGCTTCACGTCCTGGAGAACCGCGGTCAACACAGCCGACAGAAGCTCGTCCGGGGTGGTGTCCTGCAGGGCGAAGCGCGGCGACGGCTGTGAGCCCCGCTCCTGCATCCCCACCGGGGACTCTGCGGTCACCCCACCCCAGGGGGGCAGGGTCCCACCCGCACTGGCCGCCTTCTGCACCCCTCGCCCGCCCGAGGGGCCTCACCTTGAAGCCGCCGCGGCCCGCACGGCCGATCGGGGTGCGCCGTCCGTGCACCACCACCACGTCGTTGGCCGAGGCCTGCAGGAAGCCCGCGGAGCAGGGCGCGGCTTGCAGCGCGGAGCTGGACTGGGGCCGGCCGGCCAGGTGGCCCAGCACTACCTGCAGCCGATGCATCGCGGAGGTGGGTCCCGAGGATTGGCCTGGGCGCTGGGTGCGGAGTGGAGGGAATGAAAAACAGTGGCTTGCACAAGGGCAGAGCCAGTTGGAGTTTTACATTTTTCACAAGTCCCGCCTACCTCTTCTGCAGCCAATCAGAAGGGGAGCCTTCCTGTGGTCGCCTCACCATCACCTCCCATCTTCTCAGAGCCAGGTCAATAAACTCCAAAATCCCTCTTTTTTTAATAGCTCATCCATACACACCTGTGATGGTGCAAGAGAGTACTGTGCAAGTTCAAGGCCAGTCTGGGCTAAAAATTAGATTTTTGTTTCAAATATATACTTTTTTTTTTTTTTTAAAGTTTGTGCACATTTCTGATGCTCCTCCCAGAAGTTTAAACTGGAACTTTCTGGTCTTTTATAGCATTTTGCAAACAACACTGGAGGCAGTACTCAGACATCTTTTGGGTCTCTGGGCATGAACCAGGATCCTGTCCTCCAAAATGCAGCCACTGCATACTGTCAGACAAGAGGCAGGAGGTTCTGGGGCCATGGCAGCAGCTTCACACTGTGGATGGAGACGGAGGTCCCCGACTGTTGATTCGTGCCTGCTTAATTGGCTCTCCTGGGTCCTGGGACCCCAGCTGGAAGTTTGCAGTTTGGGATTCCCAGTCTTCCTCTTGGACGGCTTTGGATTCCTGCATGTCCAGAAGAGCCCTTTTTATCGAGGCACTAAAGTGGTTCAAAGGTCTTTGAAAGTGTTCACAGGTCTTAACACCTCTTGACACCTGTTTGAGATGCCCTCATTAGTGTTGAACACCCTGCATCCCCCCTTTCCCCTCCCCCCTCAGCAGTGGCGTCTACCAAGGCAAAGGACCATGCAGTGTGACAGACACATGAACTTATCAATTACTTATCAATGAATGGGGCTCCCTGGATGGAGACCATGGACCCCACCCCACCCTCACCCCCACAACCACAGTGACAACCAGTGTTTTCTCAAACTCTAGGAGAGGAGAAACTGGGAGAGGGCTCAGTGAGTAAGATGCTTGTCCCACCAGCATGAGGCCAGATGATCAGATCCCCAGTGCAAACATCAGTGCTGGCCAGGCTTGACAGCGGCCCTGTAACAGTGCTCAGGTCGGGCAGGCAGAGGCTCCCCAGGGCAAACTCCCTAGCTAGACCAGGTTCAGAGTTCCCGGTTCAGAAAGAAACCGGCCTCCGAAAAGAAAGTGGAGAGGATGTTACTAGTTATCCAGGATGATACCCAACATCACCGTCTGGCCTCTACCTGCATGTGCACGCACGTCGTGCACATTCACCTGCACACACACGTGCCCACATACACCTGAGTGTATGTACACACATGAACATACATATATATGGACAGGTGCAAAAGAGAGCCTCTGCTGCCTCCTGCAGGCAGGTCATCACTGCCAAGAGCACAGTCTGCCCCCCCCTTTTCCTAAAAGCAGGGTGGTGAGCTCCCCAGAGACCCCAGAGGGCAGGCTGCGTCATACCTCCTCCTTTGTGCCCCCGCCATCTTCCAGCACTGGCCTTTGTGGACCTCTTAGAACCCCAGGGGAAGGCCAGTGACGCCGCCACCTCCTAGGATGCATGCCCAACCCACTGACTGCGTTCGATAGGCCAAGGATAGCCGCAAATACCGCCCACGACAAAAATCATAAGCTTATCCAAGGCATGGAGAGAAACCAGGTTTTGTGTTTTCTTTTGTAACTCGATTACGTGGATGCGGAGTGTGAAGCTTGTAGATGACAATGCCTTGCCCCAACATGAAAATGTTGGAAGCCTCTGCATTGAGCAAGGACGGATAGATGTGGACAACAGAAGGAAGGGCAGGCATTTCCCCCCTCCACAACCAGCGTGGTGGATTTCAAAGAGCATTACTGAGGTCCACGCCAGCGGCCCCAGAGACCTCCAATGGAAGTGTGGGAGCCCCGGCGCAGATGCGGAAAACTGCAGACAACAGAGTGCTTATCTAGGATGGAAGGCAGGAAGGGCTCGCAGGGAGGGAGGACAGCGGTTGATGCTGCAACTGCAAGCTCCAATGGCCTCCACAGCTGCAGGAGCAGCCCTCGGGCCACACCCTGCACCCTTCCAAAGACTGAACATTTCACTTGTTTCTTGTTTTGTTTCTTTGAGACAGTGTTTTGTGTATCTTGGGCCGCCTTGACTTGTATATGTAGTTGAGAATGGCCTTGAACTTCTCCTTCTGCTTTCTGAGTGCTGGGACTACAGGTCGGTACCACCACGCCCTGTTTAATGCTGAGGGCTAGAGCCCAGGATTTCATGCAGGCTAGGCAAGCATTCAAACAACTACATTTCTAACCCCAACTTCTCATGTTCTTTTATTACTTATTAGTATGCTTGTGTGTGTGAGTGGGTGTGTGTGAGTGTGGGTGAGTGGGTGTGGTGTGTATGAGTGTGTGGGTGTGAGTGTGGGTGAGTGGGTATGAGTGTAAGTGTGATTGTGTGTAGGTGAGTATGTGTGTGTGTGGGTGTGTGAGTGTGTGTGTGTCAGAGTATGTCAGTGTATAGTGTGTGTGAGTGAGTGTATGTGTCAGTGTGTCAGTATGTATGAGTGTGTGTGTGTGTGGGTGCGTGTGTGGGTGTGTGTGAGTGTGGGTGAGTGTGGGTGTGTGAGCGTGTGTGAGAGTATGTGTCAGTGTGTAGTATGTGTGTGTGTATGTGTCAGTGTGTTAGTATGTGTGAGTGTGTGGGGGGGGGTGTGGGGGTGTGCACGCCACAGCACGTTTGTGGAAGTCAGAGGCCCATTATCAGGAATCATTTCTCTCTTTTCACTGTGGGATCCAGGAGTAGAATTCAGGTTGTCAGGGTTGCCTAGAAAGTGCCTTTGCCCAGTGAGCCACTGTGCCAGCCCCGAACTTTTCACTTTCTCAGTGATATTCCTGAAGCATTACAAAAGTGATTAATTTTTTCATTCAGCCCCTTTCACTTATAAAAAGTCTTTACACAGGATTCATTAAACTTTCTGAGTTTTCCCTCTATGTTCTACTGGGAGGTATTTTTCCCTTTTCTGTTTTAGCATTGAACAAGCTTGTTATTATTTTATTATGGGATTTTCAAATTTTCCTTCATCTTCATCTGATTCCTCCTCTCTTCTCCATTTCTCTCTATGCTTGCCTTTGCCTTTTGTATGCTTGAAGAATATTGCTTTTCTTTGTGTGTGTGTGTGTGTGTGTGTGTGTGTTGTGTGGGTGCATATATGTGTCAGGTGTGCATGTGTATGTGTGAATGCATGTGATAGCCACAGATCAGCCTTGGGCGTTCTTCCTCAGAATCTTAGTTTCATTTCTGTTGCTGTGGTAAAAATGTCCGATAAGGCAACTTAGTGGAGACAGGGTTTGTTTAGGTTAGCTCACAATTCCAGGTGCCAGTCCTGGAACACAGCAAAGGGGAAGGAAGCAGGAACTTAGAACAGCGGTCACATCACACCCACAGTCAGAGTGCACAGGGGCGGTTTGGCTGTGCTAACTTACGCTCAGCACCCCTCTCCACTTGTAAAGTACAAGACCCCCTGCCTAGGGAATGATGCCACTCACTTTAGATCTTCCCACGGGGGGGGGGGGGAGTCAGCGTAAGACAATTCCCTATGGACATGGCCACAGGCCAATCTGATTTAGACAATCTCTCCGTGAGACTATTTCATTTGATGAAAAAGCCAGGTATGATGGTCTGTACTTACTTACAATCCCAGCACTTGAAAGGTAGAGGCAGGAAGATCGGGAATTCTAGCCTATCTTGCCTACTTTTCAAGTTTAAACCAGCCTAGCCTACATTATTAGAACCTGTCTAGCCCACTTCCACTGGAACAGAGTTCAGTGGAAAGCAAGAATATCAGGAGGTGGACATTCTAAATGCCTAGCGCTGCCTGAACATTCTAGGGGCAGCATCCTGGAGGGAAGCTGAGTTTTCCAGCACCATAATGTGACAGGTGCTACACAGCAGGGCAGAGCAGTGTTGTCTACTAGGTAGGCCGCCTTCAGGCATGGCGTCTGTGTTTGAAAGGGAAGAGCCTGCTGCCCCTTTAAATGACCACAGACACAGCTTCCAGTGGTTTGCTTCTTGTTCCTAACCAGGGCCTGCACAAAAGAAAAACCAAAATACAAAAGTCATGATGAGTCATACCCATAGGTGTCCTACAGTCAACTTTGCTCTTGATAAATAATTTCATTAAGACGCTAACCTCTCTGGCCCAACCCCAGGGAACTTTGCCATCTGTCACTTTAGGGCATGCGGTTTATAAAGAAGCATAATCTGAAAACGGGCGGGATCAGGAATTTGCGGCCCTCTGCAAGCACTCATGTCTTTCCCATGTGAGCATGCACATGTCTACCCGGCAAGGTCTCATGGCTTCCTGTGTTCAAGCATGTCCTAGCTTTGCAAGCGATCCCAGCAAGCAAATCTTCCTCCTACTCTGTCACCTACTGGCTGAGCTTATTGGCTCTGCACACTTCCCTGTGCTCCCATGCAGAGGGATCATCACAGTCATCAGTGGCAGTGGTTCTCAGCCTTGCTAAGGCTGTGACTCTTCAGTACAGTTCCTCATGCTGCAGTGACCCCTCCCCATCATGAAAGAATTTTGTTGCTACCTCATTACCATACTTTTGCTACTGTGTTGTAAATAGCTGTCATGTGACCCCTGTGAAGGTTATTCAACCTCCCAAAGGGATAGGGGCCCACAGGTTGAGAACCACCGATCTGGGGGGGGGGGCAGGTAGTTAGTTGGTAGACTGCTTGCCTGGCAGGCACAAGTGCTGGTTTAATCCCCAACACAGGATAAACAAGGTGTGGTAGTGCATGCTTGCTTGTAACCAGGCATGAGGAGGTGGAACTCTGAGGAGGGTCAGAACCCGGAGGTTACCCTCAGTGACTTGGGGATTTGAGGACAGCCCATGATATCCTGTCTCAAAATAATAAATTTTAAAAATTTGGATTTTTAAACTGGTGTCGATCACCGTTTCCAACCAAATTTTACATTCAAACAAACAAACATAGATCTCATTTAGTTGCAACCCCTGGTTTATCCAGGGGAAACTGAGGACCAGTAACTTTGCAGCAGAGATAGGACCTGAATCCAGAGCCTTGACCTTTGGCCCAGTTCCCACCTCCATGCTTACCCCTCTAACTTAGGGATATAGGAGCATCCTAAAAGACAAAATGTCATCTAGCAGGTGAGCCCCTAGAACTTACTGGGTTAGCTAGATTGAAGATTCTCCTGTCACTATATCCCTGGTAGTAAGAATTTGGGTGCATCCCTCCCTCCCTCCCTTATTATTCTGGGATTCAGTGGGTCATACACTTTCCTGGCTGAGTCTGTTAGCTCTTTCAAGAATTTTTATTCATTGATTTTTTTTTAACTTTTTATTCCCAATGTTTTTGTGTGGTAAGAGACATTCATTCAGAAGAGTACAACCCCACAGCTAGTCTAAAGCCCTGGAACCTTCTAGAACCCTGAGTCCCACTAAGAAAGCCTTTCTGTTACGATCAGCTAAAACTGGTAATATCTTTATTTTACCTCTGAAAACTCCTTAGATTTTTAAATTTTTAATGTTTTAACTCCTTGCACTTCTTCACTCCATTTTTTCATATCCTATATTTCAATCATATTCATTCCTCTCCCCCAACTCCTCCCAGACCCTCCCTCCCTACTCTCTACCTACCCAGATTCATTCTAATTCCCTGGAGACTGCCCCCCATCACACACACACACACACACACACACACACACACACACACACACACTCACACCACTGGAAAGGCAGGCCACTTGACCAGTCTGTGCTGGTTTAGATGGACAGACTGCATAGCAAAGCTAGTGTGTGTCTGGCTCCCCACACTCAGCCTCCACAGCCCCAACTGGGCCTGCCTTGCAGAGGACTTGTCATCGAGAATGTGTCTCTTCTGGGTCTTACAGCTGTAAGTTAAAGCATGAAATTAAGCTCTTTTCTGTCCGTGAGTGACGCGACCCAGCCTTGGACCAGGGCCGTCCTTATGTGGACAGCCCCATTTCTGAGGTGGTCCATGCTGCCAGCTGTTGGGGTGTCCACTGTGACCCCAGCGGGACTCTGCTCCTGGGATCTAACCTTTCCCCTACTTAGAGGGGTGTGTTACCAGACTCTCAGCCAAACACCCAGGGCTTCAGAACTAGGGCAAAGGTTCTCTGGAGTCTGATTTTTCAACCTCGGTGAGCCTGCTGCATTCCTTGTGAAAGCCTGGACTCTGGCCTCAAGCACACATGGGAACAGTGAGCACTGCCCCACACAACCCTGAACTCCAGGCCCGCTTAATTTGCAAATCTTTATGATGGAATGAGAGGGAGCCCAGGAGGGACCTGGTCATGCTGATCCTCTCAAGCAGCATCCATCTAACTAATGCATCAGCTGAAGGTCCCCTCCTGTCCTTCCTGCCCCGTGGGTCAGCATCAGAGCAGGCAGGAGCTCTGGGGGTTGGGGTAGTCTCCTCATCTCTCTGCATACTGACTCTGCAGCTTCTCGTTCACTTTTACACCCTGATTTTCCTCTGTCAGCCACTCTTCCCACTGCCCGTCTGTCTTCAGAGAGAGCTACCTCCTCTCACCCTCTGTGCACGGCTTCCCCGGGATCTCAGGCTTCAAGTGAGCAGCTCTCCTGCCCCTTAGGTGGCCATGATGAAGCTTTGCATTCCGGCCCCTTGTGTGTTGGATGAGCAGCTACAAGAGGCACAGTATGGTCAGCACCTCAGCTTCTGCTCAGCGGCTGTTCGGTGGGAACGTGAATTCAGTAAAAAGTGGTGGAGAAGCATAAGAGAATGAGGGGACTGCCAGGTGTTCACTGGGAATCGTCGTCTAGGAGATTCCCGCAGAGCGGCCTGAGCGGGAGTTCCTAGGGTGACTGCACACCGTAGCTACCGTGAGTCGTCCATCTCCGGAGGTTCTAAGAATCCTAAGGAAGCCTGGACATATCCCCAGGGCAGTGCCCTGATAAAGGGCTGGGTGTTCTTGCCCCAAGCCAGGGGCATCTGGAGCTGGAGGGCAGGTGAGAGAGGCATTGGGCTCTCTAGGGCTAGCAGCCCAGGTTTTGATGGGCCTCTGCTGACTCTCAGATGCTCTGTGATTTTTGTCAGGAGGTGTTATTGGCTTACAGCCAGGTCCTCGCCGCTCTCCAGTGGGTTGTCTCACCTGTAACCCAGTTGAAAGATAGCCAAAGTCCACATGCAGGGCACTGGGGTAACCAGGAGCCACAGTAAGCCTGCCCTGTTGTCTGTTTCGTTCCTGTCTTACTAGAGGACAGCAGGGATGGTGACCTGAGGTGGCAGAGGGGCGGCACCTGTCTTACTCCAAGGCTATGGACTCCGCACATAGATTCTAAAGGCCTAGACCCCGAAGACGTCCACACAAGAAGACGACTCTAACTGCTGAGATTTCAGCTTACCCATGACCTCATCATGACCCATGCCAATTTGGAATCCAAGCTGAGAATCTACAACTCCTTCCCTTCATAGGAGCTCAGCGTGCTCGTCTATAAAAGGGGCCAGCTGGCTCGGATCTGTGGCTGTCAGAGAAGCTCTCATTAGGTCATAGCCACAGCTGACACCATGGAGCTTTTTGTGCGCTGATCGTGTTGAAGGACTCTCGAACCAGAAAATACACAGTTCAGGTCCTCTGTCCCGGCCACCGGTCCTTTCTGTCAGCTGCCCCTACTTCCTGTCCCACTCCAGCTGGGCTTTTATCTTTGTTCTGCTTTGAAGGAATTTCTCTGTCTGTCCTGCCTGCCTGTGGGGGTGCAGAGAAGGGGTGCTGGCTTATAGGATGTGTAGCCCACACTGAGGGCCACTGGCAGGGTCGACAAGCTACCAGGCAGTGAGTGGGTCCTGGGCCCTGGAGGTTGTGTGTCCTCTGTGTTAGAGAGAGCTGGTGCTCAGCTACCCTGAAACGGAGTTCTGCCTGGCAACCTGCTATGCCAGGCCTACCAAATGGAGCCTGGCTCCTCCCGGCCCTTGAGGGACCACTAAGCTGCCTGGCAGCTTGCTACACTTCCCAGTCTGCCTGGAACTTCCTACTAGTGCCTGGATCACGGCTCCTTTCCCTCCGCCTCTACCTTCTATGTTCATGTCTCAGAAAGGTGAACCTTGAAATAACGTTCACATGCTGGAGAATAAGTAGCAAAAGAGCGCTGGCTGTGGCCACGCCTGCTTCTTTTACAACTGTCTCTGGATAGGTGACTAGAGCCACCCCAGAGATACTCAACCCTCTTCTGGGGCATATGCTCGGTGACTCCAGGAGCTCTCCCTGAGCCCTACCTATTTCAAAAACTATATTTTACTTTTATGTTTGATCATTATTTTATCTTACTTTTAAGTTTGTTTATATGTTATATTAGTTTATATTTTAAATACAGAATCTGCTTTATTCTGTAGCTTAGGCTGGCCCCGAATTTTCTGTGTAGTTCACACTGGGTCTGGAACTCATATTTTCCTGTATCTACTTCCCAAGTGCTGAAATTATGGGCATGTTATGTTACTTATCAGATTTGAAATTTTTAATGATATAAGGTAATATCAGAGTTTTTTTTTTAAGCTTCTTACCAAAAATAATAGAGGGAGTCAGGAGGTGGTGGCACATACCTTTAATCCCAGTGCTCGGTTGGCAAAGGCAAGGTGATCTCTGTGAGTTCGAGGTCAGCCTGGTCTACAGAGTGAGTTCTAGGACAGCCAGGGCTACAGAGAAACCCTAATGAGAGCAAGGATGTAATTATTTCACCAGACCCAAGATAATTGATAAATGGGGAACACTTACACAGGTAAATACGAACAACCACAGGAGCGGTTCTGCTGTTCCTACCAGATCAGCTGACCCACCAAGGAAAAGCTGGGCCAAGGAAAGCCACGCCCCAAGCTTCCCTCTTCCCACTTCCCTCTGAGGCCACGCCCAAGGGGTGTGGCCACCGTTCCAAGTTCTCTGCAAGACTACTACCAAGTAAAATGGTAGAGGGATCATACTTCATCATACAAGACACAATCCCCAAAGGAGAGCCAAACAAGTTGTTTCTGGGCTATGTCTGGTACTTTCCCTGCTGTTTAACCCATTACAGTGTACATTCCTTGGGGGAGTCTTAAGAGTCACCTCTGAACATCTTTAATGGGGATGTTTTTTCTCTTTTCTCTTTCAAAGAACAAAAAACCCAAGAATGAAAAGCAAGAAACACACACACACACACCACAACCCCAAGGAACAAAAATAAAGCAAGCAAAAGACCAATAAGAAAAGGAAAACAAAGAAAAATGAAACAAAGTTCTTTGTGTTGGCCAGCTGCTCCTGAGCACACGGCCTGCTCTGAAGTGAAGTTGTCATACGCAGTGAGAAACTGCTGGAGAAGACGGATTTCCCCCTTGCCAGCAGGTATCAAGTACAGATACCTTCTTCAATAGGGAGCTCCTTGGTTAGGGTTGGGGGCTTGTGCCCATCATCCCCAGCCCCAATCTGGCTTAACCTGTACAGGTCTGAGTTGCTGCCATAGTCTGAGTTCATATGAGCATCCATCCTATTGCGTTTGAAAGACATGGTTTCCTTGGAGACATTTGTAACCTCTGGCTCTTGTAATAATTCTGCTGTGTCTTCTAAATAGGTCCCTGAGCCTTAAGGAGAGGGGTTTAACCAACAACTGCTCCTGGCAACACTACCTGTATCAATAAGAAAGATGGACATTGAAGAAACTTATTATGGAGTTTACTTCCAATATGGCAAGACTAGCCATTTGGGCAAGATACTGCTCTTGTCTGGACTGTTTGACTTTATGCTGTATAAACTGGACATGCAGGACCCACAGGAAAGTGACTGCTGATTCAAGATGGACATTGATACAGGGTTCCTGCTTCATGGAAGAGTCTGCGAGACAGTCTGCAGGACACAGAGAAAAGTGACTGACAAACTACCAATACAAGACGGCAGTCTGCCAGACACACTATGGCCTATGGGCTGAAGATGGAAGATTACAGAAGAACTTCAGGTGACTGACCAGGCAGTGAATTGTCTCTGCCATTTCTAGAGTTTATATGTTATCCTTCTGTGGTCTTTGATGGAGTTGAAGACAGATAGTTATGGTAATAGTTTTCCTTAGTTAGGATTAAAAATAAGTTACATATAGGACTTTAGACTCACAAAAATAGGATGATGAAATCTTTTCTTTAAATTTTGCTAAATGTTAATGGACTAAATATTGTTAACTGTGATTCTTATTTGATAACTGTTTTGTTATATACTTTGCTATGTTAAGGTTAAAACCCTTCTTTTTATTTAGGCTGAAAAGAAGAGATGATGGGAGATGTCATTCTGTAAATATGTTTCTCTTATTGGTTAATGAATAAAGCACTGTTGACAAATAGGAAAGCAAGATAGGCAGAGTTCTAGGTGGGGAGAGGTAGGAATAGAGTCAACATATAGGACCAAGAGGAGTATAAGGTCCAGGCCCTCTCTCCAGTAAGCCAAGACCATGTGGAAATACTTAGATTGATAAAAATGGGTTATTATTTAAGACAGAGCTAGCCAATAAGAAATGCTAGTAACAGGCCAACAGCTTTATATCTAATACAGCGTCTCTGTGTGTTATTTGGGGCTGACACGCTGTGGGACCAGGCTGGTGGGAAAACTGCCTGTAACTGGGTCTTACCATCAGGTTATGGAAAGCAAGAAATAGTCTTGGTAATAGCGTTGGAAGTGTGGGTTTTTCCATGGGGCTCCTTTAGCCAAAAGCTCACAAGATGTAATTAACTCCTGACACTGGAGGTTTCATAGGTGGTGTAATGTCTGCTTTCACATATGCATGTCTTAGGAAGCTTCTACAGCGGTAGGTTTACGTACGAAGGTTAGTGGTCCCTCCCCATGCTCCCTCCTTCCCCCCTCTCTCCCATCCTCACCCCTGTTTAATGCTATTCTAGTTTCCCCTTCGTCCCTCTGTAATGCTGTATTCTACTTCAGCTTCCTTTGGGGATGGTGTTTGTCATTGTTTACGGAGCCTCAACTCTCGAGTTCTTGCTTGTTTTCTTCTGTCTTCTTTTTTTCGCCTTCATGGTAATTTTTGTTTTCAAGTTCATTTTCCCTAAAAAGCCTTATAAGTCTGTGCTATTTTGATGATCTATCTGACTAGATTTTGTATTTGCTTTTTCTAAGACAATAGCAAGATGGCTCTTGGCTTCTTTCCTGGGGCTGCCATGTTCTGGGGTGTTAGGACTCGTTGTATGTCTAGCAGTGTTCCTACATGACCTCATACTCTTTGAGAAGTTGTTATATGAGGAGTGGGCATGGGAAGATGACAGTTTAGGATAGGCACTGGGGTTAACTTTTAAGCTAATCCCTCAGAAGTAGTAGAAATTTATCAGACCCTAAAATGTGCCTGTGGGGCGAGAATTCCACAGAGCCAGTCACCAGTGACAATGAAAATGAGGTCCCTGACACCCACGGGTATCTGTGGGTCCATCACTAGATGTATTACTTGTGTCCTTGGACACAAGGAGCTAGTCCCCATGAGCATGTTCGATACTGTTTATTCTATCACAAAATCATCAGATTTGAGGGTGATAGGATTTACTGTTAATGTATAAGTTCATACATTTACTACACTAAGGCGTCTGGGCGAAAAGAGTGGTTTGTTTCTAAGAGCCTGTCATCTTGCCTTCATTAGAAGTAAAGCCTTTGCGGTTCTTGCAGAAGCTTCCAGACTTAGGTGAAAACTATTATTATTATTATTATTATTATTATTATTATTATTATTTATTTTTTTTTACAAGAGCATGATCTTCAACCAAAAATGGGCAGGAGGCAGGCTTTGACTTAAAGGACAGCTTGCAGAGGGGAAGGGGAAATGGGGACAGGGCTTGAAGCCCACGACTTCCCGGTCCACTTCGTGACCTCTGCCCTACTTGGAGGAGACATGTTAGCTGACGACGGCATGCTCACCCTGGGGGACAGTGGGCTCTGAGGACTGTAGGATGGGTGCTGTACTAGGTACCTCTCAGCTCCCTCTCTGTTGCTCTGACTAAAGTTTTCAAACCAAAAGCAGCTTGGGAAGGAAAGGGTTTATTTGGCATATGCTTATAGGTCACAATCCGTCATTGAGGAAAATCTAAGCAGAAACTCAGGAAGGAACCTGGAGACAGGGACACTTTCCTGGCTCACTCACGGCTCAAGCTTAGCTTTACACAGCCCAGGACCTAGGGATGATGTCACCCACAGCTGACTGGGCCCTGGTGCTCTAATTTATAGTTTATAATCATGACAACCCTCACAAACATGTCCACAGGCCAATCTCATCTAAGCAATCCCCTGATGTGGACTGATTAGGACACTGTGATAAAATTCCATGACAAAAGCAATGTAAGGGAGGGAGGCAGGGTTTATTTAAGCCCCTAGTTTATCTCGGTGGATCCCCTTTACACCTACAGTCGAGGAGCGCAAAGGGATGGACGCACTCTGGCTGCCTTCCAGCAGGCTTTCCTCTCTTCATTCATTTTAGGTCCCAACTCAAGGAATGGTACCACACGCAGCAGGCAGGTGTCCCCACCGCCACTAACCTGATCCAGATACTCTCCTGCAGGCATGATCCCAGGTGATTCTAGATTGCGTCAAGTTGACAATAGACGGGAAATGTCACAAGGGCTTTTTCTTGGTTTGGTGGAGGTCAGAGGTCAGCTTCACCGGTGCCATCTCAGGAGGGCATCTCTCGGGGTAAAGCCTGAGACGGATCACCTTTAAAGTCGTGCTCATTTGGAATATCGAGGGACTAGAGAATGCCCTAAGCAACTTGAGATGCTTCCATTAACTTTTCACATTCCATCCATACCTTGTGAATTCTGTCCTTGGTCTGGGCTTGAGCCGATGGCTGGGCTAGAAGGTATGATTGGAACCTTGTTCCGTCTCTGAACCTCAGAGATATTACCCACCCTACACCCACTCCATCCAGAAAATTATTTGCTGTTCCCGAAGACTTAGCCAAAGATCCTGGAAAGCCTTGGTTGCCTTTCTAACCACCACCCCATACCTGTCTAGGCCGAAGCTTCTGGGTTGTCATGACACAGCCAACCTTGACCTAACCATCTCAAGACCAACATGATTATTTTATTGGAATGAATCGCAACTTAGCTCCTCCTCCAGAAGGGGCTACTTTTGGATCCTGAGGGCTGGCCTTGGAGAAGGACAGACTGGGTCTAGAACTGGATCCTTTGGATTTATGCCCCACCCCCACCCCCACCCCCACCCGGGAAGCTGGCCCTCAGGGTTATAGACTGGGCACTTTCCTGCTGCTAAGCTCCTGCAGGTCCGTGCCGGGGAACCTGCTGGCTTCTGATTTTAGAGGCATGGCATTGAGAATGGTGTTCTTTGTCACTTCGTCAGCCACAACATCAGACATTGACTCCTCTGCTATTATCATTGCAGCGATGTCCTGGCTTCTCCTCTTGGATTCAATGGAATCTCTTTGGATGCTGAGAAAAATCATGAGGCATTTTCAGTCATGACATCTACTGAGAGAGATGGGCTTTCTCATTCATCTAGGTCCCCAGCTAAGCCCGGTCATGGGTCCCGGAGGAGCCTTCTCTTCAGCATGAGGCTGACTCCACCTCTCAATCCCAACTAGACCCCTCTCTTTCCTGAAATTCTGGAGTACATCTCACTGTGTTTGTCCCTGAATACCTGCCACATGCTGGACCTTCTACAATGTGGGTTTAACCTTCTCAAAGACACTTTAGGAGAAGAGGTCCTAACACTGAACGGATTTACAACACCTTAGTTTCCTCATCTCCAAGGGCAATGCCCCAGGCTGGAGAGGCATCTGGGGCAGGGAAAAGAGAGGATGTGTGGGCAAGGAAAGCCCAGCAGGGGGAGAGAACTGGCAGAGCCTGAGCCGGACCCAGGCGAGTGACCATATCCAGAAGATGTGGGGACACTGCTTTGAGCAGGGCGATCTTCATGTCACAGGACCTCTTGTCATCAAGGTGGACAATGTCTGCATACTCTTCAATGCCCAGGCCCGAGCGAGACAAGGGCTCTGCTCATCTACCTTGATGTGTACTCTATGCTGTCACGCAGAGGTTGGTTTCCTGTCTCTGGCACCAGGGAAGAGAAGCACAGGGCCAGGACGCAAGAGACACAGCAGAAGAAGATGGGCAGCTGTGTTTTGATCTGGTTGGAGATGGCCAGCGCTGTGATGGCTCCAGCTGCCCAGGCGAGAGACACCATCCCCAGACCCGTAGATCTGCAAACGGAGTTGAGAATTGATTTAGAAGACTTCTTAGGCTCAGAGGCTCGGTACAATGAAAAGGAGACGCTGCCG
Organism: Phodopus roborovskii; assembly: GCF_943737965.1. Classification (NCBI taxonomy): domain Eukaryota; kingdom Metazoa; phylum Chordata; class Mammalia; order Rodentia; family Cricetidae; genus Phodopus; species Phodopus roborovskii. The sequence goes on from NW_026125295.1 coordinate 7,320,195, forward strand.
AAAACCACATACTCTGCTCTTTACCCTCTTTCAGCCCAGTGCATGACCTTAGAGAGCCTAGTTCCTCATTGACTGGAGAGAGGTAGTTATCTCTCCTGGGCCTCCTTGGATATTGAGAATGAGAGAGTGATTAATCCTGTATACATCATAATGGCATATGACCATATGAGGAAAGGCGGAGCTCCATGGGAGAAGAAGCAGAGCCTCGGGGTGACCCACACACATTTCAGGCATCTGGTGTGGGTTGATGGTTATGTACACTTTCTTGGAAAGAGAAAAACCTGTTCAGATAATGCCCTCATCAGACTGGCCTGTGGGCTGGGGGCGGGGGGCCATGTCCTTGATTGATGTGGGAGGGATCATCCCCAGAAGATGGTCCTGGGGTGTATAAGAAAGCAAACTGAACAATCCATGAGGAACGAGCCATGGCTTCTGATTTACTTCCTTTCCCCAGGTTCCCTTCGTGAAAGTATGCTGTGGGGTGAAGCCAAGCCTTCCATCCCCAAACTGCCTTTGGTCTTGGCATCCATCACCTTAATGGGAAACTAATGAGGACAAGGTGCCAGGCAGGGGCTAGAGGCAGACCCGACGTGATAGTCATTATTCCCTGTCAATCTGACAAAATCTAGAATCACCTGGGAGACTGGCCTCTGAGCATGATTGTAGGGATCAGGTCAGCTGAGATGGGAAGACTCACCCACTTGCTGGGGGATCCTGTACTGTGCAAGTGGAGAAAGGGAGTAGCCAGCAGCATGCATGCACCAGGAGTAACCAAAGAGTGGCATGCATGCATTGGAGTAACCAAAGAGTGGCATGCATGCATTGGAGTAACCAAACAGTGGCATGCATGCACCAGGAGTAACCAAACAGTGGCATGCATGCATTGGAGTAACCAAACAGTGGCATGCATGCATTGCTATCCCTGGCTGTGCTGTAATGTAGTCAGTTGCTTCAAGCCCCTTTGGCCTTGCCTGCCCCACCATAATGATCTGTGAGCTGAGAGCCAGAATAAACTCCCTTTTCCTTTTCCCCGAGTTACTTTATCACAGCGACAGGAAGAGAAACTAAGATCCCTTTAATACAAACCCCAGCTCCTCTGCCTGCTATGCATGACCTACAACGTGACTTTGCTTTGTCAACTGAAAGGTGGCCAATGACTGATGTCACTCGGGTGGGTCTTGCTTTCTGATGAGAGCTGGGTGAGCCAATCCATGCAAACTATGCTCAACACGGTGATTGTTTTCTGGCAAAGCTCAGTCTTGGCTGCTACATCAGTCTAGTCACTGTCCCGTCCTCCTATCACCCCTCAGCCCACCACACTCCATACCTGAGGACAGTGGGGAGGAGCTCAGCCGTGTAGATGAAGAAGATAGTGATGGTGGCAGCCAGGCTAAACTCTCCAAGCACAACCATCAAGATTGTTGTCGACTTCAGCTCTGGGTGAAGACAGCATGGCCCTGAGTCTTGGGCCACCCTCCAGCCTCCTCTCGGTCTCCTAGCAAAGACAGCTGAATGGCCCGCCCCTACCACGTGGTCAGCTAGCCAGCAGACTCAGACATTCAGCAGAAGTGTTGATGTGCATAGGCCCAGCCTGTCCTGACTGTGGCAGGGCCGTCCTCCTGGGACTTTTACGCGGGGACTGGACATTTAAAGTCAGCTCTTTATGTCTACGCTGCAAGCATTTCACCAACTGAGCCATGTCTCCAACCCCCAGACTTTTTTCCCCAGAATCCTATCCCTAGTTCTTGTCCACATATGAGATCTGTAAATCTGCTGCCTAGATTCAGTGCTCGGCTTAACAACAACAATAATGTCAATAACAATAAACCAGGCTGTAGAAACTAAAAATGTTTCATTTCGTTGTACCTAATCAATGTCTGCTAACTTCTCAGAGGATGCTGAGAGGCGTTCTCAGAGAAAGAAGGGGGCTCCTTAGGGAAACATGCATTGCAGCCCCCTGCCCTGCTAGGCACTGGCCATTGGCAGGGCACCACCACAGCTCTGTGCATTCCAGCCCCACAGACTGAGCCATGCTTACTGCCCAAGGATCTTTGAAATGTTGGAGATAATACTGAGCACCAGAGGCCTGGCAGTGGGCCTCTGAGCAAGACTATTGCATGGGTCCAGTACAACAATCACCAATGTTCAATGAGTAGATAATCCTAGACATCATAGGTAACAGTACATGCTTGCCAAATGAAAGGCTGCAAACGAGAGGCCAGGCCTTGGGGGGGGGCGCTGAGCGAAAAGATTTTTGCCACCATCTACCCTCATTTACCCAGTAGAATGGCTTCTGGTGTGGCCTGGAATGCGGTCACGGAGATTGCCTGCCCTCACACTCAAGGATACCTCTTATGTGGATACCTCTTATGTGGATAGCCTGAGCTCATCTCTCAGGTCTCTGAATGTGGGTACATGCTGTTTTGGGGGATGGGGCTTCCTTACAGAGAGCAAAGGATGCATGCAGGGAGCCAACTTAGCTGGCCAGTCAAGATAAGAGACACTAGGAAGACCTTGAAGAAGTGAGAGTTCTGGAAGCAGCCTTGCTGGCGTTCTGTACCTTGAGGAAGGAAAAGGAGAAGCAAACATATGATGGTAGCTAGGGTGAGGCTCAGGAATAGGCTACACTTCCTCCCAAAATGCTCCAGGAGAACAATGCAACACAGCCGGGCTGGCACCTCCAGAATGCCTGGGATCACTTGTCTGAAGTAGTTGTCTACCCCCAAATCCTTCATCTTCATGCTCAGGGTTATGTAGATGTAACTGACCGTATACCTGGAGCAAAACAATAAGAGAGCAAGAGAGAGAGAGGAGGACGGAGAGAAGGAAGGAGGGAGGAAGGAGGAAAGGAAGGAGAGAGCAGGGGGAGGAAACAGAGAAAAAAAAGAAGGGGAAGAGGAGGAGGGGGAGGAAGTGAGGAGGGAGAGGAGGAGGGAGGATTGGGTGTCCAGAGGAATAGGACAGAGAGGCAAAGAGAAGACACAAACTGAGACATGACCCTAGGCCTGACCAATGTCCCTGCCGTCCCTGAGCTTGCAGCCGACCCCGGGCACTCACCACACACAGGCCATGGACAAGATCACCTTGAAAAGGTGCTGATTGGTGTAGAAGTCCAGGATGGAGGCTTTGGTCACCTTCTTTCCCTGAAGCTGCAGCTACAAGACAGCAAAACCAGCCAAAGGCAGAGGGACCCCAGCTTGCCCTGCGCCCACACACACCAGGCAAGGCCTGCCCCCTCCCCCCGTGCTAGCTGTTTTCCAGCCTTGGCGGGGTGGGGGTGGGGGCTTGATTTTGTTGTCCTCATTCTGAAGCGGTAGACTGAGGTCCCGTGAAAGGGCGAGGGAAGAGGGCTTCAGTCTCCAGCCCTGGCCTCACTGCCGACCCGAGGCCTCTTACCTCATTCAGTAGATTTAAAGGAATGGTCTTCTTGTTCACGTCCGCCGCATAGCACAGCACCTTCCTGGCCTCCTCTACCTTGCCCTTCACCATCAGCCACCGTGGGGATTCCCGGAGAACCCTGTGTGGCCCACCTCTCTCTTACTTCAGAATTCAGGGTGCCCCAAAGCCCACTGGCTCTCCAGCTGAGATTCCTCAGCTGTGGCCATCTGTAACAGCATGTGAACAAGGAACCTTTAAGGCCTCCACAAACCTCAAGATGCCTTCTGCTCCTATATGGCAGCCGGCCCTTCTTACATAAGCCTCCACGACCCCCATTGCTGCCCAGGGGAAGTGCCCAGCCCCTTGACCCCTTTACCCTGTGTTCTCTTTGACTAACCTTAATCACCTCTCAGCTCTTAGGTTCAAGGACACAGCTGAGTGCCATTCTCCTTGCCCACCCTCTGAGAGCTATAGTTGATGGGAGATGCCATTCTGTAAATACGTTTCTCGTATTGGTTAATGAATGAAGCACTGTTGGCCAATAGGAAAAAGCAAGCTAGGCGGGACTAGGAGACAAGGAGGAGAGAGGAAGTTCTGGGGGGAGATTCAACATGGAGGACGGAGAGAGCAGAACGCTGGGCCCTCCGGTAGGATAAGACCATGTGGAAATACTTAGATTGATAGAAATGCGTTAATATTTAAGACAGAGCTAGCCGATAAGAAACACTAGTAACTGGCCAACAGCTTTGTATCTAATACAACATCTCTGTGTGTTATTTGGGGCTGGCGCGGTGGTGGGACCAGACCTGAGGGAAAACTGCTCATAACAGTGTAGCCATTTCCCTCAGGCTTGGCATGGCCGCCACCAAGTTCAAGCAGAATGGCTATGGTGACCTACAGCAAGCATTCCTTGGGCCAGGGTTGTGGTAACAAAATGAAAAGGACTAACTCTACAACAGCTAACCCTGAACGTGGTAACAAGGCTGTTGGATGTTCTACTATCCATTCCCTTCTACCCATTGCTGTGTAGTAGCAGGATCTTAGAAATGCTGAAGTATATAAAAGGTAAGAAGCTAAGGGGTGGAGGTACTTGGTGATCCACCTGTCTGTGAGCGGCCTGCTGCACTCGAGGAGTTTGCCAAACTGGACTTGACAACCCTTTCTTTGGTCTGCTGGCCTTTCCATTACTGGGGGTGAATAAATGTGTCTTTTACACTTTTGCACCTCTCTAGAAAAAGTGTACAGTAATAGTTGCTTGCACAATAGTAACAATGATGAGGAATGGGCATGGTAGGTCGCACACACCTCTGAGCCCAGCATTTGGGAGACTTGAGATGAAGGAATGTTGCAAATTTGGGGTTAGCCTAGCCTACATAAGAGTAGGCTAGCCAGAACTACAAAGCAAGACTCAGGTTTAAAAAAAAAAATAGACATATTATGCGAGAAAGAAAATCAGTCTTCAATAAAAGGAGAAAACAAGCAAGCAAACAACAACGGTTAAACAGCAGAGGCCATGGGGTGGTTCTGTGGCTGAAAGAGCATATGCTTTCCGCAGAGGGCTTCAGCCCAGTGTCAGGGGGCTCACATCGCCTGTAACTCCAGCCCCGGGGGGGGGGGGGAACTGACACCTTCTGTCTGTTTTCTGCAGCTATGTGCACCATACCCACACGCAAGCACACACCTACATACAATAATTTGTTTACAAACAGCAGCAAAGGTGACCCATGGTGGAACATCCCTGGAGGAAATCCTGGGGTGGCCAGCTTGCTCCATGTGCTGTACTGCCGACATCCCTTCCTTAACGGATGTGGTCTAGGGATGCCTCCCGGAAGGGCTAGTGGACTAGAAAATACGTTGTGACCCAGGGAAGTGGCACACGTGTAACAGAGCTGTGGGGACGCTGTAGGGCAGCCGCATCGCTGTTGCTATGGGTCGCAGGACATGCAACACCAGCAAGCTGCCTGCCCAGAGGGAACTCGTCTGTAACACATGGCGAAGTTGCAAAGGGGGAAAAGGGAAGACAGGTGGAAATCCTGGCTTGGCATTTTGATGTTTTTTATGTCCTGAGGTAGCCTAAGGGAAAGATTATAAATTACATCTTTGCTGAAAAGCCCCTGCTGGGATTCGAAGCCTTGAAACTCACGGGAAAGATAGGATGAGGAGGAGGGGGAGAGAGAGAAAGCACAAGGTAGAAGTGTTAGGAGACCTCTGTCAGATAGTTCCAACCTTACACACAGAGGGGTAGGCCACGGCTCTGCCCAGGCAAGGCTCTGAAAGCCTCGAAAACCATACAGACTACTACCACAGCTGCAAGCCAAAACAGGATGGTTAGTCCCTAACACCAAAGATACCACATGCTCTGGGGTCAGGAAACAAATCAAGCTAAGTCTGAGCGGCAAGCTTCCTCCTTGCTGATGAGCAATCATAGTTTCTGAAGGTGTGAGACAGCTTGTGTGGGCCAATCCTCAGGCCCACGTGAAGGAATATACATTCAACAGCCTCTCCAAGGCTCTGGGAACGCTGCAAAGAATGGACAAGTACTGTACAGCTATTTTTGGGGGGCTTGAGATGGCCAGTAAACTAGGCCTCCAATAAACTCTCTTTTATAAGTTGCCTTAGTCATGGTGTCCTATCACAGAAACAGTAAAGTAATATGGATATCAAAAAATAACGTTCCCTTTCCATTTTCCCGATCACATCAGCCTGCCCAGATGGCCAGCGGAAGCAGTAAAATGAGAGCTCGGAAAACACAGGGGCAAGAATCCACTCGGTACTGAACACAGTGAGCTTGTGTAAGACATTGTAGGGACGCTATGCCTTGCCCTGGACCCACGTGACAGCCCATCCTAGAGAAATGAGGATGGGACCAAAATCACACAAGCAGAGCTGGGAGGAGCTGATGAAATGCCATCTACAAAGTGCCAGTTTCTTGCATCACGTTGGCCTCTGGCTGGGGGCTACAGGCATTCATTTGGGACACCAGAGACAAATTCACCCCCCCCCCATTTTCACTGTTCATCCCTTCTTCCCCGTTCTGTGATAAACCACAGCTTTCCACTCCGAGGTTGAGGGACTCTCATAAAGGAAAAAAAAAAATCACCACACTGGAACTTCTTCTAAAGGACAGGATACCAGGGCACCAAAACCCAGAAATTATACAACCGTTCTGAGTTCTCCAAGACAAAATATATGGGTAGGGGGGGGGCATGGTTGGACAACTATACCCTGTCACACTCGAGTGTGGATGTAAGATGACGCTGCAGTTAAGAGCACTGGCTGCCTGTCCCAGAGGCCCCAGCTTTGTATCTCAACACCACACACACACACACACACACACACACACACACACACACGGGGCCAGGTGTGCCCCGTGACTCTGTAACTCCAGAGTTCTGGGGATCCAACTCCCTCTTGTGGCCTTCCGTGTGCACCAGGCATGCCCAGGTGGCGCCTAGACATGCAGACAAAGCACTCATACACGTAAAATAAAACTTGTAAATAAAAAGCAAGTTCTCTAAAAGGGGAGGGCGGCACATAGATGGTACTACTATCTAAATGCTTGCATGGCCTGTGGTGGTAGTTAATGTCACACAGTCACCAAAAAGAACCTCTGGGTGTGTGTGTGTGTAAAGGAATTTCTACATTAGGTTAACAGAGCTGGCAATCCCCACCCCACATGTGGGCAGCATCCTATGGTCTGGTTCCTGGACTGAATGAAAAGGAAAAAGTGAGGTAAAAATCACCATATCTCCCATCTCTCTCAGCTGCCTCCCCCACCTGCCGCCCCACCTCCTGACTTGGGTGCAACATGCCAACTGCCTTGGCTCCTGTCCTGATGAACTGTACCCTGTAACTGTCAACCAAAACCAAACCTTCCTTCCTGCCTTAGATTGCTTCTGGCGAGGATTTTGTCACAGGAATGTGAATTGTAATTAATTAATTACAATTAATTACAGTCACCCTCACTGCTGTAGCCAAGTCTTCCGAATTGAAACACTGTTTCCTGGAAGACCCCCCTCGGGGAGCTTAGAAAGTTACAAGACCCATCAGAAGGTTACAAAGGCAGTTAGATTACACAGTGCCGTTCCATCTCAGCTACTTTTCTAGTTGCTGTGGTAAAATGTCCAGCAAAAGCAACTTAAGGAAGAGGGTCTCACAGCTGGAGGGTCTGCCAGGGAGTAGTGGCAGGAACTTGAGGTCATGTCACATTTGAAGTCAGAAGCGGAGCAATGGATGCTTGGACGTTTTCCTTTTTAAACTGTCTGGGTCCCAGGCCAGACAATGATGCCGCCCACCCACCTTGGGCTGGTCGTTCTGTCTTGACTAAGAGACTTGTCTCCCAGAGGACTCCAGATCTCATCATGGACGTCACTGCAACCCACAGAGCCAATGCTGTGCAATGTGTTTGGAGAAATGTGGGCGACTACCCTAGCTCCAGAGGGGGTCCTGGGCACAAGTTCTCACAGCACAGGGAAGGCTGAAGAAATAACCTGGGGACTGAGAGGAAGTTCTTCCAACAGTGACGAGAGGCGGGAAAGGGAAGGGGAAGTAATGTAAGTATATCCTACTCTCAAGAAAAGTATTTTTAAAAAGGCAAGAATCCCAGCCTCCAGACTCGCTGGAGAGTGTAACAGCTAGGAGCTGCCATGACTTGGCCTTGGGCTTCTTGGAGGAAACCACTAAATAGAGTGTGTCCCACAGCGTGGCCAGTGAGCCAATCGCGGTTGGAAATGTTAGGAGTGTAGATTGTTAGACTCCACTGAGCCCTGTTGCTATTACAGACACGGGGGTGGGGTATGGGGGGCGTCCAGGTGCCGGTCAGACACTGGGGGTGGGGGCCGACTGCAGATCAGCCACTGGGATAAGATTCAGCTGCCAGTCAGGCCCCTGCCAGTGGGGTCCAGCTGCTGCTGCCGTGTTCAGTGCAGTAATGGAGCTGAGGGTCTGGCACATACTAGGCAAGCTCTCTACTACTGATCTACACCCTCAGCCCCGATTCTTAGTTATCAAAAGGACATTTATTCTTACAAGTAACGGTGGTTGGGAAAAGATGGAACCTTTCAAAGATATTGTCAGGTATCAGGGGGAGAATTAACTGGAAGGGCGTGTCTGAAGGCAGTGACTGAAGAAAACTATGCCTCACTGAATTCAGCCCACTGAAGATGACATTGGCTCAAAGTATACAAAACAGCCAGTACAAAGAAGGTCTCTGTGAGGGATTCTGGGAAAGGCTGAAAGGACTCCATGAAGGATTCTGGGAAAGGAACCAGAGGCAGAGAGAGAGGGAACTGGAAACTTGTCATCACCGCAAATTAGATAACATGTATCTAATACAATAGTGACACTTGTATGGCAGTTGTATGTGGGGGCGTTTACATACACATTCATGTGTGTGCAGATATACATGTGCACAGATTGTGTGTGGTGTGTGGCAATGTGTGTGCCTGTGTGCATTCATGTGGGACCCGGAAGTCAACACTAGGTGTCATTTCTGAGGGATCGGCCTCAGTTTGTTATTGAAGCAGAGTCTGTCCCCAGTGCCTGAGACTAACTCATTATGCTAGACTGCCTGGCCAGTCTAGCCAGGATTGAAGTCACCCAGTTCCACGTTTGGCTTTTTACATGGATGCTGGGGCCAAAAGTCAGATCCTCACATTTGCGTGGCAGGTAGTGTGCCCACGGGGTCTGTCCGGCCCTGTGTTAATAACGCTCTTTAAAAGCCCTTGCAAGCCCTTTGGCCCTTAAGATCAAGCTGTCCCAGATACAGGACAGACATGTGCCCCACACTCACTGATATCTGGAGAACTGTCTAGGCTGGTCCCTAACTTCTGCAGAAATGGAAAGGCCCTGAGCCACTTACATGTCCCCTGCTGTAACCCATCGCCTCATCTTTTGTATTCATGTATGGTGCAGGCAGTTGCTACAGTCAGGGGCTCTGAAGCCAGGCAGGCCGGGTCACATCCCAGGTCCCAGCTCACCCAGGTGTCTACCCACACCCCGGGGCCCATCCCAGGTCCCAGCTCACCCAGGTGTCTACCCACACCCCGGGGTCACATCCCAGGTCCCAGCTCACCCAGGTGTCTACCCACACTATCATCTGCACCCCGGGGCCCATCCCAGGTCCCAGCTTACCCAGGTGTCTACCCACACCCCGGGGTCACATCCCAGGTCCCAGCTCACCCAGGTGTCTACCCACACCCCGGGGCCCATCCCAGGTCCCAGCTTACCCAGGTGTCTACCCACACCCCGGGGTCACATCCCAGGTCCCAGCTCACCCAGGTGTCTACCCACACCCCGGGGCCCATCCCAGGTCCCAGCTTACCCAGGTGTCCTACCCACACTATCTGCACCCCGGGGTCACATCTCAGGTCCCAGCTCACCCAGGTGTCTACCCACACCCCGGGGCCCATCCCAGGTCCCAGCTCACCCAGGTGTCTACCCACACCCCGGGGCCCATCCCAGGTCCCAGCTTACCCAGGTGTCCTACCCACACTATCTGCACCCCGGGGTCACATCTCAGGTCCCAGCTCACCCAGGTGTCTACCCATACTATCATCTGCACCCCGGGGCCCATCCCAGGTCCCAGCTCACCCAGGTGTCTACCCACACCCCGGGGTCACATCCCAGGTCCCAGCTCACCCAGGTGTCTACCCACACCCCGGGGCCCATCCCAGGTCCCAGCTTACCCAGGTGTCCTACCCACACTATCTGCACCCCGGGGTCACATCCCAGGTCCCAGCTCACCCAGGTGTCTACCCACACTATCATCTGCACCCCGGGGTCACATCCCAGGTCCCAGCTCACCCAGGTGTCTACCCACACCCCGGGGCCCATCCCAGGTCCCAGCTCACCCAGGTGTCTACCCACACTATCTGCACCCCAGGGTCACATCCCAGGTCCCAGCTCACCCAGGTGTCTACCCACACTATCTGCACCCCGGAGTCTTGGTTCTGCTTCCTGATGCCCATCAGAGCTGTTGAGGTTTTTTAGTTCATTTGTTGCCTCACAGCTCCTTCTCGGCCTTGAACCCCCTCCTCAGACAGAGCCAGCAATTGTTACCCCCCCCTCCTTGTACACGAGGGGCACCTTCACAGCCCACCCCTAGATTCCTGTCTGTAGCTCCCTACATTTAACAACAGCAAATGGCTCAAGCATGCCACACGAGCCTCCTTTCCTTTTCCCCCGAGGGGCCGTTTCTTGGAGGGGCTCCGTTTGCTCAGCTTCGTCCCATGTACCACGCTCCCCACCCTTCTCCAGTGGGGTCACCCCAAGAAGGTGACCCCGGCCATCCCAAGTCTGTCAGTCCTACCTCTTCACCCCTGACCCTTGCTTGACTCTGGACCTCTGTCTTTCTGTTTTTCCAACTAATACCCTGTGGCATCTCTTTCAGGCTCTTCTCCGAGGCTGGGGAGTGCCTTTGCCTCCTTCTCAGGCTGTGCCTCTCCTGCATACTTCCTTACCTCCTCCATTCCTGCCTGTGAGACCCACCCTGTGCATGCCCTATACATACACTGCTTGCTCACCAGATATTGGAGATGAGGGGCAACATGGGCACGCCACCCAGCAGAAACAGCAGCCTCCAGTGGAAGATTTTGTAGGCGCAGCCCGACAGGAACATGATGCCTACAGAGATGAAGCAGTGCCCCAGAATGACAGCTTGAGCCCGGTGTTCACCCACCAGCCACTCCATGACTGTTGAGGGAACATGAGAACAAAACTATGGTCAGGTATCAGTCCCCAACTGGCCTTCCGTGCAGCTGGCTGGCACGCCCACCCTGCCCTGGACGGTTCAGACTTGACAAACTCCCTTCTGCCTGCTCCGTATTTTCAGACCTCTCAGAGCTGGAGTGTCCCCGTATCCCCCAGTGCCTTTGTGAACCTCCACAGACCTATGCACACCCTTCCATTTCTTCTGCCCCTAGCCACTCCCTCTAAAACTTCTGCCTGACTTGTTCAGGGCGTCTCACGGGGTCTGACATGTGCAGAGACAAGGTGCCGCTTGCTTAGAGCTTATTAGTGCTTTGGTCTCCTTGGCCTAAGGCTCTGTAGAAGGTTAGTTCCCTTTGGCCATGCTCTAGCAGGTCCCCAATGAGAAGTACCAGAGAGCCCCTAGAAAATGAGGGACTGTGGGCATTTGAGTGTAGGTGTGGGTGTGCACACATTGGAGGTGTTCGCACCACACAAGCCTGCACAGACTCCAGCTTTGCTCTGTTGGCTAACTCTATACTAGGGATGAAATAAGCAGAGTGCATATAGGGCTTAGCAGCTCCCTTGATTCTCAAGGTGCAGGACATACAAGGAGCATGAGGAGAACATTCGGGGTGCAGGAGAATACTATGGGGGTGAGGGTCGAGGGCATTCCCTTCTGACTCCCTCACACCTCTGGGCAGCCAAGAGGGGGCCCCTCACTCCTTCTCCCCAGGGCTCTGTGGCCTGTCGCCTCCCCATAAATTAGTGTCAGCCATCTCTCCCAGCCACATCTGCCTCCTGCTCCCTCTTGAACTGTATCCGTTTCCATCCCGCTTTGCCCCTTGAGAGGCCGTCACCTAAAGACACACTGCTGATGGCATAGCCCACGGCCACCTGGGCCACAATGAAGCGAAAGAACAGGTACTGGTAGAAGCTGTTCACAAAGGCTGTCCCGAAGCCGAAGATGAGGAGCCCCAGCAGCGACACCAGGATGGTTGGAGAGCGGCCCATCCTGTGGGTGTGAGGAGACGTCACCGAGGGTCACACTTCCTGGGCCAGGCTCTGTGCTACCCCCACGGGCTTGGGAGCACCCCTCCATTTGCCTTCCCCAGATTGAGACCCAGAGTCGGTGGGATGTGCCATCCCCTGAGAAGGAGGCAGAGTGTCCCGGGGATCGGCAGAGACTCACTTGTCGCTTAAGAACCCGAAGAGGAGAGACCCTGTCAAGATGCCCGCCAGGAACACGGTCTGCATGTTTTCCTTGTTCGGTTCATTGCCACACACCAGGTCAAACTGTGGGTGACAAAGGGACCCGGTCACAGCCCTCGCACAGACCCAGCCTTTTGGGAGCACAGACTGAGCTTGGCCCTTAGATCAAGAGTTCCCAAGCTTCCTAAGGCTGCGAGTCTTTAAAACAATTCCCTCACGTTGTGGTGACCCCCAACCATAAAAGTATTTGGTTGCTACGACCTAACTGTGCTTTTACTACTGCTATGGGTTGTAATGCAAATATCTGACACACACGATTGGAGACCCCCGTGAAAGGGCTGTGTGACCTCTAAAGGGGCTGCAAGCCACCGGCTGAGAACCACTGCCTTAGGCACCGAGGGAAGGGGACAGGTAGTTCTATGTAAAGTGCCTTCACTCCGTCACCCCTGGGCCCTGTCTGTCTGTCTGTCCAGCACCTGGTAGACCTTGTAGCTCACCCTGGAGAGAGGACGTGAAGGCAAAGGGTGAGAAAGGAGATTAGTGGGGCGTATTAGACATGGGTCCTGGGCTTCAACTCAGTTTCCCATGGACCGTTCTGAGCTGAAAGGAAGGGCCCAAGCCTCAAGTCAGGGCATGAGGTCCTTTGAGAAAAGCCCAACACAACTTTTCTCTTTTCCTTCTCTAACTTCTGTGTGGTCTGTGTGGCTGCCCTTCTGAGCCATCCCCCCCTACCCTGTGCCTCTGCCGCCTCAGTCCTGGCTTAGATCCAAGGACTGCCAGATGTCGGAAAGGATGCAGAGGAACAGAATAAAGACACGCTACACACAAGGGTCTTCCTGAAACCAGAAGGGAAGGTCCACAACCTGAGAAGCAATTCTCTGGACAGTTGGCAAGCCTGTCTCTAAGCCAAAATGCATTCTAGACTCCTGGCTAAGAAAGGCAGGGCCCAGGGCTGGGGAACAAGAACCCCGGTTTCCTTCCCAGGTGAGCCTCCGCAGAGTGTGCCACCTTCCCTGGGTAGCTATAGTCAACACAAGACAAACACATACCTCGTTGATCAGAGAGCGTGTCTTAGCATAGGGATAGATCCACCCATATTTGCACGTTTCTGTATAATTGAGACCAAAATGGATGATAGAATCTAGATCCCATGACACGGGTATATACATGAGACATGTCAGGAAGCTGCCATTGGGTGCTCGGGGCAGGGTCAAGTTCAGCTGCTCCTCCATGGAGAGATTGGGGCCCACTGCCAGGATCCAGCTGGTGTTGCAGTAAGGCTTCTGGGCTGTGAGCATGAAGTGGTCAGAGAGCATGAAGTAGGAAGACAGCATACTGGGAATGAAGGTGAGGGCCACCAGCCTCCACTGGAACGTGCCAAACTCCCCCACAGCATCCAGAACACTGGCCAACTTGTCATCCCTCTTGGCATCCATGGCTTTCAGTCTGCGGAGCAACATCTCCAAGGACCAGGAATGGTAGGGAAAGGGAATCTCATGCCGGTTTGTGTCCCTGGAATTCTGGAACCCGAATGCTGGCTTGGAATTATGTTCTTCTTCTATCATCTGTTCAAGAAAGGATGCTGTCAGTCCCCTGCCACCAGTTCCTGTCACCAGACCGCAGGATGGGAGCCAAGGGATGGTGAGTACGTGGTCCCTTCCTTTCCTTCCAAAGGCTCTCGGTCTGCCTAATTCATTCCTGCTGGCTCAGCCATCCCGTGTTTAGTGCAATGGACATGTTGAGTGTTCTAGACAATGTTCTTTTCACAAATGCCAGGAGCTCTATGACAGCTTCCTCACAACAAACTGCTCACACATCCGAGGCATCACTAGCATCAAAAGGTAGCACAGAACTTCAGGGATCCTCTCCTTCAAATAAGTTAATCGGTAATGAAGCAAAATAAAAACTGAATCAGGAGCAGCAAAGGCCTGGGCGCCGAAGGGAATCGCTTGAACCTTTACCACCAAGCTTGGAGCCAGGGTTGGGATGTAGAACACTGTGTGTGTGTGTGGGGGGGGAGAACACTGTGTGTGGGGGGGGGGACACAGATGGTAACATGGGGACACAGCGGTACAGCATGTGAGGGCGGGGGGGGGACACAGCGCGGGAGGGGGGAGGGCGGGGGCGGGGGTGGACGCAGTGGCAGGGAGGGGTGGTTGCAGTACTCAGGACACTACCTTGGGACAGAGTAAGGAGCAGAAACTAAGTCTAACCCTGTGTACACCAAAATTCTTCAGCAGCACTGAAGAGGCTGTGTGTTGGAAAGGCGTCAGCTGCTTTTTCTGTGGAAACCTTCTGCAAGCTGAGGCTGCAAGATTCACAAAGACCAATGGCAAACAAAGACTGTCGTCTAAGAAGGCAAGCCGCCATGAGATGACCAGACACCTCACGGGCCAGATGAGGAGCGTCTGAGCATAAGAGGAGCTGAAACATTGCTTGAATGAAATACTAAAAGGGAAACTTAAACAATCAGATTCAATCTCAGAGTCAGTGAGCTGGCATGTATAGCTAGCATGTGCAGAGGCATGTTTAGCTAGCATGTGCAGAGGCATATAGCTAGCAGAAACTCTAAAGAGAAACAGAAAAGGCAGTAAATAGAAACATCTTTTCTCCAACTCGAAAGCCATAAGTCAATAGATTTAGGGAACCCAATGCTTCTCTTAGGCACAGCGGCAGGCTAGACACACTATAATGAAGTCTCGGGACCCCAGGGTTAAGGAAGGATGCTGGATCACTGCTAGAGAGAGAGGCACATGTGCATTCAGAGGAGAATGAGGAGCACAGCCAGCCTGGGTGTGGTGTGTGAGAGCCAGGGTGGCATAAGGGTTCACATTGTCAGCTGGGGACTAGAAGGGTACAGAAGCAAGACGCCTAGCCTGATGGCATTTATAAAAGATCTCAGGGGGGCAGCCTGAGACACAAGCACACGTCATCAAAATGACAAGCCGTAAAAGAATTTCAAGTGAAAATTGTTCTAAATAATGAGCTGAGATGGGGTTTCAGAAGTAGCTCAACAAGAGCACATGCTGCCTTGTGGAAGACTGGTGTTCACTTCCCAGCACCCAGGTCACATGGCTCACGTCCGATGGCCCCTTCTGGACTCCGAGGGTGTGTGTGTGTCTATGTGTCTGTATGTGTGTGTGTGTGTGTGTGTGTGTGTGTGTGTGTGTGTGTGTGTCTGTATGTGTGGGTGTGTGTGTCTGTGTGTACATGTCTATGTGCCTGGGTCTGTGTATGTGTCTGTGTGTGTATGTCTGTGCACATGTCTGTGTGTCTGTGTATGTGTGTCTGTATGCTTGTATCTGTGTGTGTCTGTGTTTGTGTCTGTGTTTGCATGTCTGTGTGTGTGTGCATCTGTGTGCATTTCTCTGTGTGTGTGTGTGTCTATGTGCATGTCTGTGTGTGTGTGTCTGTCTGTGTGTGCGCCTGTGTGATGGGAGATGTCATTCTACATATATGTTTCTCATACTGGTTAATGAATAAAGCACTGTTGGCCAATAGGAAAGGAAGATAGGAGGGACTAGGAGACAAGGAGGAAGAGGAAGTAGTAAGGAGGAGCCAAGATGGAGAGTCTGGAGAGAGCAGTATGCGGCAGCCGGCTCCGGGTAAGAAGACCACGTGGAAATGCATAGATTAACACAAATGGGTTAATACTTAAGACAGAGCTAGCCGATAAGAAAGTAGTAACTGGCCAATAGTACAATATCAAATACAGAGTCTCAGTGTGTTAATTGGGGCTGGCGCGGCGGCAGGACAAGACCAGGCGGCGTAGGAAAAACGTACTCGTTATACCTGTGTGCCTGTGTGTGTGTGTGCCTGTGTCTGTGTGTGTCTGTGTTTATGTGTGTGCATGTCTGCGTCTCTGTATGCATGTCTATGTGCATGTCTCTGTGTGTGTCTGTGTGTGTGTGCCTGTGTCTGTGTGTGTGTGTGTGTCTGTGTGTATATGTGAGCATGTCTGCGTCTCTGTATGCATGTCTATGTGCATGTCTCTGTGTGCCTCTGTGTGTGTGTGTGTGCCTGTGTCTGTGTGTGTTGTCTGTGTGTATGTGTGTGCATGTCTGTGTCTCTCTGTGTGTGTCTGTGTGTGCATCTGTGAGAGGATGCAGGGTGAAGGATTTGAAAGTACACTCGCATAATACAGATTTAACAGTCACTTCCATAGGCAGAAAAATGTAAAGGAAAAAATTTCAATTCATAAAAGGTCAAGGGAAGAAGATACATAGAAAAAACGAGTTCAGTAACTCCACTGGAAAAATGAATTAAGATACATTGTCAAAAGTTTAAAAGTTGTGCTATTTCGGGGGACTTTGGGCCCTTCAGCCCCTCAAGAGTTGGGCCCATCTGGTGCAAGGAGGCCACTAGGGTCATGTATTTGAAGGGTGTAGCCTTGACCCTAGTTATAGTTGCTCTCTGCTCCTGGGCTCAGGAGCACAGAAATGTGGTCAGCAAATGTCACATGTTCCTGCTAACATGGATTCTGCTATGCCTTTCCCATCCCAGTGGATAGAATGTCTCAGAACATGAACCAAAATAAACCTTTCTTCCTTTAAGTTTTTTTTTCTGTCAGCTTTTTGGTTACCATGACACAAGTGATATGCTTGTCTGTACCTATCATCTATCTATCTATCTATCTATCTATCTATCTATCTATCTATCTATATCTATCATCTATCTATCCATCTACCTATCTATTGTCGATCTATCTATCCATCTATCATCTAGCTATTATCTATCATCCATCTATCTATCATTGATCTATCTATCCAACTATCCATTTACCTATCCATCTATCTATCATCTAGCTATATCTATAATCTATCATCTATCAATCATCTATTCATCTATCATCAATCTATATATCTATCATCTATAATGTATCTGTTTATCTATCATCTATCCATAATTTATATATATGTATCTTCTATCATCTATCTATAATTTATCTATCACCTGTCTCTTCAATCTACATATGCACAATGGAGTATCATTCAGATTTGAAAGACCCACATTCTGTCACTTGTGGAAACGTGGATAGACAGGTGGGCGTTCTGCTGAATGAAAGACGTCGTATACACAGAGACAGTTATCCTTTGTTCTCATTCATGTGAAAGACAAAGTTATCTCAAAGAAATAAGCCCTGGCTACCAGAGCCTTGCAGGGGCTGGGGCAGGGACAGGGACAGGGAGAGATGATAGTTAATAGGGGTAAGAGTAAGACTACAGTTTGATTGGAGAATGTTGTCATCTAATGCTCTCTCGCACAGTAGAGCAATTGTGGTGAGCCACAACTGAATATTTCAATACTGAATATTCACAATGCTAAGAAACGATGCTATACCAGAGATAGTGGATATGCTAATGGCTGACCTGATTATTACATGTTGCATACATGTTTTAAAGTGCTATACTGTACTCTACAAATACATGCAATTACTGTAAGTTAATTGAAATGTTAATCAGTTAAAAACAAATCCATATGTATATACATATATGTATATATATATACATATACATATATGTATATATAAGCATTTCCCAGTGTAGTTGGAGCATACCTTTTTTGTGTCTTCTGGGCTGGCATAGAAAGTCACCTTGGCCCTTTCCTCTTATAAAAAGTGTCTTGAAGTGGATGACAATGTGGTCACTCTATAAGAGACACAAGAACAAGAAAAGCCAAAGAGTTAAGGGATGGGGAAGTTGTATTTGGGACAGTAATCAAAAGAAAGTCGATACAGCTAAGTCACTAACAAAGAGAAACACTAAGTGGCCCAGAGAGTTAAGAGCACCGGCTGCTTTTGCTGAGACTTCAAGTTTGGTTCCCAGCACCCACATGACAGCTTGCAACCGTCTGCAACTCCAGCCCCAGGGGATCTGACACCCGGGCTTGACCTCAGTGGGCACTGTGCACACACAGATGGTGCACAGCCATGCATGCAGGCAAAATACTCATATGAAAATCTTTGGGAAAAAATGTCAAAATTTGGCATCGCTAGGAATAGAGAGATTTACCATCTGAAGATAAAAGTTTTCGAATATAAAATAAAATGGAAGTCCTTAGAATATCTGAGCTACTCACCCCCTTCAGATACTTGGCACTTCCAAGCAGGCAAGGAGAAGGGTCGGCTCCAACATGGCGATGAAGTCGGACAGTTCAGGTTGGCTTTTACTTGTGCATATGCATGTGTATCTGTGAGGGTTTAAGTGTCTCTGTGTGGGCGTGTTTGTGTGTGTGCAGGCACCCTCGGCGGCCAGAGCAGGAGTGGGATTCCCTGCAGCTGGGCTGTGAGTCCCTCAGTGTGGGTACCAGGAACAGAACTTGAATCCTTCAACGGCAGCACACTCTTAGTCACTCAGCTAGCACTGCAAACTCTAAAGCAACTCCTGTAAGGGGTAAAATGTATTCAGCAATCATGTAGCCTGACACCGCTTAGCTTTCCGTAGCCACCCGTAGGGCTACATGCCTGTCATCCCAAAACTTGGTAGTGGGAGGGTCCCAAGTTTAGGGCTAGCCTTGGCTATAGAACAAGATTGTGCCTCAAAAAAAAAAAAAAAATGGGGGTGGGGTGGGCATACAGGAAAGCCATGGTCTAGAACGCTTGGTGCACATCCAAGGACTGACGTTCTGAGCCTAGCACCCACATAACAGGCCAGGCAGGCATGCTTGTACCCCGGGTACAAGAGGGATGGAGACAGGAAGATTGCTTTGATTCTCTGGTTTCCATTCTAGCTGGACTAAAACAAAACAAAACAAAACAAGAGCACCAAACTCAGAGAGACTTTGACTCTAGAAAAACAAAGGCTGGGAGCGCTGAGGGAGCCATCTGACTTCTTCTGGCTTTCACATGCATATACCTGAACACACGCACGCACGCACGCACAGACACATACTCCACATTCAAAAGTGAACATGCAATATATACTTTCTAATACGGTGCAACTATATTAGAAATTAAGAATGATTTAATAGCACTTAATTCAAATTTAAGAGTTGAATGCATGTCTATACATTTATAATAGCTAAATTCATTTGTTGTGACTAAGCCAGGCTCCCTTAGTATTTTAAGTGGGTGTTGGGGTTTGTCGGGTGACGTACAATTCCCTGGACTTCAGCAAACACTGAGGGTAACTACCACTTCCTAAGGACCCGTCTTGTGCCCAGCGCTCCTTCCTCCTCCTAAGCCCCTCAGTGAGACACTCGGCAGTTTGCTGGGGTATTCTGCCTTTCCCAGAAGCTGAACCGGCATAACAACCTACCCTTTTAGGCCCTTGCCCCTTTTACTAATATTAAGTTGTAATGTTCATGTTTCTCTGTAGCTTAATAGCATTTTAATTAAAATATAATTAAGTCACTTCCTTCTCCTCCCTCCCTGCAGCCCTTCCCATGCACAGTACCCCTTAATCGCTCTCGTATCCATGGTCTCTATTTCCATACCTAAACACATCAACACAACCTACTCAGTCAATGCAGTGTTACTTGTACGCATGTGGATGGTTCCAGGGCTGACCACTTGGTGTCGGATATCCAGTGTGGGGGTTCTTCCTTGGGGAAGACTTAAGTATTTCTCCCAGGCTCTGCATCCCTTTCCTGCCTTCTTGCCTGCCATCCTTTGTCAGCCCAAGAGATTTCTCCCAGCACGTCTATACAGCCCTTTACAGAAAACCACAACTGATCAAAGTGCAAAGGGAGGGGCCGTGGCTCTGTGGTGCCCAGGCCCCAACTCACATCTACACCACATCCCACACCGGAGGCTCAGGGACTATAGCAGAAGAGGTAGAAAGATTGTAAAATGCAGAAAAACGAAGCTCACTGGGAAATGTTATCTCCTAGAAACGCCAGAGAAGCTGCAACCATGAAATCCCATCAACATGGCTGCCTAGCAACACTTTTTAAAAGTCACCCAGTGGCATGTGTGTACCACAGTCCACCTATCCATTCACCTACCGAGGGACATTCTAATTGTTCTCATTGTTTGGTGACTGTGACGGAGGCCATTATAAACATCTCAATGGAAGTTTTTGTGTGGACTTAAGTTTTCAAAGCAGTTGAATAAACCTCTAGAAGCAGGGCGCTAGGCATGCTGGGTCATGCGGAGAGTATGATTAGCTTTGTAAAAAACTGTTGACTGTCTTCCAAATGGACCGCATGACTCTACAAGTCCACCAAGGGAAAGAGAACTCTGCTCCATGTCCTAGCCAGGAACCGCTACAATCCGTTCACTTTATTTCAGCCACAGCAGCGGCACAATTGTAGGTTACACCTGCTAGTGCTAGATTTTTATCTCCTCATTTTCTGTCTGTCTCCCTCCTTAGAGGATTGCTCCTCTTGTGCCTGAGTCTTAATCTCTTTGTCTGTCTGTTTGATCTCTGTCTCTCTACATATTTATCTCTGGATCACCCACATGTTAGCCAAGTGTTTCAACTATAGTCAGCCATTTCTGCCTAGTTTTAAAGATTTATTTTTATCGGTGGGTATATGTACTTGAGTACAGGTGCCTGTAAGGTTCAAAAGAGTGAGTCAGACCTCCTGGAACTGGAGTTATACTGGTTGTGAGCCATCTGAAGTGGGTGCTGGGAATTGAACTGGGATCCTGCTCTTAATGGCTGAGCCACACCCCGCCTCACCCCCCCCCAGCCACCGCCATCTGTTTAAAAACCTGTAGTTTAGATATAAGCTTGATCCGATGCTCATTTGGCCTTTGACGTTTGAGCTTCCTAATGGGGTCTTCCTAGGGTATACAGTCTCTGTTTTAAACAAGTCCCACCCACCTAGCCTATTCTTTTTCTTCCTGAGGTTTTGGTTTTGATGTTATAACTAAAAATCTTATTGCCGAACCCAAGGCTCTAGGGGTTTCTGCTGTTTTTCTTCTAGAAGTTGTATTGTGTTCTATCACATTTAAGTCTGCGGTCTGATTTAATTTTTGTAAAAGGTGGATTATCTAGATTAATATTTTCCCTATAGACAACCAATTTTCTCCAACTACATTTCCTTCACTAAGTGACTCTTGCTCCTTTGCTCAATTGGCTGCATCTGTGTGAGCATGAGCTGTGTTTCACGGGTCTGTGTGAGCCTGAGTTGTGTTTCACGGGTCTGTGTGAGCCTGAGTTGTGTTTCACGGGTCTGTGTGAGCCTGAGCTGTGTTTCACCTGTCTGTGTGCACACCTTTGGTGGATTCCATGCTATCTCGATTGTGATTTCTTGTTTGTTTGGTTTTTGTTTTTGTTTTTCGAGACAGAGCTTCTCTGTAGCTTTGGATCCTGTACTGGAACTCATTTTGTGTACCAGGCTTACAGAGATCTACCTGTTTCTGCCTCCTGAGTGCTGGGATTAAAAGGCATGTGCCACCACTTTCTGGAAATCTTGATGTTTTGTGGCACGCAGACATTCACACAATGCAATCTACTTCCTCAAGGCTATGGTGGCCACTCTCGGTCATCTGAACATGAACTTTAAGACTTGCTTGTTATAGACACACAACACCTTGCTGAGCTTTGATTGAGACTATAGGGGGTCCTTAGGTCAACAGTGAATCTTCTCATTATAGAGAGAGCTTAATACCTTAAGGAAAAAACATGTACGCACCTCAAACATCAAAGAAATCATAGAAAATTAAAATGTTTATAAGTGTTAAGAATAAAAGTGGTAACTTGTGGGGAATGTATAGCTTTAGCTGCTTTTAATAGAAAATTAAAGGCTGAATATTGACTAACTGAGTTTCATTATAAAAAGTAAAAAGAAAAATGAAAGAATATATTCAAAGAAGATAATAGAAATTAAGGCCAAAGTAAAGGAAGGAAGCTAGGCCTAGCACTATAGGCCTGTAATTCCAGCTACTTGTGAGGCTGAGACAGAAGAATCATGTTTGAGGCCTGCCCAGGCTACAAGATGACTACAAGGCCAGCCTGGTTAATTTAGCATTACTCAAATACCCACAGAGACTGGTAGTCTGAAGCTCCTGACCTTCCTCCCTTTCCCGGAGCACCCCTCCCTCCAGAGAATACCCATGGGAATTGGTGGTCTGCAAGGCCCCTGACCACACCACCCTCGCCTGATCCAAAGGTCCTGCCGGAAGGACAGAGAGTCTGGCACTCCACCTGCACACAGAAAACGGCCAGGTGCCATACCTGGAAACTCACACTTCCCTTGGGGACAGCCTGCTCTTGCCACAGAGTTCCCACGGCTGAACAGGCCCAGGCATATTCCTGTCCACATCTGTGCTGAGAATGTGACCCCGCACTTACCAGATGCTACAATAATCGCCACCTTCTACAACACACACCCAGTCCCTCCGCCCTGGAGACAGTACCGAAAGCCAAACGCAGGGCCCACCTGACCCTTGTCCAGACCCAACCATATCCTTGGAAGCAGAACCCTGGAGTTCCATTGGTGGCTGGGGAGATGGTGTCACAATGGGATGGAGAAGGTGGCTGGGAATGTTGAGGGCTATATTCTACTCCACACACACACAAGTGGCCACAGTCTTGGGGCCAGAATTGGTTAAGGCAAGTATGCAAACTGCACGGGAGGCAACCTTGTGCCATTACATAAACTGTCTTCTATATTGAAAGTACTTCCCCTCCAAATGAATCCCGGTCTTTGCCAGCTGTCCTTCAAGCCTTCCTGATCCCACATACCAAAGGACC
Organism: Phodopus roborovskii; assembly: GCF_943737965.1. Taxonomy (NCBI): domain Eukaryota; kingdom Metazoa; phylum Chordata; class Mammalia; order Rodentia; family Cricetidae; genus Phodopus; species Phodopus roborovskii. The sequence continues at coordinate 7,343,114 of NW_026125295.1, forward strand.
TATCTCTACATTACACCTCTGGTCAACCTCTGGAACGCTACTCCATCAGTCAGCTTGAGCGTGTCTGACCCAGCTCCCCGGGAGCCAGAGCCCTCCTCTGCTAACAGAAATCAGACTCCAGTCTGTTTACTGGAGTAGGAATGGGGAATGGACACAGGATCGGGAGCCAGCCTGAACTGGTTGTGGGGAAGCAGAAGACCCGAGGGACCCGAATTCCGGCCCTAGGCTCAGAGAGACCTACTAAGAAGCAGGAAGGGGGCTGAGGGCTGGAGACCAGACTTGCCAGATGTCTCCATCAGTGCACACAATACCGCTCAGGACACTGGTAAAACTGGCTGAGAAAAATTAGGAGGCAGGACTTAGGGGACAACTCAGCAGACCAAGGGGTCACCACTCAATCATGGAGGGCCCATGTGAGAGCTGGGAGTGAAGGCGGATGTTGTAATCCCAGTCCTGCAGAGGCAGAGACGGGCAGACCTCTGAGGCCAGCTGGACAGCCGGCCTAGCCTGATTGACAGGTCTCAGGTCCTAGTGACAGATTTTATCTCATACATATAACAAGATGGAGAGGCTAGGGAGAAGGCTCAGTAGTTGGTAAAGTACTTGTCATATAAGCAAGAAGACCTGAATTCAAATCTCCGGCAACCATATAAAAGCCAGGCACAGCCCCATACACCTGTATTCCCAGCCCTGCATCGGTGGGAGGGGGATGGGATGGGACAGGTGGGGGAGGGGATGGGACAGGTGGGGAGGGGGATGGGATGGGGATAGGTGGGGGAGGGGGAGGGGATGGGACAGGTGGGGGATGGGGACAGGTGGCGTGGGGGATGGGATGGTGCATGTGGACCCTGGAGCTCCCTAACCAGCTGACCATGGAATAGAAGAGCTTCAGGTTCAGTGAGACCACGTGTCAAATATAAGGTGGAGAGTGATTAAGAAAGACACCTGTGTTGACCTCTGACTTTCATGGGTTAAATATTTGGTACTGGCCTGATGGCCATATTTTGAAAGGTTCTAGAAGCTTCAGGAGGCAGGACCTAGTTTGAGAAAGCAGATCACTGGAGGCATACCTTTGAAAGTTGTACGTGGTCTGCAGTCCATTCCTTACCTTCTTCCCTGACCACCAAGAGGTAGAGAACTCCCCCCACCCCCAGGACATTCTGCTGAAACACATGGGGATGAGCAGCTGCAGCTGAAACGGTTTGAAACCCTGAGCAGAAATGGCTCCTCCTTGAAAGTTGTTTTGTCAGAGCCGAGGCATGGCAGTTGAGCAATCTTGCTGCTCTTCCAGAGCACCCAGTTCCTTTCCATTCTGTACGCACTTGGGGCAGTTTGCATACGCCTGTCACTCCAGCCCCAGGGACCCAATCTCCTCTTTTGACCTATGCAGGGACAGCATCCACGAGGCTGATAGATAAGCACATGCAAATAAAAAAGGAATCTTGGACTTGTTCTCTGACAGCTACAGAGAAGTAACCAGAACAGAGGCTGCAGCAAGAAATTGAGGTGTTTGAGCAACACCCTCTCATCTACTCATTTATATGAGATTTTGGTAGGAAAGGATTTCCTCCAAAGGACGACAGTAACTGGAATAGACAAGGTAAGCCAGGTAGAAAAGTAACAGAAGAATTGGGGTGTGCGATCTGGAGGCGCAAAGGCAGGGCCAGACTTGCAGGGAGGGGCTTTCCACAGACTGAGTTTGGCAAGTAAAGGGTTACCAAGGCCAAGAAGCAGGACTGGGAAAGGGGCCCTTCCCCCCCCCCCCCCCCCCCGCTCCCTTGCTGTGAGAGCCCTCAGGACTGTGCAGAGTCAGAGGAGAGAGTCCTTTCCCGAAGGGCAGAGGACACAGGTGGTCTACTGACATGGGTCCATAGTCCCAAGGACACAGGTTTGCACCTGTGAAAGGGAACTTGTCTACTGACATCGGTCCACAGTTCCAAAGACACAGGGGTAAAGGGAACTGGATGACATAAGGGCCACACCCCTCCAGACTGTGTCACAGTAGAGATACAGTTAACCAGAGGAGTTACATCTTAGCTCCTGGACACAGAGAAGCCAAGAACTCAAGATGTCTAGTATAGTGTCTTAATCTCAGAAGAAAGTACCCCTATGGAATACTTTATATGCACTGGGATACACATATGCAAGTGTATGGGTAAGAGAGTGTTGAGAATTGAACTCAGGGCCTCCCACATGCTAAAAAAAGAAAAAAAGAAAAACACTCACTGTAAAATGGGAAGGCTGGGGTCCAGATTTGGCTGACCCCTGCCCCTCAATGCTTGAGATCCCATTGTGGCACCAGCTCCAACAAAGACAACCACAGCCCTGAGTAACAGGTCCCTGGGTCCCGGCTATTCTCTGTTCAACAGCACCCTCTAGAGGACAGGTAAGGATTGGCATATGGTAGCCACCATATCCCCTTAAGAGTCCCTTCTATTGAGACAAGATCTGGCCTGGGTAGGATCTCCTCTGGGATCCCAGGTGTCTTAGCTTCTGAATCACTCATGAGCAACCACTAAAGATAACCTGACTAGCAGGGGAAAGCATAGGACACTGGTAAATACACAAACAACTTGTCCCCAACTACTCACATCTCTAAACAAGGATGGTGTTTATTTTAGCAAACAACACAGAGAACCTCTAAGTGAGCCACGAATGTGCCGTGGTAGCAGAGACAGCTCTTAGCAACCATCAGATGCAGACTGCCGGTGAGCCAGGGCATGCTGGGAAATAACTACCAACAGCAGCTAAGCAGAAGGAGCTCTGCTCTCTCCCACACATGCTGGGCATCAGGGCACAGTGGGTGGGGGAAGGGCTAGTCAGTCTCCTCTCCCTGCCAGACTCACACATGTGAGGCACAGGCCAGGAAGAAGGGATCTATCTTAAGGGAAATATGGCAATGTTTTTCCTTTGGTCTGTGCCCACGGTTGGTCCTACCAGGTGTCCTGTTCTGCATTTGAGCTGCTTTCGTTTGGAAGGGAGATGTCCGCTCCTGTTTTGTTTCTAGACTGAGGGGACAGAGGGGCCATCACTCAGAGACTGTCCGGAGGAACAAGAGGGACGCAAGCCCCCACTCAGTTGTGGTACTGGGGTGTAGTTTGTGTATGAGAGATGAGAGGAAGGTGTGGTCCATGAATCTTCCACTGGGCTCTGCGGCATGGAGCCGGGGCTGTGAACAGGTCACACAGTGCTGCCGCATGAACAAGGCTGTCTGGTCCCAAGGGCTCTATGGGCCCTGACGAGATACAGGAGATGGTGTGGTCGGTCCTCCGTTATAGATGGGCAGTCAGAAGTACGAACTCTTCACAATAGCCATCTGCATATTGGACATCCTTCCTGTGGCTTCCATTGCTTTTCTCTGGGGCGCTGTGATGTGGGACCTACAAGGAACAGAACACAGTCAGTGGCTGGCTAACACATGGTCCCACCATAGCTCTCTACCATTCTCCTTCTCAAAGCAGGGGGAATGCTCTCTAAAGCCAGCCAGAGAATCAGTGGCAGCAAGGGGCACCATGCCAGCCAGTAAGCAGAGAGTAAGCAATAATGGAGTGATGGTGATGGGAAGTCTGGCCACTAGAGACAGGGCTCCTGATGTCAGGTCCAGTATGTCGATGCTCACCGTGGGGGACACCCCTGCTCCAAGTCCTGGATGGTGTCCAAGGTGTCCTTCAGGGTCTGGCCCCGTGTCTCAGGCAGCAGAGCACACAGCAGGCCTGCCCCGATGGGGAGGCTGCCAAAGATGATCATGGGCAGCGCCTTGTGGTACTGCTCCAACAGCATCACAAGCGGCGTGATGATGCCACCAAATCTGCAGAAGATGCTCACAAACCCCATGCCTGTTTGCCTGAGAAAAGCAGCACAAGCTGAGGCTGTGGCCACTGGCCAGGCTACACTCGCTCCAGAGATGCGAGGACCCAGCTCTCAGCCATCTCTGCCTGCCTCCTGCGCCCTGTGCCTGCCTCTTGTACCCGCGAGCCTCTCTGCACTCTGCTACAGACCTAAACGCCCTCTCCACATCCTAGCGTTCCTCTCTTGGGCCATGCCTTCGCTCTTCTGGTCCTGAGAAAGCCACAGCATGCCCATGTCCATCTGTCCTCCAGTGTTCTGTGTGACTTGGTAGTGGCACTGGACGTCCAGTGGCCTAGGCCCTTAGGCAGCTCACTGGCTGCCTGTGGGTGGTGGCAGAGGGCCAGAGGGATGGGTAGGGTCCCCAGGGTAGAGCACCAGAGTCTCCCCAGCCGTTCTTACCTGATGATGGTGGGGAAGAGCTCGGCAGTGTACACGTAAGACGTGGTGAAGGCAGAGGACGAGGCAAACTTCCCCACCACGGCCAGCACCGTGACCACCGTGGGGAGACCTAGAGGAGGGCGCAGGTCAGCCAAGCCCGCACACCTCCCCGTCTGCTCACGGGCCTCACCCTCTATGCCCGGACCCTGGGGAACCCTCAGTCCCAAAGGGCAGTGCTGGCCATGGGCTAGCCCTGGCAGGGAGGAAGGCAGCCTGGTACCTGCTGGGATGAAGATGATGATGATGCACACGGCACCAGCCAGAGTCAGAGAACCCAACTGGCTCCACCTGCGACCCAGCTTCTCCATGATGAAGATGCTGGAAAAGCGGGCGGGCACCTCAACTGCTCCAAAGATGACCTGTGTCAGGTAGATGTCCAGGCCAAAGTCCCCCACTTGGAGGCTAAAGCCATAGTACACCAGACTGTCCGCAAACCTACACGGTACCCAAGTGTCCTTGTCACTGCTGGGTGTACAGCAAGTCACACGTACAGGAACAGCCTGGCTTAAACCAGGGAGAGAACCCCACATCCACAGAGCCTCTGCCCATCCTCCTATGGCACACGCTCCTCCCATGACACGAGCAGCCCCTGGCTCTGTCCTCACTGAGGGACAAGGACCTGGGCACTTACCAGACAGCAACGAGAATCAGAGTCACCTTCCTGAGATGAGGGTGTCTGAAAAGATCCAGGATGTTCCCTGCGGGGCCTGTCTTCTCGAGGGCCAGCTAGAAGAAGGGCAGAGTGACACAGGCCGGGACACAGGCACAGAGATTGGCTTGAAGCAGGGCTGAGCTGTGCCTGCTTACTGGTACCTGGCTCAGGAGCTCTGGAGACAGGGGCCGCCTGTTCACCGAGGCCGCCTTCTGGACCAGCTGTTTGGCCTCCTCTATCCTTCCTTGGGAGAGGAGCCACCGTGCAGATTCTGGCAGGACCCTGGCAAACACACGTGGCTCTGATACTGGGGTCTTGAGCCCCATAGAGACACCCAGAATGCCAGTGCACACAGAGCCTCCCACCCAAGCTCCACAGGCCCCCGCCTCTGGGTCCCACGCCCTGCCACAGCATTCTCATCAAAGGGTGGCCTATCACTGGCAGGAGTCTCCCTACCAGAAGTAGAAGGCGAGCAGGAAGACTGGTGTGGTTCCTATGATCTGAAGGAGTCTCCAGTTACGGACACCATAGGCCAGGCCAGCTAGCACCATCAGCCCAAGGGCAAAGTTGCTCTGGGCCAGGACCATGGCTCGGGTTCTCCAGGACGGCCCCACCCATTCTGAAACTGAGAACAAATGCTGTGACTGGGCCGGGATCTGCCCACTAACTCTATGTTGCTCTCGAGATGGTATCATGCCAAGCTTTGACTGGGCCGGAATCTGCCCACTCGCTCTCTGGTGACATTGAGATGGTATCATGCCAAGTGCTGTGTATTTCCCAGTAAATGAAGCTCTGCTAGGACCTCCTTAGGTACAGATGACTGAAACCATCCCCACAGGATGTTCAGAGGCTCTCAAGAGCTCAGGTTTCAGACTGTACCTGCAGGCTCCAGATACTCACTGAGGATCATGGTACTCATCATATATCCAGCAACAGCAGTGGCTGACACAAAGCACAGAACCATGTAGACTTCAAAGCTGGGCACAAAGGCGGTGGCCACACCTGCGGTGCCCGACAGAAGCAGCTGCACCAGGAGGGTGGTCCTGCGGCCAATCCTGAGTTAACAGAGGGATACGGTTGTGAAGTGAGGTCTTCCCAGGGCCGACTCAAGGGACACCCACGCAGGCCTGCCCTCAGCTCTCCGCCAGAGTGAGGAGATGAGGTCTTCCACGCAGCCCCACCGGAAGGCAGGCCTGGGCGCTTACCTTCATGACTAACAAGGCTCCAGGGGGATTACTGAGTCAGAACCAGGGGCCTAAAGCATGCGGATCAGCAGCACATACCAGTCACAGATGGGCCCAAAGACGAGGGCCCCGACGAGGAGTCCAGACATTAACACCGACTGTGAGGTCCTCTTCAGGGTCTTCCGATCACACACCAGGTCAAACTGGAATGGAAAAAGGGTATGGAAGCCTGGGCACAGCATCCGGGATCAACTTCATCACCTAAATCCATGGCTGTCACACTGTATGCTAAGGCAACCCTTGGCACCATAGTGAATCCCTTGAGCACAAAATATTTAAAATTCTATGGGATATCATATAGTTGTTGACTTCTCCCTGACATCATACAACTGTTAGCCAGAAGCAGGAATGCACACACAGAACTAGGTACAAGTTGAAAAGCAGTAAAGTTCCATGAGCAAGGAATAAGGCAGGTGAATAAACGTGGAAGGGGACAGAAGTCAGACAGATCTTATGAGAGTTGGGGGAAGAACAAAGCCATGCGAGTGGACAGAGACAAGCCGAAAGATCTATATAGACAAGACATGCTTTAGAAAAAAAAAAAAAAAAAAAAAAAAAGACACTTGGTCAGGGGAGCACACACGGAAAACGAGAACGGCACATCAAGCAATTGGCCTACAGAGCTCAAGGTTGAGCACAGGCTACAGCCTGGCCTGTGATGCCCAAAGGTGCAGTGGGCCAGGGTGACTGGTAAAGGAGCAAACAGGCACAAGACAGAGAGCAGCAAACACCAACCAAAGGCACAGACCTGTGGGAGCGAACACACGACCCTACCTCGTTCTTCAGGGACAGAGGCCTGTTCTCAGGGTAGTCCCAGCCTGAGTCGCAGGCCTGTGTCTCATTGAAGCGGTGGCCGAGGATGTCTTCCAGGCTGGCATTGTCAGGAGGTGGCCGGAACATGACACAGGACTCGGGTCTGCCTGCTGTGTCGTTGGGTATGCTCACTGCCAGCTGCTCGGCAACACTTAGGTTCAGAGTGAGATTCTTGACCCAGGACACTGAGCAGTGGTGGGCCTCCTCAAGGGCCATGAAGACCTGACTGAACACGAAGAAGGCAGACAGGAAGTTGGGGATGCCCATCAGGATGGTCAACTGGGCCTGGAAGCGACCAAAGTCGCCCACTTCAGCCAGGACCTGTGCAAAGGGATCCATGCCTGCTGCTCACTGCTCAGTCCAGAACACCGGGCAGGTCTGAAACTTGGCTTTGGGGCCCTTGCTGCTCTGGGCCATGGTGACAGCTGCATTAATGTTTAACCCAGCTTTGAGCAGCTACAGCTTTCAGATTATACCTTACCTCACTAGACTGAGAAGAAAAGGTATGGGACAAATAAAAGCGAAACCACAATCATCTGACAACGCTTTGACTGTGACAGACACAAGCATCACAATCAGGAGGAACGCCTTTCTAAGCCAAAATCCTCAACAAGGTGTAGTCTCATCCTTGTTGGTCCCAACTATAAAATCTTAACAGTCACAGTCATCTCTAATGCCTTCCCATCACTACAAAAATAAAGCCTCAGATTCTGAGAGTGTCTGTAACACTTAGGGGGACATGCACATCTCTTCCAGGGACTAAGGCTCACCAGAAGGGGGTATGGCAGGTACTCAGTAAGAACATCAATGTCTGCCAGCCAGCATTCCACCCCGCATGCTACAATGCCAGGAGAAATGTGCCTCCTGGTGCAATGGTAGCAAGACTCTCCTAGGGGAACTCAAGTCTTCTTAGATGATTTGAGACCTGTGGAAGGAAATCTATGCTTGGGGTTGTAAACATGATCAAATTCCATGCCTACTAAAGTCAGGCCCTAGGAGAGAATCTATGAATAGTGTTTCATTAAATAGACATAATGTAAAACTACCTTCTAAATACTCCTGTTTTTATATTCATATGTGTTTGATGCTTTCATCTTGGTCAAAGAAGCGCCTTCTTGTAGAGGGTAGTAGCTAATGTTGAGAGTTATTAACTATTCCAATTGTTGAGAAGAAGTCACTGTGAGTGTTCGGCCAGAGGGGACATCTATATGTACCTCAATGGGGTTCATGGACCATTACAGAAGAAAAGGCAGAAAGAATATAAGAGCTCCAGAGACCTACAAGGATGACCCCAACTAACATAATACTTTAAGCAGTAGTGGAGAGGCTACCTTAAATGCCCTTCCCCTATAATGAGACTGATGACTACCTTTTATGCCATCCTAGAGCCTTCATCCAGTAGCTGATGGAAACAGAAGCAGACACCCACAGCTAAGCACTGAGCCGAACTCCTGGAATCCAGTTGAAGAGAGGGAGGAGTGATAAGCAAAGGGGTCAAGACCAGGCTACAGAAACCCACAGAAACAGCTGACCGGAACAAGGAGGAGCTCACGGACCCCAGACTGATAGCTGGGAAACCAGCATTGGACTGACTCAGACCCTCTGAGCATGGGTCTCAGTTAAAAGTCCTGGGCAGTCTAAGGGATCTCTGACAGTGGAACCAGGATGTAGCCCTTGTGCATGAAGGAACTTCGGGAGCATGTTCCCCATGGAGGGAGACTCCCTTAGCCTAGAGGCAGGAGGGAGGGCCTAGTCCCTATTGCAAATGACTTGACAGATTTTGATGATCCCTCACTAAAGGCCTCACCTTCCCTGGGGAGTGGGGGGGGTCAGTGGGGCACATGGGAGGATGGGAGGGAGAGGGAACTGGGGTTGATATGTAAAATAAGAAAACAGTATTTTCAAAAGTGAATATAAGAGCTGCAGTGCTGTAGATGCTGACAGCCAGCTGTCACGTGGCTGTTGCACATCTCAGTTCCTCGGAGCTGCAGTTACCCGCACATAACCTATACGAGATTAAGCCAGTTAGAAATGCCAGCATCTGGGAGATAGAAACAACCAAAGTGTCCAGAATATTATTCACCATAAAACAATGAAACTCTGCTCTTTGTGACAACATGCGTTAAACTGCCCATCAGTACAGTAACTGAGCACAGCCAAGCATCGAAAGACAAACACCACACGACCTTCTATGTGAAATTCGGGAGTTGCCGGAGTCCTGGGAGCAGACAGGGAATGGATGAGAGAAGGTTGGTCGACGTCTAGTGAGTGTCATGAGAAACAAGTTCTGGCGTGCTGCTGTCTGTCTCGGCTAAGCTGAAGTTCTGGTGGCAGCGGACGGTTGCTTATGAGGAGCAAGAGTCAGCCTTGTTTGAAGGAAAGGCCACTGACAGGCTGACCATGTCCCACTGGCTCCATGCACACGCGAACTCACATGACTACTAACTGTACTCGGTGGCTTATTTGCTGTTCTCTAAACAATGGGCCAGAGAGATGGCCCAGAGGTGCATTGCACTCCTTGTTCTTGCAGAGGACCTGGACTCGGCTCCCAGCGCCCACATGGCAGCTCACAGCCATCTGCAACTCTAGTTTCAGGGTATCCGATCCCTCTCTGACCTCCATGGGCATCAGGCACGCACGTGAGCATGTAATACATGCACGCAGGCAAAACAGTCAGGAGCATAAAAATGAATGTACCTTTTAAAACTTTAACAAAAATGAAGATATGCAGCTGGCAAGACCACCTGCTCCCCCAAAATAACAGAGACTCACTAATTATAACCGCTTGGCCAATAGCTCAGGATCGTTACTATCTAGCTCTTACAACTTTAATTGACCTGTTTTTAATCAATCTACGTTTTGTCTCATGGCTTTACTGCGTTTACTGTGTCCACACTGCTTCCTCTCCTGCTGGCCAGTGTCCTGTGTGCCTGAAAACCTTGCCTAGCTATTGGACGTTCAGCTTTCTATTACACCAATCAGAATGACACATCTACACAGCGTGGAAAGACTATTCCACTACAGATGTGTCAGGGAGAACCAGGGAAGAGGGAGAAGTGAGGTTGACTAAGGCATACACGTATGAAGTAGGGCGTGGAGTGGGCGTGACTAAGGCATACACGTATGAAGTAGGGCGTGGAGTGGGTGTGACTAAGGCATGCACATATGAAAGATGAGGGAGTAGGAGATGGGTGTGCCTAAGATATACATACATGGAATAGGGAGTAGAAGGCAGATGGGACTATGATATACATGTATGAAACAGGGAATAAAAGCTGTGTGTAACTACACTATACGTGTATGAAACTGGGAATAAAAGCTGTAACTACACTATACATGTATGAAACAGGGAGTGGAAAGTAGATGTGACTAAGATATCCGGGCATGAAATTTTCACAGGGGAAAAAGAAAAAAAAAAAAAAAAAAAAAAAAACTCAGCCTGCAATACTGCCAAGAGCCCGTCCTTGGCTTTGAACTTGATAGTCTTCTGCTATGTAATACTAGCTAATCCCAGAGCAGCATGAGGCCCGGGAGACACACGAGGACCCTTCCTTTTTAGAACCTCACAAATCAAAGAGCATAAGGAGATTACAGGGAAGGTGTGGGTTGCATTTTCGGTTCTAATCAAGGGAGAAACCATTAGTGATCTTACTAGATTAAAAACAAATAGAAGCTCCCCCAGTGTACCACAACCTCTCAAAGAAATCAGTGGTAACAAGGACACAGGACAAAGTCTCCCTCTACAGTTCCTCCTGCACATGTACATAAGCATGTGCACTTACATATACATATGTAGCACACACACCTGCTTATATATTCACAGGAAGGGCTTTTCATGTTCTGAAATCTGAACCATTTTAAAAGCTGGGAAGAGGACCAGAAATAGAATGCACAGGGAAAGATGGTACAGGACTGTTCCTCAGTGATGTGACTGACTGACTGCCCTGGCCCCTGGCTGGCCTTGGTGAGGGAGGAAGCTAGGGCTGTGCCGCCGATTCATCCCAAACATGTTTATCAGTCTACTTGCCTGAGTAGAGAGAAAAGCTGAATTGGTTTCTAAAGATTCTTGTACTTCTTGTGAATAGAGAATTCTATAAAAGAGTGGTACAAGCTGTCGTTAGATACCCACCCTGGCCACACCTGTTGCCAAGCATGGTGGCTTACACCTGAATTACCAGCATTTAGGAGGGTGGGGCAGATCACTGATAGCTCAAGGCCAACCTGGAATACAGTGTGCTCCAGGCCAGCACAGGCTACAGTTATAGTTAGATGCTGCTGTCTCAAAAAACAAAAACAAGGACAGGATGGCAAAATGGCTCACCAGGTAAAGGTGCTCACCAAGCAAGCCTACCAACCTGAGGTCAATCCCCAGACCTCACGGAAAGGTAAGAGAGAACGGACTCCGTAACACAGTTCTGGGACATGCGATGGTGTGCATGGAAGCACGTGCGTGTGCGTGCGTGCACTCGTGTACAAGTGTGAAAACACTCTCATGCATACATGCGTGCACACGCGCACGCACGTGCGCGCACACACACACACACATTCTAGTGTCTTTTCTCACTTACTATAAAACCCAGAAAGGTGAGTGCCAACTGTTTCCTAACCACAGGCCACTTTTAGGTGGAATAAATATAGTCTCTATTTAAAGTGTCAGGAAAATCACCAGCATCAACTGTCTACAAATAAAGACACAAAGATCATCTGTACAGGCTAATACTGAAGCTGTCCTCAGCTTCAACTGAAGTTTTAGACAGATTACATCTCGAAGAGTTTATTTAAATAAGAAAAATTCCGCGAGCAGGGTGGTACCTTATACCAACAGTATTGCAAGCCCTAGCCAACAATGTGGGTGGTGTACACATAGAAAAAGGAAATAATATGTGCACAGTTACTTAAGCCATAGACTAAATATAAAACACAAAACCTTACATTTCAGAAGATGACACTGGGTTAACCTTGGATAATTTTGGACACACAAATGGCTTTTTTAAATAAAACAGCAGTAACTATCCATTACTTTGATGTAAGTTAAGGTCAAAAGAAACAGAGATCAAGGTGTGTCGGGCCAGAGATCAAGGAGATATGATAGCTACAGACAATATGAGATTGTGGACTGAGTCCAGAAAACACATAAAAAAATTTCTATCAGCTGTAAATTAGTCAACAGTATCCCACCAAGAATAATGTCCTGATTTTATAATTATGTGAGATATTTACATCTAGAGAAGCCACAAGGCGAATCTCTGGTACTGTTTATTTGCAGATATGTCTGTAAGTCTGAGCTTACTTCAAAATAATATCTGAATAGCCATGTCTCCAGAACACACAGAAATCAAGCTGGCACACATGAAGATGTTCAACAACACATTCATTAGGAAACTGCAAATTAAGATGAGGGAACAAAGCAGGGCGTTGGCGGCACACGCCTTCACACGCCTTTGATCCCAGCACTCAGGAGGCAGAGACAGAGAGATCTCTGTGAGTTTGAGGACAGCCTGGTCTATAGAACGAGTTCCAGGACAGGGTCTAAAACAACACAGAGAAATCCTGTCTCAAAAAAAAAAAAAAAAGGAACCACAGCACACCTAATAGAACAGCCACATTCAAAATACTGACATGGCCAAAATATGCCAAAAGTGTAGAGCAACAGGAACACAAAAACAGTACAGCTATTCTGAATAATAGTTGAGCAATTTACTTACAAAACTAAACACTCTTACCTTGAGACCCAGCAATTACGCCCACTAGCTGTTTGTCAAATAAGTTGAAAGTGCATGACCCACAAAACCCTGCACAAAGATGATTTAATCAGTTTTGTTCTTAACTTGTGAATGAGGTTCTTCAGTGGGTGGGTGGTAAGTTGTAGTAGATACTGGGATTAAATGCTAAAAGAAAGTTATTAATTATAAAAACACATTGAAGAACTCTAGATGAATATTTCTAAAAGCAGAAGAACCCAATCTGAGCAGACTACATACAGTGTGATGCTAACCACACAAAAACCAATGGGTCATGTGGGGATGCTAGCCAATGGAAGAGTGCTGTCCAGAGACACCAAATCCAGTAGATTCTGTGTGACGAGTTCCAGAGTGAGGCCATAATTTCAAAACAAGGTCTCCTGGAACTGGCTGTGAAACTCTTGGCCAGAGAAAAATATTGGGCTGTGATTCTCGTGGCAATTTCTGTTTGTTCTATTCCTTTTTGTTCATATTAAGGAAATGTTCCTGAAAGCCTACGCTGACATTTCAAGCGAGAGATAAAGATAAGAAACCATCCCCTGAGGTGGGGTCACTAGCCATGACCTCATCTCAGAAAAACCAGCACTTTCCAAATCATTCATGTCATTCATAAGTACAAATAGTAAAATCTTTCCCCATAAAATTTCATATGGCTGTACACGTGTCATCAAGAGTGGGCTTAAGTGTCTGGTAACAAAAGCTTTTAATAAGAAAGAGTTGAAATAGTTAAAATAGCTCAGAATTTAAAAAAAAACTCATAAGAACTAGGCAATAGATATTAGACAATAACTGATCGTAAAAATGTTTTAATTTGATTCAAGGAACATGCAGTTAGCCTTGGATGATTCCATGTTAGCCAAGGACTTTCAATGTTTTGATTAACCCAGGATACCTTTGTGGGATTTCATGTTTTGGATTTCTATGTCATTGTGCCCTATAACAATAATGTCATGTGTTTGGGTTTGTTTAACAAAAACATCCCCTAAGGAAAAAAATCTGTATAAAAATCCTTGCTTGAGAACTGCAAAATACACCCAGATTCACACTGCTTCTGTGTTTGTTTCTGTTTGTCACCGCTGACTCCTTACCTTGTGTTCAAGGACCCTCATCCCAGGGAACCCCATAGCTGACTGGAGTAGTCTGTGGCAGTCCAGCATGCAGGAGGTCCTGGGTTCATTAGTGGCAGGGACAGAACAAAAACAATCCACCAACAACAAAACATTCATTTCCAATGCTCAGTGGGGAAAAAGATGAATACGCTAGGCAGAATTTTTAGGGCCAGGAGACTCTTCTATATACCACTATACATTTGTCAAAACCATAGACCATACAACAGCAAGAATAAATCGTACTGTAAATTATGAGTTAGGGTGATAACACAGATTTAGTTTATTAACTATAATGAAAGCATTATGCCAGGGAAAGGCAGAGTAAGCCAGAGAAAGGTTGTTCAAGTGTAGAAAACACATTCCACTCAACTTTGCTGTGAAACTATCCTACCATCCTAAAAATTGAAATTTACTTTAAAAACCAGCATGGGATAGATGGCCTGCCCTAAAGGATGAAGTAAAACTAACTGTCCAAGCTGGGACATGCCCATCAGTTAGAACATTTCACTTCTGTAATTTGCTGATCTTGGAAGTAAGCTTTCATCAGCTTCAGGCTCCAGGCAATCTCAAGCCCAGCTCCACAGCTCACTAAGAAAAGCCAGAACCCACAGCAGCCCTGCCATAGAGTCTGACTACTTGCATCAGGAAGGGTTATGATCAGGGCTGCAGTCAAAGAAAGAATGGCAGGACTTTGAGAGCCTAGAACCTCCCACAAAGCCACGTCATTGCAGTAGCTAAGTACTGTAGGGACAAGCTCAGGCCTGCTGCACACTTTCTGAAGGTAACCCAGTATCTAAAGCCATAAGCAAAATCAAAGATTCAGGGGAAAAAAAATCTACATATAATGGAGCATAATGGAGATGGGTTCATAACCCACCATGTCCAGTTTCCTGGGGCACTCTTTATTCTTTCTACTTGGGGCATGTTTCCCCAACTTTAGCACAACAGTTTTAAGCAGACTAAAAAATTTGTATGTCAGCATGTTCATTTTATTGTTTATATGTACTCTGGCTTCACTCTATTCACATGAAAATTCAAAGTAGTGATTTCATGCCCTACTCTTCAGAGCTCATTGCCAACGGTCAAAAAAAAAAAAAAGGCATACATCACTAATGACAATTTATTCTTTATCTTTATTGATCAAAAATGAAGAAAACATGCAGTAAAATACAAAGTCAAGAGAAGAGGGAGAAGGTAATAGTTTACATCTTTCATCATCTAGCATGTCATAAGGAGGAACTTACATTTACTGGTACATCATCATTCTATCCTCCAAATTACTTAACAGTCTCAGCTGGCTCTACAATTTGGTTTGGAAGAAAGAAAAAAGAAAAGCAAAACACTTCCTTTAGTCATCTGGAAAGACCATACATTTCACAAATGACATTGGCACGTATTGTCTTGTGCTATAGTCAGTCCCTACTCTAGGGACAAGGGTGTCTCGGGGCCCTAATGACAGAGGGACATCCTGAAGCACTCACTGCTCCTGAGAAGAGAGGCCTGCTCCCAGGGCCCACTCTGTCCCACCCAGCAGTTCCCATTGACTTGTTAACTCACACCCCTGTGCAAGCCCATCATGCACATGAGGTAACACTGCCCTGGGTCTTGGTGCCTACCTTCCAATTCCCAGAAAAGCGAACGATGAACTGAAGTAAAGAGAGCCCAGGCCATTTTTACTGCCTGCCTGTTCCCCACAACAGGGCAAAGGTGAAGATGGTCTACAGGGAGACTGTGAATAGGAAGGAGAGGGGCTGCTGCTCACTTCCAGCCCGGACCACCTCCAAGTCAAAAGCTACAACAGTGATGCTGCACACTCCTTTTTCAACTCTTAAGGGACTTCAGACAGGCTGTTGGAACCAAAACAGATTCTACAACAAGCCACTAGTCCTATGCCAGCTTTCTATACCTCAACCCCATCTCTCTGTCCTTGATTCCTCATAACCCTACCTCTACTAAAGATTTAATAGCTGGCCAATCTTCATTCTCCCTCCTGGGTCAGCAAGTTCCTTTTACCAACCCTGCTGGGACCTTGGACTCTGGTATCTAATCTATTCTCCTTCTAATCCCCTTCTCAAACCCATCTTCTCTTGTTCTCCAATATCCCTTTCCCAACATGCCTCTGCACTCGTAACAGGTTAAGAAACTACACAACTGAATCTGCAGGCTCACAATGAATGAAACATTAGGTGACACAAGTCAGACACGGGAAGAGCGTTCAGGTGTGTTCCAAGAGAAAATTTCATAGAGCTGCTTGCATGAGCAATACTACCGCTTGATCTTCAGGACTATGTGGGGTCAGGGTGAGGGGGGAACACATCACAACAACAATGGCAGGTGCAAAGATTCTAGAAAAGGCAACTAACTAGTCCCTTCCTAGGGGCCGACAGCCCATCTCTGTGTGTCTCTTTAAGGCCACACTGACTATTCCACTGTTATATAAAATTTGGTAACTTGGTAGGCTTATGAGCAATTAGACAAATGTTATTAAACAGTAGGAAAAAAGAAAAACCAACCCCACTGATATTCACATATTGCATTGAGTGCTCTTTTTTAAAACCTAAAGAATAATTTACATAATTTCTGTAGAAAATCAAATTGACACTGTCTACTCATAAAACCTAAAGGTCACGGCACGTGTGGTTTCATGTTCCATCTTGGGTCGTTTTCAATGAATGAAGAGCCCCCTCCGAGGAGTCAGTGCAGGAGAGGAGCAGAAGGCAGGCCTCTAGCCCAGCCGGAATCTCCTTTACTGCTGTGTCTCAGAGTGTACACCATTTATTTCCTCATGAATAGAGGCAGATCCGTCTTCATAGGAGGATCAAGAATCGATTTTTCCTCAGTTTAATTTTTTAAAAACTGAAATACTTTCCCAATGATATGACTTACGAGTTCCTTTTCTTGTTCAAAAACTACCTCTGGCAAGATAAGAGTTATAAGCCATTGCTTGATGTTTCCTGTAAAAAACAATCCACAGCTCAACTTTGAAGGAGCAGATGGCTCAAGTCTGACTACCGCCAGACGTTTGCACCAGCTGAAGTTAAGGCTAGCGACCCTTTCTGGAGGAGGCAAAGAAGGGTGCCTGAGAACAGCTCCAGCAGAACACGTAGAGACGCCATGAACACAACAGACAGGAGCTTGGGCTGCCTCCACCGAGGCTGTGCTTTTCCTAACAAAGGTTGCTAGAATTCGCATCAGGTACAAAGAAAAAACACGGATTAAATTCTCTGGGCTCCAGCTGAACAATCAACTTTTAATTGCTACTTCAATGTTAAAGAGACATCCCAAGATGCCCACACCCTGGCAGGTATGGGAGAATTAGGCAGATGAGGGTGCCCAATGCAGCTGCTACTATCCACTTGGGCCATCGCTGTAGTAAGGCAAGAATAAGCTGAGATTTCCACCCTGGCCTTGAGGCACACGGGCTGCTTCTCAGATGGAGGGAGAGGGGGACACGAGCAGTGTATCTACTAACGGAACTCTCTGAGAGGATGCCGGCACTGGTAAGCCAACTGCTCTTTCCTTGTGGAAAAGGGTGGGGGGAGATGGCAAGAAGAACATAAATAAAGGACTCCAAAGCTCCACGCCAGGACGTTTGTTGCCAGGTTCTTTGGCAGTTGTAGGTTCAGGCCAACAGAAGCAACTGATATGCATGTGTGGCACCTCCTTAGGCTGACTCTTCCAGGACTGTGGTTTAGCTGATGCTGAGCTGGGCAAATCCTATTAGTTTGCCATCATCGGGAATATCTGAACCTTCAACACCAGATGCCTAAGAATCAAACAAAATGACAAGGTGTGGCAATTTGTAAATAAATTTTCAGGTAGCAATAAAAATTGATAAGGACTACAGAAAGGAAGGTAGTAGGTGAAAGGTCTCTGGGATATAAACAAACACTAACTACTTTGTTTCTTCCAGAAATGATGGGGGCTGTTGGTACAACTAGAATCAAATAGCTTTATAATTTTTCTTGAGACAAGTTAGAGATCTGGATTGTAGGTTTCTGGGAGAAAGTGAGGCCACTCAAATTGAGAGTTCAGCCATGAGTCTCAGGAAGAGTAACAGAGCTCGGCATATTCTAACAGTCTTGGCATTTGGGGACTAGAAAGGCTAGTTTGCAGGTGGATAAGAGGGGTGAATACCAGTTTGAAAGTGACAGATCGATTTGATTGAGGTTCTTCCACAATTTTCTGCAAATTAGCTGCCACTGTAATCATACAAAGAAAATTAATGAACAGCTACATAAATACATTATCAACAATATTTCAAAATCTTAAAATGGTGGTTGAAAATCTTTGATGTACACTCAAAAATGAAAGAAAATAGCACCATTTTCCAAATCAAAGCTATTGTCAATCTCCAGACTAAATAAATAAATCCTGAATCATTGTTAAATTAACTGTCTTTAAAATATATTAGCTATCCTTTTTTTTTTTAGACAGTTTAGTTAAAGGTATGCATTATGTTAATACATTAGAAAGCCTGTAACTAGGAGCCAAGCAAGTGTGAGAAACTGGCACCACGGAGGCTGAGGTGGGAGATGGCAGTAAGTTCCAGCTCTTCCTGGGCTACAGAGCAAGACTGTTATCCTGAAAAACAATGAGAAAGACAGGCTATACAAGGCCCACAAAGCCTAAACTACCTATCAGAGTCAGTGTTTCAGAGGCCGCCGACTGGATTAGCAACTGTGGCCTACCTTTACTTTGATTTTCTAGATTTAACACTGTCCTACTCATTCTGTGTTCTACACGGATTAGTTGTGACATCAGAAATGGAACGCCATTAACTTACTAACCTCTGAGTTCCTATCATTTCTACAAGTGTCCCAAAGACACCTATCTACACTGTCAAGGGTCTGAGGTAGGACACGGTTTTGCTTGTTTGCTCTGGTGTGGAACTGTCCTTGAACTGTAATTTTAGTGAAGCCAAGATTATTTCAAGAAGCTTCAGAAGCCGGGCAGTGCAAATGCCTTTGATCCCAGCACTCAGCGACATAGAGGCAGGCAGGTCTCAGTGAGTTTGAGGTCAGCCTGGTCTGTGCAGCCAGACTGTTGCACAGAGAAGCATCAGAGCTGCCCACAGGAAACTGGGTCTCTGGGTACCATGTACACAAGATGACATGAGGGTGAGGGCCAGAGGAGGAATGCTCACCTATCACTAAATCCCTTCCATCCACCAAGCCAGCAGAAATGAGCTCCTGAGAGACACCCTCGGCTGTATCTGCAAGGACAAAGAACACAGCACTATATTTCCCATGTACACAGCCAGCAACCCTGCCAGAATCACGCTACCTAGTAACTTCCCAGAACAAAGAAGGGGTAGGGGAGAGGGTTGTCCCTGACCCTCAAGTGAAGAATTTTCACAGGTTGGCTAGGGAGCAGAATCTATAGGAACTCCATGGTAAATATCAACTCAAAGTAAGAGATACATTTCTAAATTATATAATGTAGAGTTCACAACCAACTCAGAAGTATGCCCTACAGTGGTGACAAAGCACTCCTGGGTTGAATATAACTCTGAACTTGAGCTCTCTCAGTTTTGAGAAATGAAATTCAGTACCAGCAATAGGGAAATTTATTCTCAAAAGTTAGGAAAATACCATCTTTTCTAAGAATCATAAAAGTTTACTAGAATTATTACCATTTTCTGGCAGTTTGTTTTCTTACCCACTCATGCTAGGTGATGGATATAACCAGAAGCCAAACAGATGAAGCAAGCTATCTCAATCTAGTTTCATCTGTAGGCTGGGCAAGAACCTTTAACGCCCGCACCCTGGGAGCAGAGGGAGGCAGATCTGAGTTCAAGGGCAGTCAACACTAAACAATGAAGCTCCATCTCAAATAAGCAAACAAAGCTACCACTTTCATCTGTAACTGATGAGCCAATGCAGAGGTGTGTGCGCACACTCATACAGGTGACTAGCAATTAAATCCCTGTATGCTCCTACTCATTCTCCTTAAAAGAAGGAAAATCAACTGTGGAACTTAGCAACATACACTTGCTGGCCACTCCTCAACTCTGAAGCCTACTGCAGGGTGAAGTTCACAATCAGAACAGTGCCACGATAAGGCTCAGCTTCCTCCCGCAGGAGGAGGAAGCCTGGAGTGCGCCTCGCGTTTACTAACAGAGAAGCGATGGTAACAAGGACTCTGGACTCTGGAAGAACTAACACTGAGTTTCTATATCTATCTAGCTCTTCCCCTACTAAATGGGAATCATCTTTCTGGAGGTGGCTGTCTTAAGAAATGAATGGGATGTTTAGGAAAGTGCACAACCAATAGTGGTATTTACTAGTAGGCTTCTGTTCATTACTACACATCTTACTAAAGTCCGGACTACAAATGAAAGAACGAGTGAATCCATTGAGTTTTTCTTCATGAATATTTCCCAAAACCTTTACCATCATTTAAAAGCAAGACATGACAAAAACCTTATACCTAATTAGCAAATTATTGGTGATTGTGTTTCTGATCATTTTTTTAAACACTTACCTCTCCCAGGAGTAAATTCAAATCGAATATCATTTAGTTCTTTTTTGGAATTCCTATAAAAGAAAACAAAATAAGGAAAATAAAAATCTCTGGATTTATGCAGAATTTATTATGGTCTGCCAAAATGTGTATGCATATGTATGTGTATATATGTACATACTGTGAGAGCCACAGTTACATTTTAAGTTTAATTACTGTGCCTAAGAGATCCCTGAAACAAAGATGCCTCTGATCTGCAAGTCCCTTGGCCAAGGTCAGACAGTTCCTGATATGCTGGAGGTTACTGTTTATGGAGCTAACAAACCACGTTTTCCCTCCCTAAACAAGTCTGTTTGACCATCTGCACCCGCTGTGCTTCCTCACATGTGGGCGCGAGGTGCGTGGGCAGGAACTATATCAGGATGCTCCCTTGCCCCTGATTGGATGTAAGCGGGAGGGATGCAGGCATGAAATATGTCATGATGTGTGTTTGCATGCCTAGGAAATGAGGGGAATTATGGGTTTTGCCTTTTTAACTCCCTGCAAAATGTGACTTAGGGTCATTTTCTGGGAAACAAAAGATGGGCCTGCCCAGAGAGTCCATCAACCTGGGCTGTATTTAATTAAAGCTTGCTGAAAATTGGATTCTAAACTATGGCAGTGGTCTGATTCTTGCCCCGTGAGATTAGCAGTACATGCCTATATATGCATTCATGTATATGTACATCAGGGAGATTATTCTGTTCCCACAGATCATATACTCTGTCCTGTGTGCTCTCTCTACCGGGCTCGGAGCTAACACTTTTACCATTATCATCAAAATGCTTTAAAAGTCTGTGAGTTTTTACCACCCTCCTACTGAAGAATAGCAGACTCTCTTATCTGAGGGTACTTGTGCTCAATCCCAGCCTTATTCCCTTATTCATTCAGATAGGGTCTGAGTGAAACCCATAAAGCTACTGGGATGAAAAATTTACCCCTAGTGTAGCATCAAGAGGCTGGGGCTAACGCAGGGTGTGGGTTTGTTACGTGAACTGCGTCTCTCCTGTTTCCTTCTGAACTCTCGAACCTTCTCTGCCACAAGATAAAGCAACATAAAGGCCTCTGTTAGGTGTAAATGAAGACATATAGCTCTGGGCTTCTGGCCTTCATTGTTAAGTAATAAACCTCTGGATTTTGTTGTTGTTAAGACAAAATCTTACTCTATAGCCTGGATTACTTTAGACTCTCAGCCATTCTCCTGCCCTAGGCCTGGGATTACAGGTCAAGTCATACTTGCTTAAACCTCTATTATTTATAAATTACCCAATATAAATTACCCAATCTGTGGTATTCTGTTTTTGCAACAACAACAACAACAAAATGAACTAGGACATATAATAAAATAAAACCAAGAGAAAAACCCGTGTGAACACAGGAAGGAGTGACTCAAATGGTAGAGGAATCCCTTTTCATTCTTACGCCCACTCATCCACTACGACAGACTACTCACAAAATTAAGTGCACTTTCTTTCTTCAAATTCCACAACAGCCCAGAGAACACATGGGATTGGGATGGAGTAGAAAGCTTTAGAGGCTGGGCTTATTTATGCCTTTATGTGAAGGCTGTTTTTCTTGCATTATGACTATGCAGCATGTGCATTCCCGGTGCCCTCAGAGCCCAGAAGAGGGTGTCAGATATCTTGGGCCTGGAGTTACAGATGGTTGTCAAAAGCCTTATCTGGGTGCTGGGAACCAAACCCAGGTCCTCTGCAAGAGCTGCCAAGCCAGTGCTCTTGCCCACTGAACCTTCTCTTCGGCTTCCAAATATAAGCCTTTGGGTTTTTGTTTTTTTTGAGACAGGGTTTCTCAAACAGTCCTGGCACTCCCTCTGAAGACCAGGCTGGCCTCAAACTCAAAGAGATCCGCCTGCCTCTGCCTCCCAAGTGCTGGGACCAAAGGTATGCATCACCACTGCTCAGCACAAAGGTAGTTTTTTAATGTAACTTAAGATGGGCAGGGTTTGAATAGTCAGGCAGGAAAGGGAATTGGAACCATCCTGGAAGCAGTTAATACGTGGCTCCAGAAACTCAAACATGACTGGTGAGGTACAGCTAGGATAAACTTCAATGTGCTAAGCTTGGAAGTTTTAGTTAAGGTAGGGAAATCAGAACATAATGTCTATCAGTATACATGACACATCTCTGTGGAAACAAAACACAATCCTATGTAGTCACTCTTTGCCCAACTGTTACAACATCTACAGAGGATTAAGAAAAAGCATGTGCCTGCCCACTTACCTTAATCTCAGCACTAGACTGATAGGGACCTTGGTCTCTGAGGAGCGGTCTGCTGAAGACTGAGCCTGAAACGCATGACAATGTAAGTCACTGTTGGGAACACTGGCAAAGATGGTCGCTCCTCTATGAAGGACACGTGGCAGCAGTTTCCTTTTAATCCAGCCCAAGTCCTTCCAGTTCCTCAGACGCCAAAGGAGCAACAAAAGCCACGCCAAACACAATCAAAAAGTTAATTCCTAAGACCTAAACTAGCTGTCTCCAGGACTCTATTCAACCCAAGATCCAGGCTCTTTTGCAGCTGAAGTAAACATTTCTGAAAACTATAAAGCTACCCTTTGCTTGCTGGAGGACACACACTCTGTCTATGAAATAAACCCAATCTTTCTGTCAATTTTTCTAAGACACCACCTGTACTTTTCCCCCATGTGACAGATGAAGGAAGGGCAAAATGAAGTTACCACTATGACTAAATGGAAGTTCTTAGAGTAATGGTCTCCGGAGGCTGGACGTGAGATGATGATTTATTCAAAAGGAAACATCAGAACTTTCATGTCTTTTCTCACCTAGCAAGATAGAGGCGGAAGGCACTACTAATAATTAATAAATGAACTGACACACTCTTACTTCAGCCAAGTGACCTAAGATTAGACGACACAGAGCATCAAAGGTTTTCAGAATGGAGCAAGAGTTACACAGTGCACCAGGATTCATAGTGAAGCTGTTATCTCCCAAACACTTCCACTACGCTGCAATTTAATGACAATCGTGCATACTTAATTAGGTATTACCTAGCTTTAACAAAAATCAGCTCTCTTACAAAATGCACAAAAAACTTTTTTTTTTTTTTTTTGCTTGTTTTTCGAGACAGGGTTTCTCTGTAGCTTTGGAGCCTGTCCTGGAACTTGTTCTGTAGACCAGGCTGGCCTTGAACCCACAGAGATCCCCTCTCTCTGCCTCCTGAGTGCTGGGATTAAAGGTGGTGTACAATCAATGCCCAACATGGGTAAATACCTTAAACAGAATAACCCTGAAAACATAGGGCCTGAAAGAGAAGTATCAATGAGTGTAAATGAGCAAAAAGGAAAGGTGGGAAGCTCCACAGTCTCAAAAGAAATGCACTTAGTTTTATTAAACTTAACAAAGACCTAATGAAGAGCTGACAATACAGAAATCAAATTTCCTGGTTGGTACGTTTCATAATTAACTCACCTTGCTGCTTAAAAACCTGTGTGATCCTTATAGAACTTGTTTATCTATAGCTGTAAAACTGTGAACACAGAATTCCTCACTTGGTCCTAACTTGAGAGTTCACAGGCTGCACTGATTCTCATCTGCCCACAAGGGGAAGGACCATGAAAGCATAACACACTTTACCTGTGCTGTTTTTGCTGGATCTGCAGGAGGCAGGAGAGAGACTTGAGTGGGCTGTGTAGGCATCTGGCCAGCTGGCTGAGGTAGATGAGCAGAAATCTGTTCGGGAACTTGGAGCAAAGTACCCATGGGATCACCTGTTGAGAAGAGCTGCAGCAAATGCATGCCATGTAAGTAGGGAGAGAGGTCTACAGCATCTGAGCGGGCTCACAGGGCAACAATCTCACAATGTCCTGTCTCATAATGAATTACTACCCCTTCTTTGCACGTATCTGTACTATATACAAGTCATTATTTCTAAGCAGTCTAAATTCTTTTTGGTTTTGGTTTTTAGAGAAAGGAGGGTGTTTTGTTGTTTTATTACACAGGCCAATCTGGCTCTTGCTATGGAGTCTAGGCTATAATATAATCTCCTGTTGGGATTATAAATGTGAGCCATCATACCTGGTCTAGCAATGTTTTGAGATATAATTGTAAAACCTTTAAAAGATGACCCCAATAGGTGAGTGGGCTGTCATCGCCTGACCTCTGGAAGGGGGTAAGCAGATTAGTGCATGTGAGAGTAGTCTGAGTTGGGCGTTTGTGGCACACGCCTTTAATCCCAGCACTCGGGAGGCAGAGGCAGGCAGATCTCTGTGAATTCAAGGCCAGCCTGGTCTACAGAGCTAGTTCCAGTACAGGCGCCACAGCAATACAGAGAAACCCTGTCTCAAACCCCCTCAAAAAAGGAAAAAGAAAATCAAATGCAAGGACAACAATATGACAAGTTCCTAGACAGACCAGGGTAAACAATCACTTTCCACGTCAACAGCCCAAGCCTAAAAAACAGCTCAGCAAGCAAGGAACAGTCTAAGCTTTGAGACGCCTTCAGGCATGGATGCTATAACACCTCATTAACATTTAATCACACACAGTGACACACAGAGAGGAAGATAGACAGAGTGAATGAAGCTGACATTAATGAGGACATGACAGTCTGCAGTTACTCACCTCAGAATTAGACAGCAAGTCTTTCACTCGGGGAGACTAAAGACACAACAAAAGATTCTGTTAGCTCCAAATATAAGAGTATTTGTAGTCAGTTTCAAGTAGCACATTCCAAGAAACTGCAAAAATAATACTGATTTCAGGCTATTCTATTCCATTCTGGCCCATAAATTAACTCAAGTCTGAGTTTTCTGAGAAGAAGAAAGCTGCTGTGATATTATTGGTTTTGTTCCAGTAGTCCACAATGAGCATCAATACACTTACTGTATTACAAGTTAACAGTTTCACCCAGGCATGGTGGCTCATACATATAATCCCAGCATTCAGAGAGGAAGGTGCATCTCTTTGACTTCAAGGCCAGCTTAGTCTACAAATTGAGTTCCAGGACAGCCTGGGCAACACAATTGACACGGCTCCCCCACCCCCTGCCCTGAACACACCACCCCTGCCCTGGTCTCAAACAAAATAGAACACAACAGAGCAAAACAAAACAAAATGAAACAAAATTAACAAAGTCATTTTTATAAGCAAATATCCATACTGCATGAGTTCTCAGGTAGAAGAGGTCATACGTAAAAGCAAATTCCTTTCCATTAACCATAAACATGTGATTAATGGTATGTTAATAAACATCACCATAAACATTATATACCCGAGATATTAGGCCAAATCTAAGCCTTTAAGCTAGTTATTCAACATATTTTCAAAGTGCCATTATAAGCTTTCTTGCACAGCCATGTTTTTGCAGCTGTGTTATCAAGTTACATGCCCATTAATAGTAAACTGCATAAAGTAAATGCGGTTAAGTTTACAATGGAATTTTATGCGGGCATAAAGAAAAAAAATGTGGCTTTTCAGGAAAAAAAAGGCAAACTGGGAATCATTGTGAAACCAGACACCCCTAGAAAGGCAAATATATAATATATAAGTGTGTAGATTTAAATTTTCATTTCTGTCTGTCTGGTCAGTGAGACTAGAAAGAGAACCTAAGAGTTGGAGGTGTCTTAAGGGGGAGGGGAGAGGATAGTGGAATGCATGTGGCATGGAAATTGAGCAGGGAATTTTGAAGGGCGGAAGGGAACCAGCAAGACATGGCCTGGAAGCCAGGAAAGGGAATGGGAAAGGAGGAGGGGCAAGAACATGGCCAAAGCAGCAAGAACGGCGTACAAACAGTACTCACTTTGTATGCTAATTTTTAAATTAATTTTAAAGAGTTCTCAAACAAACATACAGACTAAAAACTAGAGCTATCATATAGTCCCGTCTATACGCATGATGGAATTTAAGCCGGAGCACACAGGGATGTGTATGCTTCTAGGGTTAAAGCTATTACAACAGCCAAGACACAGAACCAGCTCATTTTCCAGAGATGGGTAAAACTGCAGATAATGTTAATAGCACGACTCAGACCGATATTACATAATCACAGTTTCTGCTGTATGAAGGTTGAAAGCGGGGAGAGAAGGCAGAGGGAGAGAGAACTAGAAAAAGGACATACACACAATGGTACCCAAGCCCGTAAGCAGATGAGAGAAATGCATTAAGTGTGATATGGAAGCAGAAGAGAGACTTCTGGAAGAGGATATGAAGGAAGGAAGTAGATGATGACAGTAGGGAAGAACAAAATATGGCATATACATTTGAAAATACCACAATGAAACCT
Source organism: Phodopus roborovskii (assembly GCF_943737965.1). Lineage (NCBI taxonomy): Eukaryota > Metazoa > Chordata > Mammalia > Rodentia > Cricetidae > Phodopus > Phodopus roborovskii. The sequence goes on from NW_026125295.1 coordinate 7,369,725, forward strand.
ATTACCTTCCCAGTTAACTAAATTTTTCTAACTATGAGATCACACAGTTATTAGTAAGCATTAAGTGACATTCACAGTGTCTAGCACCTGGTGAATGAGGAGGAAAGGCACTCTGGGTGACAGTGTGAACAGACACGGAAGCAATCAGAACCGACAGGCACACCAGAGTTACCAAAGGGACATTACAAATGGTGTCTTGTGGCTGCATATATTTTAAAAACTAAGTAGCAAGCACATACACAAAATACTAACAAAGAAGGAAACAACACATACATGTCTGATATTAAACACAGACAGCTATGGGGAGACAAGAAGAACAAAGGGATAAACTTCTCCACTACTGCAATGCCTGACATGAGACAGTCTGTACAGGACATGCAGCAGGTATGAGAAAGAAATGGTGAGTGAATGTCTTAGTCAGGGTCTCTGTTGCTGTGAAGAGACACCATGACCATGATAACTCTTATAAAGAAAACAATTCATAGGGGATGGCTTACAGGTTCAAACATTTAGTCCATTATTGTCCTGTTGGGAAGCACAGTGGCATGCAGGCAGATACGGTGCTGGAGAAGGAGCTTAGAGCTCTAACTGGATCTGTAGACCAGGCTGGTCTCAAACTCAAGATATCCAGCAGCCTCTGCCTTCTGAGTGCTGGGATTAAAGGTGTATACCACCACACCTAGCTCTAAGATTTTCTTTAATTCCTTTCACAAGTTGGAAATGTAGTTGGGTGGGATCTTGTCCTGAGGTCAACACTCCCTTTATTCCATTTCTTAATCTGTTTATTTCCTGAACATAGGACTTAGCTTCGACCTACTTCACAGTGCACCTTTTCTCCTCAAACTGTACATTTTGTATTTTTACTTGCTCAGTTTGCCCCTTTCATTATAAATCTTCATTAGAGTTAAGACTAATAGCCACATGACAGAGTCTATTCTAGGGTATTTTGAGATTTCTTCTGCCAACAGAATTAATCCAAATCTCTTCACTTTAGCCTCAGGCAAACTTTTCACACAAGAGCGAAACGCAGACACATTCTTCACCAAAATATCACAGGAAAGATCTCTAGGCAACATAGCAAAATCCTCCTCTGAAGCACAGTGAGTCAGGCTCCCACTGCTCAAACCATTCTGAGCACCACGTCTCCCATGCTCCACCAGCATGGCCCATCAAGCAGCATTTACAGAATCCCACTGCTTGCCTAATCCAAACTCCCAAAGTCCAAATTTCTCCAAACAAAAGCATGATCAGGACCATCCCAGTAACACCCCACTCCTGGAAGCAACTTCTGCCTTAGTTAGGGTTTCTATTGCTGTGAAGAGAAAACATAACCAGATCATGGCAACACTTAAGGTAAGTATTAATTGGGACTGGCTTACAGTTCCAAAGTTTAATCCATTACCTTCATGGTGGCAAACAGGCAGTCATGGTACTGCAGAAGGAGCTGAGAATTCTACATCTTGATCTGAAAGCAGCAGAAGCAACTTCCCCCCTGGGCATGGCTTTATCATGTGTGATCTGAAAACCCTCCTCCACAGTCACGCACTTCCTCCAACAAGGCCACCTCCATTAACACAGCCACTCTCTATGGCCAAGCATTTGCACACATGAGTGTATGGGGCCATAACTATATAAACCATCATAGTACGCTTGAAGGACAGCACAGAAACTACTTAAAACTGATGAAGAAAAATGTTTACTATTTGTGTCTTTTGCAGAATGTTTCTAAGCTTGATGCTTAAAAAATATTTGCCAATCTTCATTGGCAAAGCTGTTGTGGGAATTCTTTCTGCCAATAATTTGGGGCTACCAGCCATAAGGAGTGACCCCAGGATGCTACTCGAGGAATGGAAAGCTGGAGGAGAAAGTGTACTCTTCTCTTGTTCTGGCTTGTGTTTGGCATGGTGGAAGAACCAAGCACCAGAAAGGTGGTAACGGGATCAGCAGCAGCTTCAGCCTCTCTCTGTGCCTGTCAGTCTGTCCTTTCCATTGCACCCCTAGTAAATCTGTTTTTACACCTTTGTGAGTCTATGCTTCATCTGGTGCCCAATACGGAGCTGATCCCCATGGCCCACAGCCAGCAGCATGGCATCCGCCTCCAACTTCTGTGGCTACTGGTGCTTCCCACACCCTTCTGAGCAGGAGCTCAGATCCCCTTTGAAATCCACTGGCCACTTCTAACTGCCTACACAGCCTCTGAGAGTTCCACAGGCCCTGCAGCAGGGACCCAGAGCCTGCGGACATCCTCAAGCTACCTGCTTCCAGCTTTTGTCTTGGCCATTCCCTGACACTCCCGGCTCCCTGTGCACTACTGAAGGAAGGAGGCTAAGGCCCTTGAACATCAGAGGTTAAATTATGTTCCTATTTCTGTTTATAATATTTTTGTACACAAATGTAAATTACTTTTGTCATACTGCATGTTTCTACTTCTGCTTAAGATATTTTGTATACTGATACTAATTAAAGATATTTTTCTCACATTGAACTATACTAAAGTAACTGTAATCAGGATACTTAATATATTATTACAATTTCGAGGTCATTGTCCTCATGCTGCATATCTGTTCACAGATTATTTTTATAGTGTGAAGCTTTAGTCTTTAAGCTAATAGGCTCCCCCCCCCCCCCCCCCCCCCCCCGAGACAGGGTTTCTCTGTGGCTTTGGAACCTTGTCCTGGAACTAGCTCTTGTAGACCAGGCTAGCTTCAAACTCACAGAGATGGGAGCTAATAGTTTATTAAGAATTACACATTAATAGTCAGACATGTTTGTCATACTTATGCTAGTTAGGTTCTCTAGATGCACATAAGTACTCAACATAGATAATCTTCAAATACCTACAGAATATGAATATGGAATTTAAGTGTTTCAGTAATTAGAATTGTGCTAAGTGAGATACAACTGCTCCTGGCATCACTGATCTATTCCCAAGAAGTATGGACAACAAAGACACTCCATGTGGAGCTTATTTTCTTCTTGGCAAACTGGCCTACTGAGCAAAGAACTGCCCTTGCCTCGTTGGCTGACAGTAAGCATGCTGTCCAATTTGGACAAGCGGGATACGAGGAAAAGAGACTGCTGAGCCTTGCCAAAAGACAGGGTAGGGCAGTCATTAGAATTTTCCTGCTTTTGAAAATGTTCTGTCAGACACACTAGGCCTATAGCCAAAGTTGGTTGCCCCAATACTGCAGAGAGACTTCATAGGTGACTCTCCAGGCAGCCAGCCGTTTCTGTCATTTCCTGGGCCTTTTGGAGGTCACTGGCTTGCACTTCCTGCTTACTCGGGTCACAGTTATTATCCTCTCATATCTTAGTAAAAACATTTTAGGTACAAAACTTACGATTTCTTAGGATAAGACAGCTGCTGGAATGATCTCTGTTATTTGTCAAAGACCTACAGCCTGGACATTTAGTATGTATTTCTTGCTTGATGTTGTTCCTGTAGGTTGTAGGTCTATTTTTGCACGTTATAGCCCTTTCTTTCTCCTGAACTATTTCTCATATTTGTTCTTACTGTGTATAGTTTTGTACTGGGAAGGGTTGTGGGAATTCTTTCTGCTAATAGCTGTAGGGTACCGGCTTTAGGGCGTGGCCTGGGATGCTACAGGAAGGATGAAAGCTGGAGGAGAAAGGCACTCTTCTCTTGCTCTGCCTCGTGCCTGGCACGGTGGGAACCCTAAGAGGGGAAGAGGCGGCATAGGGTCAGTGGCAGCTTCAGCCTTACTTTGTATCGGGAAGTTTGTCCTTTTCATTGCAACCCTTATTACCCTTTTAACCCTTTGTGAGCTCATGTTTCACAAGGCCTTAAAAACTTAGTTATACAAAAGAATTATACTAAAAATCTACTGGGTGAGAATCATAAGGGTGCAGGTATGGTGGTGCCCACCTGTAATTGTGCACGCGAAAGGCCACCATTATAGAAAGCTCCAGGACAGCCAGATCTACAGAGAAGTCTCATTAAAAAAAAAAAAAAAAAAAAAAAAAAAAAAAGAGTCCTAAGAACTCCCACGAGAGTAGATCCCACTAAACAAAGATATAAACATGCTCACTAATAATTAAATGCACCCCAAAAATAAATAAATAAAATAAATGTAAAAAGGTACTGAGCAGGCAAGGGACACTTAGCATCTACAGACATCTATCTATACGTAACTGGGGTAAGAATGGTGAAACACAGCAAAAGGAAGGCCCCAACGCACTCACACAAACAGTGGCAAACACACAAGAAATCCAACATATACCAACTAAACGTGTCCACTGCTCCTCTCCACACAAAGGGTAACATGCCGCAGGGACGCGGTTTTATGCTGCAAGGTCTTCTAGTTTACAATTCTTCTGCCGTACTATCCAGTTATTCTCCATGTCCACATCTAGACACAGGGCATTTTCATATGTCCTAAATGTCATCATACTGAGGGACCGTGCCTGTCTGATTTGCTACACAGAACTGGGAAACCCATCAGTAGCTCTTGTCTTCTTCCTGTTTAGCTCATTAAGCTGCAACAAGAACCACCGACAACTGGAGCTAAGAATCTAACCAGTTAACTAAAACTTACCCTGAGTTGTGAAATTGCTGCTCTGCCTTCCTCACTTTCCTCATCAAATTCATCATCACTCCACTCCCAGCCTCCATCCTCTGTCTTGTGGAGACGGCCACTGGAGCCTGGTACTCTCCGAACCTGAGCAAAAGAAAGGCATGTGAATGCTGGTTTTGTATACATGGACCATGAACCTCAATTCTAGTTCCCATTCCTTCTGTCGCCTACATAAAACAGTAACCCTGCATACAGACTCACCCCACAGCCCTCAAGCTGCTTTATCTACTACTTTAACCACCACCCTCTTCTACTCTCAACCCCAGGGGTATTCTTATGTTAAGGCACGGGGGTGGGGGTGGGGGGCTACCATTAAAAGGAGAGGAAAGGGTGTTTCACATATATCATAAACAAACCCAAGGTAAAGAATACAACTTTTTTTTTCAACCATTTTTTCCTCTTTTGGGTCAGGGTCTCACTGTGTAGCTCTGGCTGGCCTGGAACTGTCCCCTCAGGGTTGGGATTAGAGGCATGCACCACCATACCTAGCTTCAACTTTTTAATCCAAGCGCTGGGACTAGAGGCATGAGCCACCACTGGCCAGCAAAAATGGAGACCTCTTAATAACCAGACTTCAGCATTCTGACTTGCAGAATGACAGAGCTCTGAAGTGAATGCAAACTAACGTGCATATAGTGATTGTTACTCAGAGTATAAACTCAGAGTATTTACCATACCACTGTTCTTTATTAAGTAAAACCTTCTGAATAGCGACAGGCATCGCAAGTAGTGACATGTACTGACAATAAGCTTCTACCAGAATGACCCTACCTTCTCAGGCAGGCCTTCTACTACACCATATGGAACAAGGACCCTGGACCTCTCCCTCTAGTCTGTCAGCAACAGAGACCCATGGGACAGCATTTCCTTCACATGTGCTACTCTTTCAAGGGCGGAAGAGGGAGGAAGTGGGGATTGTCTATGTGCTGAATAGCAAAATCAATTTTGCCCAAAATGGACTTCAATGTATTGTGTTCAAATTATGACCAGAGTTCTTATGAATACCATATACAAAACAAAGCGCTCTGTTATAAAATGCCTAGAGCTAGGTGGTAGTATGACTTCCACCCCAAGTTGAAAGAGCTATGCAAAATCACCACCTCACTGTGGAAAGCTGGGAACGGTCATCCACAGGGGTCAGGGCTGACTCAGCAGCTGCCATCCAACCCAGTTGGCACACTGGAGACAGCAGGGTGATATCTAAGCACATAGCTCACAGGGACTTGTGGACTGGTTACATAGAAGCGCTCTAACATGGCTAGGAATGAATATACTCATTTCTATTAACACAATAGCACCCACTTTAAAAATACAAAAAAAAAAAAACAAAAAACAAAAAAAAAACAAAAACAAAAAAAAAAAACCACCCTGCAATCTATTCTAAGCAATGTAAGAAAATTAAATTAAACCTGCACACTCCTCAGTTACCTTTTTAGATCTCTCAGAAATGGTAGGAGCTCTCTGTAATATTTTTTCTTGAAGAAATTCTTTATTCTGGAAAATAAAAGTCACCTATAAAAACTTTTTCTTGAACCAAGCACTGACACAATCATGTCAATCATAATTAACATGTCATAAGAAACTGTTTTGTGAAAAGATGGGGTAAGTGTTCATCTTTTCACACTGAAAGCTTTTATACAGTGTGTGCATCATTTTTCAACTGTAGACAAACCTTGGTATGTACTAGGAGCCATTTTCTATGAAAAGCTCCCTTTACTATGTATGTTCTTTTTTGGCCCTACATTTCCAAACATACTCATTCATTGTGATTGGCACTGGGGCATTTATTAGTTCAGGCACTAAACCCTGAAGGGAGCTCAACTGCTCACACATTGCTTGTAGAGTAAGAAAAAAAGAACTGTTCATGTGTTTGTAGATGTATGAACATGTGTATTACACACAGCATCCACCTTGTTTTTAAGGTGAGATTTTTCACTGAGACGAAGGCTCACCAATTACTAGCTCTAGGTCTGTGTCTCCACTTCCCCAATGGGGGGAATTATAAGCCAAGTCTCTATACCTCACTTTCTTACGGCTTCTGGGGACCAAATTTAGATTTTCACGCTTATGTGGAAAGCACTTTACCCCAACCCCCAGGGCAAGTTACCTAACATACCAAAGACTGCATATACAATGCCTTCAGTAATTATTTTATTGATCATTTCTCCAAATGTAATCAATCATCTTAAGAAATGCAAGTTAAAACAGTGAACACAGCATGAGCCCTAGAAACACTCTATAAATGCATACACTCAAAAGCTGGGACGCCCACCTTCGCTTTCTGGAAGAACTTGTGCCTCAACAGTTCTGCTGCTGTTGGCCTAAAAGCAGAAAGGAGAGTTTTTAGTTTTCAGGCACAATATGAATTTCCATCTTCAAAAACGAGAAACTATTTCCTGAGCAGCAAACTAAACACTCCTCCGGATACTTTCCTTCACTGCTAAAAAACAAAATCTAGATAAATGTGGTATGGGACACTGAGTAGAACAAAAACTCCAACAGAAATATGCTCGTGACAAGTGCAGAATCCTTGAAATTTTTCTTAGTAAAATACTGTTTCTAGAAGGCAATTCTAAAGAACTTTCAATGTTTGCTACTTAGCAATATTATTTTCAGGGAGTTAGACAATAACTACCTAAAAGTTTTAGCAAAGCATAAAAATGCATTTAAACTGAAAAAAGAGAAGTCAAACATTCTGATTCTTGGTTCCTGCTATATAACAGCCCAATGGGTTCCAATTTAAGGCAACAATAGATTCTTAGAGATTGCTAATTTCCCTCTATTAAAAACAAAAATTCTATTTTCCAAATTTAATCCAAATTCAGTTGAGTTCAGTTATACATGATCTTGTTTGGAGTAAATTCTTCATACTTACCATGCAATGCTATACAATGAATGCCTTTCTCAGAGATATCTACCCAAGTGCCAAGAACAGCTTTTGTTTTATCTTGGTTACCCTACTGTGAGGATGGGAGCTTGTCCAGGACCTTGGACAAGCCTGCTAAGTTTGCCTCTGAAAACCTCACTCTGAACAGTGGCTCTTCAACACTACTATGTACTGAAACATCAAATCCTTACACTAGGCTTTATCTCACCACACAAAGCATAATATCTGGAAGCAAGATAGTTCTGAAACCCTCACAGGTAGTTCCAAGTCAACTTTAATCTTGAGACCAATGCCTCAAAAGGTCAGTGCAGATTAGGGACAAATGCTATGCAAATGGAAATCAAACAGTGGCATTCTTCATGTGGTAAAGATCTTATACTCATTTCTGTCTTCTATGTTATTTCCTTTTTTCTAAATTACAAAGAATGTGATTACAAAACTCATTTATTACAAAAACCAAAACACCTTAATTTCACGTTCACTCTTGAACAACTTAAGTGACTGGAAAACTGGCAGGTGCCGCTCTTAGCAGAGAGTTAATACGGTCGCACACAAGGAGCACCAGTGGAGAGCCGTACACTGGGATTTGGAACAGGGGTTCAAGGCTTCAGAGCTAGAAAGTCTGCAGTCCTGCCTTCCCATGAGGATGATGACGACGACAACGATGATGATGTGCCATGTATCCAAGGCTGCCCTTACACTTGACTGAATAGCCACAGATGAGCGCTAAACTTCTGATCCTCCTAGTCATGCCCAAGTATGAGGCTGACAGGCCTGTGCCAGCATGGGTTTATTCCAGCTGTCGTGTGAATGTCACTTCTCCATTCTCACCGGTCTCTCCTTGTAAGTCTACACATGTGCACACACATCTGTTTGACTGTGCATACACAGAGTGAACATCCCATTTCTTACAGGTGTGACTCTGCACCTATCTCTTAATGAAAAGTATCATCCTGGTAAGGCTTCTATGAAAATTAGTGAGATGGTGTAAGTGCTTTCAATGTTTATGACAGTCAACAGTTTCTGTTGTTTTCTTTCATTTCTTCTATTTAATGGGCTTACTAAGGGTTGCATTTTGTGTTATTTGACCTTAAACAACATGCAATTCTAATTTTCAAACTGGATTGCATTTTCTATACTTCCTAGATTTAAAATATATTTTTGAGCTGAGTGTTGGTGGCACACGCCCTTAATCCCAGCACTTGGAGGCAGAGGCAGGCAGATCTCTGTGAGATCGAGGCCAGCCTGGTCTACAAAGCTAGTTCCAGGACAGGTTCCAAAGCCACAGAGAAACCCTGTCTCGAAAAACAAAAAACAAACAAACAAAATTAACTTATAAAAGAGCTGAAAAGATGGGACACTACTCTTTCATATCCTTTACTAGTTCCATGAAGTTAGCATGATCAAATTATAATTATCAAGAAATGACCAAATCTTTAACACTAGTACAATCTTTCTAATTAGAAACTACAGATTTTATTTGGATTTCTTGTTTCCCTCGGTGCCCCTTCTGCAGCACGCCGTTAAATCTATTCTCCATGTGCAGCCAATCTCTTCTCATCAGTCATGTTTTTCCATTTCTTCTTAGCTCGGTACTTTTGACAAATACCGGTCAGATATTCTACAGCATATTCCTCAATTCTCACTTTCTCATTATAGATGGAAATTATGGAAAGGGTAAAGAGGGTGTGCGTTCACAGGCAATGTTCATCACTTCGGGAGGGGGTTCATCATGCTGTGACCTTCATCATTTGGTGGCTCTTTTTTTCTTCAATCAGAGGAAATTACAGCCCAGCCCATACAAGGGGAATCCATGTTTTACATTTCAACTGACCTTTCTATTCTAAAATCTTGCTTGATTCTTTGTGGTCATAATTAGACTTTTCCTACGGTTGATTTATGGTTTTAATAAATTTAAAGATTTGCAATCTTTTCAGCTACTATACTGCATTATCAAAACATCCTGAAGAAGTAATGCTATCGTGTCTGCCAATTCTAGTGCATGGGACAGGGTCACTATGTGAGCTGCAGCTTACATGGCTGGCAGTAGTTAAACCCCGGGAGGTGCAGCGAGTACAAATTCACTCAACCTGTAGAAAGTAACGTCAAAACCATGAGGAGAGATGCCACCTCTTGGCAATGACAATAGCTTTTTTCTGTTATCGTTTCACTGAGAAGAGAGGGAGGCTTCTTGTATGTATGTGGTGTACATATATACATAGAGGCAAACACTCATCTGTACAAACGAAAAATAAACAGTTTATTAAAAATGAGGAGGAAGATGTTTTCTGATGGTCCTATCTCTAAATAGGAACTCAGCTGGAAATCTCCTCCAGGTGGACCCAAGGTCCCAATTCCAAAAGTCACCGTACTGGAGTGAGAAATCCAAACTAGTGGGATTAAGCAGTGTTCCACTAGGAACACTAGGCCACGGGAGTAGTTTACAATTCCTCTGTAATTTATGGATTTTCCACTACTTCTGGCACCTAAGGATCTTTAGGCTTGATGGGTTTTATCTGTTACTTCTAGGTATTTGTAACAAAGGATTTGTTCTTTAACTTGTCAGAAACAACGGTATTTCCTATCAATTTTGGGCACTGTTGAGAAACACAAAAACTTCTAAAAACATACACATGAACTTTTCTGCCTGTTTTTCTTACCCTTTCCAATATTTCCAACAGTAAACTCTGAAGCCCATTACATATACTAGACAAATGATCAAGGGTGTCAAAGTCGTTTACTTTTGTCGACCTTTAGAGAAAACAAAATTAAACAACTTTTAGTACTAAGAAACTTAGTGGAATATACAGTTGTCCCATGGTATCACAGGAGAATTGGTTCCAAAAAATTATATCCCTTTGTCAATATCAAAATTCTGATGCTCAACCCGTGTTTACTGCAACAGTATCTGCGTAGAACCCACACAACCCTCCCACACACGCTCTATACCACCTCCAGCTTAACTGGACTAGCTGCTGTCACAATTGTGTGTCAACAGCTATGGCACTGCACCGCTCAGGCAACGAGAACAAAGGTGCTGAGTACTGAGTACTGCTATAATCTGATCAGGGTCCTTGGACCCACAGGAAGCTGATGTATACACAGAAACAGGACACTAAGATACAGTGGGGATGCTGCCCCAAGTTACAAATGATGACCTTTAGATTCAAGTTCTATCTCTAAGACTAGGGATCTGAGTGACCTTATAAACAGAAAGTTCCACTCAGCGATCCTACCCACAAATGCTGTTCAAGAGCAACATACACTAAACAAATACCTTTATTTAAGAACCTGCTGCTTACTTACTGCTTACCATGGAATGTGTCTAAAGCTGACAAGGAAATTATTTGAAACTTTGTTTACTAAAATCTTTCCAACATGGAAAGTATAATTGTTTGACATGAAATATAAATGTGTTATATTATAGTTCTTTTGCTATTAAATTGTAAATGGCAGTTATATTTTAAATGCAAGTTAAAAAAAGAAAAACTTTCTTACTAACATGGCATTTTACTAATACAGATCATATATATATATATATGTGTGTGTGTGTGTGTATATATATATGTGTGTGTGTATATATATATATGTGTGTGTGTGTGTATGTATATATATATATATGTATATATATATATATGGGATTTCATAGTTTTGAGAAATTAATCAAGAAATATCTGGGCAATTTAGATATACCATATACTTAAAAGAACACAAAAATTAACCTAGTCCTAGTATCTCCTTATTTTAAGAATACACACATAACCCTGTGTATATATGCATGTAAAATTTAGGGCAACTCACAGTTTATGGGTCAAGAGAGTCACATCACATTTATTTAGTAGTTTACCTTTTTTCTGGATCCTTTTGAAGGCACAGTGAAATCATTTTTCTAAATGATTTCCCATACTTTTTCAGCATTTCTTTATCTTGAACACCAGTTTCCAAAGAAGGAGGATCGTTCTGGAGTGTCAGCATTAAAACCTGTGAGAATTTTCAATACACTATAAATTTCTGAGATGTTTTCAATATGGATAAATCTTCCCACCATACAAGCAGAATTTACTTTCTACACGCTGACTCTAGGGGCTGGAAAGACAGCTCAACTGGTTGAGTGCTTGCTGTACAAACATAAGGACCTAAGTTCACCCTTCAGAATTCACATAAAAAGGCTGGGTGCGCTGGTCCATGCCTACAATCCCAGCTGGGGAGAGGGGCACGCACTCCTTGGGGCTTGCTGGTCAGCTGTCCCGTCATACTGTTGAGCTCAGGTTCAGAGAGAAACCCTGTCTCAAAATATAAATTCAAGAGTGACTGAGGAGCACACTTGACAATGACCTCTGGTCTCTAAAAGTGCCCACACGGGCATGCATGCACACATACAAGTTAACATCCAGGGTTGGGAATATAGCTCAGAGGATATATGTACTTGTCTGGCATGTGTGAGACCCTGAGCTCAACACCAAGTACCACAAGAAATAGATTGGTTGTCCAGAACCCAGAGTTTTCATGTGGACTGGACATCAGTTAAGAGCTATAGGTGGATGGATTCCCAGACAACCTGCCTGCAAGTGCCCACTGTCAACACCGCTGTTATATCCGGCAGTTAAAATCCTTTATTCTTCATGTCCCCAGGCCTAATCCTTCTACTGTCAGCCAACTGTGAACACAGAAGCATTAAAGCCACAGCAAAATGCAAGTGTGGCCTTATGGGTTATCAACTGTTCCTCCTCGACTTTACGTAGTGTGGATCCTTTTCTCCCAGAAATTTCTAGTACAGAAATCAGCAACTGTACTTCAGTAACAAAGCTACAGACTAGTTCACACTCTCCCTGCCTCCCTGCAGCCACTGACAGTCATTCTGTCACCAGAGGCTATGAAAGGCAGATGAGCAGAGAAAGGAAGGAGACGGGATAACAGACACCAAAATGCAGCTGGACTGGAGGAATGGTGGCGGTGTTCACGGCACCGCAACATGACTGTAGTTCACCAGTTCAGTGTGTATTCATGGAGAACCACATAAAGAGTTCAAAGACTAAGCACAAAGGAGAGAGAGTGGGGATGGCAACATCATGAACATGTCTATAACTTAACTGCATATCCAAAAATGGTCCCTATATAACACCAAATAAAAATGGCTATGTTGGTAGTTTTACTGGAAAGATTGTATTTTGCTACAACACACACACACACAAAAATCTAAGAAAATAAATAACTATGGGTATGACTGGCAAATGTAAAAGGCTCAGAAATAGGGGATAGAGAGCTGGCTGGGCAGTCAGGAACACTGGCTGCTCTTCCAGGGGACCCGGATTCAATTCCCAGAACCCACATGGCAGCTCACAACTGTCTGTAACTTCAGTTCCAGGGGACCCAAAGCCTTCTCACAGGCAGGCATACAAGCAAAGTAACAAAGCACATTTAAAAAGCTGCAACCACAACAAAACACAACAGTTCTGAAAAGTAATTGGGACTTGAGCTAGAATAACACTTTGAATATGAGCCTTACCTTCATTGGTGGATATTTATGATAAGGAGCTGCCCCTGTGGCCAGTTCAATTGCTGTGATTCCAAAACTCCAGATATCAGCTTTAAAATCATAACCTCGAACCTAAAGGGGGGGGGGGGGGATGGAGAACCATGCACGATTACTTTCACCAGGCTAAACACTTGTACAAATTTCTAGTTATGTTATGAAAAATTAAACCATTCATAAGCTTTGGCATTTGGGTGACGGGGGTTGAGAGGTCTCCCTGTGCAGCCCAGGCTAGTCTTGAATTTTTGATTCTCCTGCCTCAGCCTCAGTACTGGGATTGTAAACGTGCGCTACCTCAACGTGTTCATAAGTTCCAGGACAGCCAGGGCTGCACAGAGAAATCCTGTCTCGAAGAAGAAAGAAGCAAACAAACAAACAAAGGACTAGATGGCCTAGAGGCCAGAGAGCAGCCTGAGGAGCAGGAGCAAACTGAGTGAGTGGAGCGGAGGCATGAACAGTCTCACATACCAGCAGGAAAAGGGGAGCAGCGGGAAACAAGCACCGGATTCAGGGTTCACCGTGGTATGATGAGACAAGTGACAGACAATGACTGCGGCGCGCGGGCGTCCGACATGCTCCTTGGAAATGGTAAGAGCCCAGCCATTCAATCTATACTGATTTTTTTAAAACTTTCTTATTACTTGGATTGTCTTAGTGTAGTCTTGAATCTCTTGTGTCCTATGTAAAGATCTACTCTGGAGTTGGTTGTGTTCACGCAGCCACCCTTGTGTATTGCACAGACATAACCGCCACTGAGCCCTCCTGACAAACCCTGAACCCTCCACGGGACAAAGTCACAATACCTGCTCCATAACTTCAGGTGCCATCCAGCAAGGGGTGCCAACAAACGTCTTCCTCACTTTATTTCTGGTAATGTCACCACCAGTCGCTAAAAAAGCACTAACACCAAAATCTGGAACAGAAGAGATGGTTTGTTATGGTCTGAAGAGGAAGTAACCCCACAGGCTCATGGGGTTGGGCTAGTTGCCAGCTGATGCTTTGAGAAGTGATGTGGTGGCTCCTGAGAGTTCTATATAATCAATGAATTGATCCCTGTGGAGTCACAAGATGGCTTGAAGGTCAGCCCTACAGGAGAAAATGGGTCAATGCTCTGGAAAGATCCCTTGCTCTCATAAACAGCTTTTCCCTCCCACATGCTCTCACCATGCTATTATTCTGCCTTGTTAGGACCCCAATCAATGGGTCTAGTTAGCCCTGGGCTGAAACCCATAAAACCATGAAATTCAAATAAATCCACAGATTCAGGGAAAATATTTGAAACCACAGCTGTAAAAGTATCTACAATTCAGCAACAACAAAAATCACATAAACAAAACAGTAATAAAAGTCAGACAAAGGGGTTCACCTAAGAAAAGCAAACGGAGAACATGAACATGAGAAGGTGCTCAGCATACGTGATCACTAGGCAAGTATAATCAAAACCCACGAGTTAAACATTAAATTAGATGGGGGAAAAACAAAAAACAAACAAAAAAACCTAGGCATGGTGGTACACACCTTCAACCCCATTAGAGCAAGCTGATCTCTGTGGGTTCCAGGCCAACCTGGTCTACACAGTGAGTTCCAGGCTAGCCAGGACTAAGACTAGCCTGTCTACAAAAATCAAAAAATAAAATGAGAAAATGAGTGTTGTTATGGATGTTGAGAAACTGAAACCTTTATGAACTGCAGACAGGAATAAAAAGGGGCAAAATTACCATGCAAAATATGGAAATCCATCTTATCCCTTTCAAGAAAAAAAGGTGATGTGAAATCACTGTATGAACCACAATTCTACTTCTAAGCCTAAGCCCAAAAGGAAGAAGCTGGACGTGGTAACACAGGGCTACAGTTCCCACACCAGTTGGGCAGGAACTGAAGCTAGCCTGGGCTACATAAAGCAAGAAGAAAAGCAAGGATAGCAACATTGTTCAGACTGGACAGTAAGGCAGACATCATTTGATGTACACTGACAGTGAGCAATGTACTTGTGAACCTGGGGGCTGTATTTTTAGGCACAGAACCCTTCGCTTAAGGACAGTTAACAATGGTAACTTTTCTACTTCACAACAATAAAGAACTAAAATAAAATCGTTTTAAGCTAGCCAGAGAAACACTGTTGGTAACGTGTGGAGGTGGGGTGAGTACGGGACAGGGTAGAGAGGTAACAGAGCTTCTCACTCGACAGATGGCTGGACAAAGGCACTCACATCCAGCCTATCACTCGATTTCATAATTCCATGACTTCTTAATGATTTTGTAGGTGACTATGGCTGTATTGAGTTCCATCATGGGGTATGCTGGTTTATAAAGCAACCACAAGTGATTTACCCTGTGTTTTAGGGAAGGGCATTAGGAATGTCTGAAACTCATAATGATTTAGATGGATGACGACCACAGAAGGATGTTTCTCTAGTCTACACAGCAGAAGCGACTGCTTAAGGTCTGCCTATGCACAGCCTCAACTGTAATAAAATCACCACACAGATTCACGCTCCCACCATCAGAGTATAAGACTTCTTGCTTTACAGCCAACAATTGGTCCTGCCCTAACTTTAGGATATAAAGGTACTTGCCTACATTCTCTCTTAGAACTGAAGATGCTGACTTGATTCACTTGACTGTTAGAGCAGTGTGAAAGCAAGCAGGAGGAGACAGCCACTTCCAGGAGGACAGGGACTCCAGCTTTTTTGGCTCTAAAACTTGCTCCCAC
Organism: Phodopus roborovskii; assembly: GCF_943737965.1. NCBI lineage: Eukaryota > Metazoa > Chordata > Mammalia > Rodentia > Cricetidae > Phodopus > Phodopus roborovskii. Next base: position 7,385,453 of record NW_026125295.1, read on the forward strand.
TTCAAACATACGGCTTCCTAAATGGTAGTGACTCCGCCATCCTTGTGTTAGTTCTGTACTGTCGCTGGGATGCTTTTTGAAGAAAGCATCTCACAATCCTAGGTTATGGTTCCTTCATATTTCGAAGAAGTCAAGGTGGCAGTAAATGAAGCCGCTATGGTACTCTCAGTCAAGCATGCTGGTACTCCGCTGGCTCTCCTTCCATTCAGCTTGGTGGCAAGCACATGAAACAGTGCCACCATGAACAGGGTGAGCCAGCTCACTTCAGTTAACCTAGTTAAGACAATCCCTCTCACACACATCCATAGGCCAAGCCTAATCTACACAACTGCACACTGCGAACCCTTCCCAGGCTCTACACTGAGTCAAGTTGACAATTAAAACCATCACAACCCTGGACAAAAGCAACAGAGTACTTCTTCCTGAACGCTGCAGATTCCTAGCTGCTTCTCCTTTAAATGAAAAGTACAGAATGCTATGAGAATCCCTAACAGAAGGCGAGGAGTGGGGAAATAGAAAGAAGGAGTAATGGCCAGGAAAAGGTCTATGTGTAGCAGAAGCCACCTGGAGAGGGTGCTTAAACAGAAACATGTCCTTGGAATAGGATCAAATACCAAGAAAACATAAAAGACAAACAAGGTGGTCCTGCTGGCTATTACACCAAATTAAAAAGAAATTCTGTGAACCGTAAGGTGGTTCCGAGGGTAAAGTCCCTTGCACACAGGCATGAAGACCGAAGTCTGGATCCCCAGCGCCCACACAAATGCTAGGCAGGCACAGCAGCTGCTTGTATGACTGCTCAGGATGCAGGGACAAAAGGTCTCTGAGGCAAGCAGCAACAAATGTGAAAACACACACATGCACGCATTTATGCATGGCGCGCGCGCGCGCGCGCGCACACACACACACACACACACACACACACTGCAATGAAAGGAAACCAGGTCATGGTAATCGTTACCTGCGATCTGTACAGAGCCATCTTCTCCTAGAAGAATGTTTCCCGCTTTCACATCTCTTCAAGGAAAAAAAAAAAAATCAAACATTTATTTTTTAAAATAGTAAAGTTTAAGCAACTATTTATTTATAAAACATAAGTAAATTTAAATATTTTGTTTTACATTGAAGTGTGTTAGAGCCAACAGTAATTTTTTAAAGTTTCAGCCATTTATACTATAATGCAAACATTAAGAAGAATACTATAATAAGGAACATAACTTTTTATACTATCTAGAAAACTTAAGCTCATTAGATATTCTTGACTGGGATGATAATGGCCACAGAGTGACCCTCTTCTGTTCTCACCTCATTCTTACTGCCGAAACATAAAATGTTCTCTATACAAACCCCATGCTAAAGAGCAGTGGGTCATTCTCTTCCAAGTCCCTCAACCCTCCATTCTCACTTTCTAACTGATCAAATAATAATAACCAGATTCTACTGTACACTTACAAAACTAAGCAACATTACTCAGAATGGGGTATATTTCCACTGCTAACCACATGTAACAACTCTAATAAACAGGGTACGTATGTGGTATCTAAACCTAAGCAATGCCAAGTACAGTGGAACACATTGAGTCCCAGCCTTCTGGACGCAGAGGCAAGCCTAAGACGGGCACAGTCCACACCAGCCAGACCCTGTGTCAAAACCCAAAACAAACCCTTGATGTTGCACATAGGAACACACAAACAGAGACAGAGCACCTCAGCAAGGCAATTCTTTTTGTAAAAACAATGCACCAGAACTCAAACCCGGCTAGCAAGTGCATTGAGCCAAGAAGGCTTCCATCTTTTATTCCTGATGTAAGTGATGACTGTCTCACCCCAGCAGTGGGAACTGAACTTCACCATCTAACTTGGCTGCCTAATCGGTGCAAGGGAAAGAAGGTTCCTTGCAGGGCTACCTACCTCTGGTAGAAAACAACCTTCACGAGTTTCTTACAACGCCTACTCCTTCTACTACATGTCCCATGGTACTTGCAGGGTTTACTAGATGGCTGCACTTCCACGTCTGTCCACCTCACCAAAAACTGCTATTGTCTCTTCTCTTAAAGATTGTCCTGGCCATGTCCAATCGCTTCTTTTTCTCTCTGCTCTGGATTCTTCCAACAATAACCTGCCCCAAGTCATGAAGTGGCCTGGCCATGAGGGTTTCTTTACTGCATCCCTCACCTACGCACAGCCTCGTCAAAGATTCTCTTAGGATTATACAAGGCTCCTTTCTATCCCAGGGTCCCACCTGGTGAGCAAATTAATTACATTTAGCTGCCAGGTCACCTTAGGCTCTCCACGGTGACAGTTTCTAACTATCCTTGCTTTTGGTGACCTTGGCAGTTTTGAGGGACAATGGTCAAGTGTTTTCTATGACACATTTCTAATGAACTGTATGTGACACTTCTCATGTCATTGAAAAGCCGTATCAAATGTTAAGCACACAATGTCAACATAATTTAGTCTGATGGAATTGAGAAGATCACTTTTTTCTATCTACCATTTTGAGCTGTTTCAATGTAGAAGTGATATATAGGTATCATTTAGATAATGCTATCAAGCTTTAGTATTTCATGAGGCACTAATCCATCTTCCAGCAGAGCCTTATGTTAAGTGACTTTTTTTTTTTTTTTTTTTTTTTTTGATTAATATGCCAAAGAGTCAAACTTTGTTTCCCTTTCAAACTAAAACTACACCTGTAGGACAGGCTTCAGGGTCCTGACATGCAACAAGACAAGGGGCCTGTCAGGGAGAAGATCTGCAACCAGGAGTTCAGACACCAATACAGTTCTCAGGCTTAAAAGCAAACTTTGTTACTGCTTTTCAAGACAGATTTCTCTGTGTAGCCCTGGCTGTTGTCCTGAAACTCACTCTGTAGATTAAGCTGGCCTAGAACTCAAAAATCCACTTGCCTCTACTTCCTGAGTGCTGGTACTAAAGGCGAGAGCCACCACTAGGCTAAAGAACTTGCTTTACTCTATCTCAAACTATCACAAGCAACTCAACAGCCCTGGGGACTAACCCTCTTATTTACTCTGGCATGGCAGGAATTCATTGCTTTCTGTCATTTCTCACACACCACTGTTACCCAAAGTTACAAGTTCCTCCTAAAACTAAAAGGAATACAATGCAATAGACACACTTGGCTTTCTCCACAGTGAAGAAGCCAGGTTTCTGGGAAACTTGAAAGGGATTAATTTCTATTAATGAATCACAAGCAAAGCTAGGAATACACTACATTGGGCATCTTCAAGACAGCCAGCGTTGACTTCATTAAGCTAACCTCCTTGCAGGGAGAAACCCTGAGGTGTATTGAGAGAAGATAGGTCAGCGGCAGCCCACTGTAACCTTCTCTGAAGCCAGCGCCGGTCACGGGTTTGGCTTTGCAGAGCAGGCGTGACACAGGTGAGGTCACATGGGGTGGGTGGGCTCTGACCTCACACAGCCTAAAACACCATCAATAAAGAGAAAAGAAAAAATTCATAGCCTATGATTTCTAGCATATGTGGAAAAAAAAGAAAAGAAAGATATCCATACAAGACAGGCACATTTGTCAGTTTAACAGAAAGGTCTTGTCTCAAAGACAGCCTTCCCTAATACTCTAGGGCACATAAGCATATAGACACAGGGAAAGGAAGAGACAGAAAGACAAACAAACACAAAGAAAAAGAGAGACAAAAATTTCTGGGATGAATTTAATCTCTATATGTTGAGATTATCCTTCAAAGGTAAAGGCAAAAAATAAAATTTTTGACAAAAAGAAATTTAAGAAAATCTGTAGTCAGTACATTACTGAAGTAAAAGAAAACCCTAGAGGCTCACATACCAGCAATAAGAAAGAGAGCATGTTTAAAACATGGTAGCAGGCAAGGAGTGACTCCCAGGATGTCCACGAACCCCACAGAGAGGTGCCAGAACATACACAAATGCACACACACACACTTTTAAAGTATGTTCTTCACAGAGAAAAAGGTTATGTCACAAGCTCAAGCCTACATTAAGAAAGAGTGAAGAGTGCCCACACTGAGTTCACCCACACAGAACTTTATCCACTCTGTATGACTGACATCTAGTCTGTTTCATGCATCGTTCCTCTAACAGTTAAGAGCCTGAAGGCAGGTGGGCATATACCTCCCAGCAGGACACCTGTGCCAACCTGTAGAGTGCTAGCTAGGTTCAGTCTCAGAACCAGAAAAAAACAAAGGTTACTACTCATTAAAGTCATGTGAAATTTCTCAGAACTATACTCAGTTAACCCACAGGCCACTGAGAACTTCTTTGTGGACCTACTTTGTAAGTTTAAACAAATGCTTTAACTTAAGAAGCCTCATTTTCTTCACTTGCAAAGATTAGTAAGAACAATATAGCACTTACGCATGTAATAATATTACTTAGTGCATTATTTAGGAACTAGTTTAAAAATATAAAACGTAAGCCTGAGGATATAGCTCAGTGGTAGAGCGTTTGGTACCACAGATGTAGGCCCTAAGTATGATTCCCAGAACTGGGAAAAAAAAGTGTGTGTGGGGGGGGGATGAATAAGGGGGAAAGGAGGAAAGAGAGAAAAAGCATACACCTCATTCCCTCAGAGAATTTCCTTAGGAATCTCTCTAGGGGATGGGGGGGGGGGCGCTACTGTTCTTAGGATAATCTCATAGAAGAAATACACAAAATCTAAGAGCAGGTTTATTTGGTAAACCTTGACATCACCATCATTGCTGGACATACTTGATGAAACAAACATTTCAGCACTCTGGAAATTAACCTTAGGGGCATGATTGGAAAACTGCATCATAGCAGACAGGCAAAGTGGAGCCCTCAGTGCTGTGGTGCAGGAGTAGTCCCAGCTCTGCGTGGAGGCTCTACCAGGGCACACAGACCTCTGTGGGTGACATTTCCAGAAAGAAGCTACACCTTGTACTCATTTCCACAGGACTGATTATCTGATTGCAATTGCAAAGACTGTGCAGAGGTCAGAATGTTGTAAGTCCAGAGCCAAACTGAAATTTACCTTGGGCCCCCTTGTTAGCCTGCCCCGCCCCACCCACCTCTACTTGCTCTAACATTCTGTGACTATCAAATGAGACCACTAGCTCCCATCAGCCAAGCCTAAGAGTCCACCAGACAGCACCTAAGACCAGAGGTTTCTGCCTTTGCTGTAGTCACCTACCTGCAGCTCCCACCGATGCACTGGAAAAGTGTCTTGACTGATGCCCTTCTCTGTTTCTATTAAATTATTGTCGCATTGCAACATGGAACTTGGGGCAACCTGATTCTGTGTTGTGGGGTCAGGGGCACTTACATTAAGTTAGCTCTAGAATAAACAGTTTCTTATCTCCTTTGAGGCAAGAGCTATTTTTGTGTGGTCTACATCATGCTAGCCAGCACATCTCCAGCCAGAGATATTCAGACTCATGTGGTCAGAAGCGGTGGGGAGCACCGATACACAGTGATACCTAACAGAAGCCACCTTCTGAGAGCTGGCCCACAGGAAGAAAAGGGTAAACCCCAACTGCACCATCTGTGCTTGCAACCCAGCTACAAACAAAGACACTCAAGACACACACTTGCTTAATGGACACAAAGCCTAGGCCTTTCCAGTGCCACACGTCTGCCAACTAGAAGGATGTACACAAAGAGCAAAGGAGACTTCCTTCACAAGAGCCCAGTCAAACAGTGCTGGCCTGCACCCCCACCCCAGGCCTCTGAAAAGTCTCTTCTAACATGCAGGGAAGCATAGGCATCCTGGAGGCTGCTGTGTGAGTGTGACCTCTACCCACTCATCAGACTGCAAAATAAAGAGAACGTAAACAAAGCAGAGAGAAGCAACAGCAGCTCCACACCAGGAGGAGGCTAAGGGGGAGAAGGGGGAGAGGCTGGGTGTAAGGTGACGGCTAAGGGGAAAGGAGAAAGGAGGGATAAAGGGAGAGAAGATGGAAGGGTTACTGGATAGTCTTCTAGAAGGGTTCCATTTTACTAGAAGCAGATTAATGACGTCAGAACAATCTTTAAATTTCAAGACAGAATTATCAGTCTAGACAAGAAAAATCAGCAGTGTCTTCAGAAATCTGAGAAAAACGCATGTCAACATGAAATAACAGCCAACAAAAGGAAATAGAAAAGGAAAAAATTACAAATTCAAAACAAAAATGGAAATCACACATACAAAACAATGTGTATATCCAACAGCAATAGAGTAAAAACTGTTAAAACCCAAACCCAAAGGGGAAACAGGCTCAGAACAGCAAGAGAAAATAACTCGTCAGGAGCAGGGGAATCACAGTTAACACTGCCTTGCTGTTAGCACAACATGGCCTCAAGTTAGTGAGGTGCAGCGAAAGCACTAACTTAAAAAGGGAAAGAACAGAACACTGTGAGCCAAGAATTCCTCAGTGTTCCCTCAGGGAGGACAAAGGGCTGGAGAGAGGGCAACGGGGAGGGCCCCCTACTTTAGTCTTGGCAGAAGACCCGAGCTTGGCCACCAGTGCCAGTCACGTGGTTCACAAGTACCTGCAACTCCATTCCAGGGAGTACAACTCACTCTGCATATACCAGGCATGTTCACAGTGCACAAAACGTGCGCAGACAGACAGACAGACACAGACACACACACACACACACACACACACACACACACACAGCGTAAAAATAAACATTTAAAACACCCCACTGTTGAAGATGCCACGCACTGTGGTTGCAAGACACAGATCAAGCTGGAACTGAGGGAAGCCTCCTCTCTGACAGACAGCTTTCACCATGACAGAGTATTTTTGCAGGCTGCTAGAGAACACCATGTCAGCTTCAGATGCCAATCTGACACAAACTAAAGTCAACTGAAAAAGGAATCTCAACCCAGGGACTGCCAGCCCAGACAACTGTGGGCAGTGCCATTCCCTAGGCTGAGCATGCCAGTACACAGCATTCTCTCATAGCTACTGCTTAAAGTTCCTGCACTGACTGTAAGTCAAATAAACCCCACCACACTCCAAGCTGCTTTTGGCCATGGTATTTATCACATCCACAGAAAGCAAACTAAAACACAGGGGGAAAAAAAAAAATCAACAGTCACTCAGCTATGACCTCTCTCAGCTTCAATACCAATCTGCCAGGAAAGATATGTCAACTGATACAATAATGACATGACTACTTTGGAAATAGCCAACAACTATTTAAAATCCTCTCTACAGGAGGAATTCATGCCTGGTACTATACACCTAGTCAAAAAATCCCATGGTTCAGTCAGGCCCTAAACTGGAACCGTACTTTCTTAAATGGACACACTATCAAAACTGCCTTCTACATATTTGTGTTTATACTCAGATCTGTGCTGCTTGGTCACAGAAGCTTCTGGTTGTGATGGATTACTGTTAATACAGAAACCCCTAAATGGTCAAAAGAGGATATCCTTGTCACCCTCTCCAAAACTCAGGGAGGAGTCAGGAAGGAGGCAGAAAGAACCTAAGAGCCAGAGTGCTGCCAAACATTGTGCTCTGGTCAGGCCATGGCTGCTGCACCCATGAATTCACAACAGAAGTGGCTATCTGTAAAGCCAAGGTCCTATCCGGCCGCCCCAGCCCCGATAAGGCCTCACTCTTCCCTGGTGGGCTCTAAGCAATTAATGATCCCAGGGAGACGGAGGGAGTCGCACTCCTACGGTATAGCCCTGGTAACTGTAACTGTGCTCTGTAACTCTGTAACTGCTCAAGCCAGCAAGCCCCACTCAATTCCCACACTCAAAGCAGGCGTGGAGCAGGAGGGGCTGTTGGGGGAAAGCAGCCTGGTGGAGGGCACAAGGACAGCGGGCGGGAATAGTATCTACGCAGTATTGCACACGTGCAGGAAACTAAGAAAGAACAAATTAAGCAAAATAAAAACTAAAGACTGACTTTCCCAAACGATCTCAACTGTCCCTAAGGATCTGACAATATGAAACATCTTTTTGACTGTTCCTGGTACTTTTCTTTGGGATCTGAATTCCAGAAGGTGGGATATTGTCTGATACAAACCAGGAAACACATGGCACTTACGATTACAAAGTTATCTCCTATGAAGGAGAAAGGTGTAGCCTTCACAAACCTGTGAATCTGCCCGTTCTTGTGCAGGTATTCCAAGCCATCGAGGACTTCTCGGAGGATTGTAGCGATGGTCGGCTCATCCAAGACCCCGCTTTTGTGTTCCCCCTTTGCCACAATATGCTTAATAATATCCAGAACAGAGCCTGAAAACAGGAGACACACCCAATAAAAATGCTATCTCATTCAACTATTCAGATCTAGTTTGGAATTAAAGAACATTTACATAAATTATTTTAAAAAGGAAGAAAAAGTCACAAATATGAAGAAATACAGATGCTTAAAATTCTAAATTCCAACCTAAATCAGAAAGTAATTAATACGCAAGTGGTATGTTATGCCAGCATGTCCTTTAGCCCTCTACTGGGAACTCAGAAGGATTAGTATAGGATTTTAATCATCTCTGAAGACCTGGGTAAACCACACCAATCAATAACATTCTAAGAAATCACAAGTCAAAGTAATTTTTAACCTAGACTAGACTGTGCAGTATTTTATAACAAAGAATATAAAAATACAATTGAAATACATGTGAAATAAATGAAGAAATACATGAAAAGTAAAAATCACATTTGTAATTATGATAGCTATTCTTGGTTGTCAACTTGACTACATCTGGAATTAACTAACACCCCAAAATGGAGGTGCACACTGTAAGGAATCTTTGCTGAATTTGAAGTAGGAAGAGCTACTTCTAATCCAGCTCTTCAGGCTGAAGACACACCTCTCATGTGGGCCCCACCGTCTGCTGGAAGCCTATGTAAGAATAAGGAAGGAGGTTTCTCTCTATCTGCTGGCCCTTGCCATTGCCAGCAAACCCATTCCTTCCTAGGCAGCGGAGTACACTTTGGGATTCTGGCATACACTGAAGACCAGCTAAGACAACCAGCTTTGTGGACTGAACAACTACAGGATTCTAGGACCTGTTTGTAGGCAACCAGCTTGGATTAGCTGGGCCACAGCCTGTAAATCATTCTACTAAATCCCCTTTCTATAGAGAGATACTTCATTCTGTAAGTTCTGTGGCTCTAAAGAACCCCGCCTAATAGAGTAGTCAAGTTAACTTAAAGGCTAAAACTCTAGTATAACAAATACATAAATGAAACAGATAAGGCAAAGGCAAACAGGAAGGGCAGCAATTTCACTTCTCCCTTAAGTAATGCCCAGATGTCTCATCAATCCAATTCCTCTCAGGATGGAAGATGCTGCTCCTACTAAACAAGGGAGCAAGAGGAACAAACTCCTATATACAACACTGACAATCAAAGCTACTTACACTCAAATTGACAGAGACTCATTAAAATGCACAGAAACGACTCCACTGTGCTCTACAATGCACTACTCACCATTTACACTCTCTAACTTTTTTCAATTAAGAAAACAAAACCACTCAGTGCCACTGAAAATGTACTGTACTGCATACTTGACTCACTTAAAGAAGTTGATTCCAAATACACAGGAAACGGTCCTCTAGCAGGTTGGCGGTGCAGCTCAGTGGCACGGGATCCCACCCTCAACTCCCAAACACAAAACAAAATGCTGCTCTACTCGACACAAGCTTCTTTTAGGTCCCACTGAAGACCCAGTGACTTAAAGCAGGTGTGATGCTATAACGTAATATGATGGGGTGTTCTTCTGTATGTGTTTCTCTTATTGGTTGATGAATAAGACACTGATTGGCCAGTAGCCAGGTTTGAAGTATAGGCAGGGCTACTAGACTAGGAGGATTCTGGGAGACTCAGAGGCCGCCAGGGAGATGCCACGTAGCTACAGGAAGATAGGACACCAGCATTCCCAGTAAGATAAAGCCATGTATAAACACACAGATTAATAATTATGGGTTAAAAATTAACAGAGAGCTAGCCAGTAAGACGCCTAAGCCATCATCTGTTAGGAGCAGTTTTTCCCCACCAGCCTGGTTCCACAGCTGCGCCAGCCCCAAATGACACACAGAGACACTGCATTAAATACAAAGCTGTTGGCCTGTTACTAGCATTTCTTATTGGCTAGCTCTGTCTTAAATATTAACCCATTTCTATTAATCTAAGTGTTTCCACGTGGTCTTATCTTACCGGAGAGAGGGCCGGAGTTCTACCCTGTTGGTACTACATCTTGAAACTCCTCCCTACTCCTTCCTGAATCTTCCTTGTCTCCTAGTCCTGCCTATCTTGCTTTTGTATTGGCCAACAGTGCTTTATTCACCCAATAAAAGAAACATATTTACAGAATGACATCTCCCAACAATCATCCAAACAGCTTATAATTAATATAATTCTCTGTGTGTTTATTTGGGGCTAAATGGCTGTGGGACCAAGCAGAACAGGAATCTCTATCTACAGTTACACTAGAACTTTAAAAATGCAGGAGGAAGATTGGGAGTTGAAGGATTCTCAGTTGCATAGGGCACTCAGGGCCAGCCTCAACTGCCATAAAATATAGTCTCAAACACTTCCTCACAAACAAAATAATCCAATGACTCAATAAGCCTGATTTGAGATATTAATAACAGCAATAGAGCCCAAGTGCCTAAGGAAAGAACTGATAGCCAAACTGTTGTTATGAGCCTTCTAGAACACTTTAAAGCCTCAAGAACAATTCACAGAAGACATCCATGATAGAACAATTCAGTGCAGAATCAAGCTTGGTCCAACAGTGGCCACTGACTAAACAGGGCACCTTAAGCCTAAATAAGGAAAGAACACAGAGGGATCAGAAGAGGGTAATGATATTCCTGGAAAGAAACACACTTCAGAAATCTAAACTTCAGTGTCTCGGAACAGATACAGAAAAGTAATTCCCCACCTGTCTTCAGAGGCAGAGACAGATGAACCACTGAGCTCCAGGTCTACAATAATGAGTTCAGGCCAGCCAGAGTGACACAGTGTGATCCAGCCTTGAAAGAGAAATAAAACAGAAAGCAATGCCCACCTGGAGTTCCAGCACCAATACCACATGGAGAGAGGGGAGGGGAGAGAAGAGAGGGCTGAGGACAGGAGAACGCTTGAAGCTCTCCTTTACCTCTTCACTCTCCCCTCTGAAGCCACCCAGGACTTCCAGAAGGAGGCAGGCATTTTATTCTCTCTGGAGTTAAGGAGCCAGAGAGATTCCAAACTCCACACAATACTTCCCTGCACATGAGAGGACAGCGTCCCCTCCTCAATACTGGGATTTACAAACTTGTGTTCCAGAAGACCTAGGGAGAAGTTCTGTTCTGCTGAGCTTATCAGACACACAATAAGCCCTGTAGCAGAGTGACCGACCCAATGAGCCCACATGTTCGCTCTTCTGAAATGGTTAGGCCACAAGAACTATTTAGTGAGAAAACAAAATTCCATGTTTAAAACTTTAAGAATTTTTTAATTTTTAAAAGACTGGAATTTCTAGCACTCAAGGGCTCAGGCAGGACTATTCAGGGCCAGCCCGCTCTATACACTGAGTTCCAGCTCAGCCTGACCAATGAGATCCAGTCTCAAACACGAAACAAGAAAAGATAAATTAAATGAAAACTACAATTAAATTCTATTGTATTATCTAGAACGTGTTAGAAAATAATGTGTGTGTGTATCAATCATGCTGGCACACACCTTTAATCCCAGCATTCGGGAGGCAAAAGCAGGCAGGCTGGCAGGTCTCCTTAAGTTCAACACCAGCTTGATCTACATGAGCTCCAACACAGCCAGGGTTACAGGCTACAGACACCACACACACACACCACACACACGAGAGGAGAGAGAGGAGAGAGAGGAGAGAGAGGAGAGAGAGAGAGAGAGAGAGAGAGAGAGAGAGGGAGAGAGGGAGAGAGAGAGAGAGAGAGAGAGAGAGAGAGAGAGAGAGAGAGAGAGAGAGAGGAGAGAGAGAGAGAGTTTGCTGACTTCAAGGAACTACTTGTCTGGCTTCTCAAATACTGTCTGAGTTAGGGTTTCTATTGCTGTGATAAGACACAGTGACAATTTAGGGAGGAAAGGATTTGTTTCCGCTCACAACTTTCAAGTCAACTCCACTGCTGAGGGCAGCCAGTGCACAACTCAAACAGGTCAGAAAGCTGGAGGCAGGAGCTGATAGAGGCCATGAAGCTGCTTCCTTACAGGACCCACAGCGAGCAGGGCCCTCCCAACAATCACCAATGAAGAAAATGCAGACAGGCTTGCCTACAGGCCGGTCCTCTGGCAGCACTTCCTGGATTAAGATTCCTCTTTCCAGATGACATCCACAAGCGCAAATACAACACTGAGCTCAGCCGCTTCATTACTCAACACTCTGTAGCATTTAATTCACAGGTGCATAGTGCTTCCCAAACATTAAAGTTACCCAAAAGTATTCAGGTTAACTAAAAGAAAGGTGAAGGTAAAACATGCTAACAAAAAGAGACTAATGATTATCACTGGGCAGCCCAATTAACCCAAGCACTAAAGAAAATGAGCAATTCTGGAGACGGTTGTAGGAGTGTGTACTGTACTATGTCATTAACCACAATCTGCAAGAAATACTCAACAGGAAAACTCAGTTTTTAAACTTTAACATGCAAACTAGTAAATGAAAACAAAGGTGGGTCCCCAGTCCCTATAAACTGTCGTTTTAAAAGGCTTTTAACAACCTACTACTTTGAGTACAGCAACCATTAAACCACAGGCACTGGAGGCTAGCTACTCTAGCAGACATGAGGCTGGCTTTGACCTCCAGCACTGCATAAACCAAGTACAGTGGTCCCTCCAACCCCAGCATTCTGGAGGTTCAAGGTCACCCTCAATACACACAAAGTGACAAGAGGCCAGCCTTATATTATATGAAAACCTGTCTCAAAAAGAAAATTTAAAAGGAAACTAAGGCTGGGTGGTAGTGGTCCGCCTTTAATCCCAGGTCCTGAGAGGCAGAGACAGGCCTATCTGTAGTGAGATGTCCACCCTGCTGGCACCTGTTGCACTGACCACGCCCACTGGAGGCATGGGACAGGTGAGTGACCTGGGGGACTAGGTGTGGGGGCCGTCTCCCTCTCTTACTTCCTGGTCGGAGACAGAGAGCATGGGGGCATCCTTGGGACAGGAACCTGCGGCCATCTGTCTCTGGTGTAAGTGATTCCTCCCCTATCGTTTCCCAGATGCTTACTTACCACACTTTATCTGGTGTCAGAAGTTGGATAGGGATTTTCACAGGACCTGGGGCATTAGGTTTCACCCAGGCGGCCGGGCATCCACCCCAGCTATTTGGCACTGGCTTGTCGTTTCCCTGCTCCCCTGCGGTCCAGCTTGTGCCCGCCGCCAACAGCAGGATACACTGCAGCTAGTGGGATGTTTGCATCTGAGCTGCAGCTCCTTTACCTGGCTCGCCTAGCCCTGTGCCCTGCCCTGTGCCCTGCCCTGCCCTGCTTGTGTGCTCCTGCCCACAGCGACAGCTGTTCCCAATACTAGTGGAGTCGACGACACCTACGGTCCCAGCAAATTGCACAAGGCTCGTTTCACTCCTCCATTTAACAAAATTTCACTTGCGTTACTTTGTTAAAAACTATTCTACAGAGACCAGGATGGGAAGGATCTCCTGCTATCGCTATAGTGAGTTCAAAGCCAGCCTTGTCTACAGAGTGATTTCTAGGACAGCTAGGACTATTACACAGAGAAACCCTGTCTCAAAAATTTTAAAATAAAAAATAAGGAAAAATAAATAAAACTCAAGCATTTTCAGAATAAAGCAAACAAAATCCTGAAAAATGAGATTTAGTACAAATTTTATAACAAAGCAGAAAGTTAAAAATATATCTTATTCCCAAAATAACCCTATGTGCCATCACAGCTTGAATGATATGTGTCAAACAGCAATGTGTTGTGGAATATTAGTTTAAGATATGTTACATTTGTTTATGCTGTGGAACATTTGTTTAAATGATGCAAAGATGCTGCATTTATTTAACTCTGTAAAGCTGGGTTACTCTGCATGACTCAAACACCTGACTAGTCTATTAAGGGGCTGGCATGCAGAGAGACTAACAGGAGGAGAAACCTAGAGGAGGAGAAGATGGCAGGGACCAGTCACGGAGTAAAAAGCCCATAGGCAAAAGGTAGACGGGATAATTTAAGAAAAGCTGGCTAGAAACAACCCACGCTAAGACCAGCACTCATAAATAAGGATAAGTGAGTCTCAGTGTATGTATTTGGGAGCTGGGTGGTGGCCCCCAAAGAGCAAAGAGTAAAAAGACCAACGATAGCAATGCAAAACCCTAATCATCCGAGGCAATCTGCGAATTATGAGGACAGTGTTGGCAGGGATCAGGGGTCAAGAGCACTTGTTGCTCTCACAGAGACTCTAGCTTCAGCTCCCCGCACCCACATGCTGGTTCCTAACTGTCTGTCACTCCAGTCCCAAGGGATCCAGTGCTCTCTTCTGACTTCTGTGGGCACTGCACACACATGCTATACCACATTCACATAAATACATCTAATAAAGGTTAGCATTTGTAAAGATATTTAAAAAAAAAAAAAGTAACGGGAACAAAGTAAAGCAACTGCTGACTTCAGGTTCCTGTCAAATCTGTCAATTACTCAAATTAATTAATTACATGTCAGCTGCTGACTTCAGATTCCTGTCAAATCTGTCAATTAATCAAATGAATTAATGTCACTTACATCTCTTTGCTCTTGTGAAAATATCCTTTTAAAAACAAAAGTAAACTCACGTTATTCTCTCCCTTTTTCTTACAGGAATGGGGACTGAGCCAGGACCTTGCCCATGCTAGACAAGCATCCTACCATTGAACTACAACCCCAACCCTTAACAGCTACAACCACTACTACAGTGTTTCTGAGCCTTTGAGGTTTCACAGGGCCCAAAATTTATTTCAGTATTCCATTATAAGCCAATAGATGTCAAAAAAGCTATAAACTCACTATTACTGATTAAGCATGAAAATCTCATCACTATTAAATCAGATATTCTTCTTAGACCAAGGGATTATCCACATTTCTCTCGGAGTATGACAAAAATGAGAACTGTTCTAAATAACAAAATACCTTACTAAGAAAACATATTGAAATTAGATTTTTATAATCCTATAATTGTCCTTTAATGATGATAAGTACTTGCTTCCCTTCCTCTCAGAGTTTTCTTTATCACTTGGATCATCTGATATACTTCCTCATCTGTGTGTGCATATATGAACACGGTGCACACACATAGACTGAGGTCAAACTTGCTGGCCCCAACTACCTGATTTTGAAGATCTGACACTACAATGTGGTGCTAACAAATTGCAGAAACAGATATTTGGCCAGGAAGGGCTTCACAACCCTTTATTACAGGCTTCACATCTATAATGAGATCTGGTGCCCTCTTCTGGCACAAAGGCATACATGCAGATAGAGCACTCAGATCCATAAAAATAAATTTCAATGTGAGTTAAAGACCAGGTCTACACAGTGAGCTCCAGGACAGCCAGGATTACACAGACTCTATCTAAAACGCAAAACAAGTTAAAAGAATTAAAATTCAAAATGGAAGCTGTTATTCTTACTGCTGGAAATATCAGAATAAGATTTCTTAATGTCAATAAATATATTTATATATGTGTATATAAATATATATACATATGGTGGATTTCATTTTAGTTTTATTAAATTTCAAAACTTTAAAAATTAAAGATGGGTGGTGGTGGCACACGCCTGTAGTCCCAGCACTCGGGAGGCAAAGGTGGTGGATCTCTGCGAATTTGAGGCCAGCCTGGTCTATTCCAGGACAGTCTATTCCAGGACAGCTACAGCTGTTACACAGAGAAACCCTGTCTTGAAAAAACAAACAAATATGCTGACTTGTAAAAATCTACATAATTATATAAAGAATTATGATCAAGACATGTTTTAAAGTATCCTAGCACTGGGCTGGATAACGCAGACCCTGACTCAGGAAACCTAAGACCAGGAGAGACAAAGAGCAAGTGCCCCGCCTGTCTGTGATCAGGGCCTCAGAGGGGACAGGACCCTTTCACAGGACAATTAATGTGCGTGGGGTTGAGGCCCCGCCTGTCTGTGATCAAGGGTCACAGAGGGGTCAGGACCCTTTCACAGGACAGTTCATGTGCCTGGGGTTGGGAAAGGGTGGGCAAGCACACAAGAAAGCAATGGGAGAAGTAGGTACACATTCCCACCCATCAAATCTTTTCAAAACATGAAAAACTCTGTATTACACATTATTGTAAATCACAAGGAAGAAGTTATGCTATAGGTGATCAAAAGAAAGATACACTGTTACCTAATGTTCCCATGTCTATCTGTACTGAAAAGAACCACACCCGACCACCAACTTGAAAGGGAGTTGGTGTTAGCAACCACACATGAAGTGGGCCTTTAACAAAGCAATCCACTGTCTCCAGTGTGTCACTAATGGATTAAAACAAAGGAGGGATTCTGGCTACGCTGAGAGCTTGCGGCAGCCATGACTAAACATTCTGGACACCTCCTACATGAAAGCATGGTGGCAGATGCTTACTTCTGCATCCTCATATCAGCTTATCCGCACCCTGAGTGAGAAAGGCATTCTCATTCAGCAAAAAGGTGAAGTTGAGAGCTGCAATTTTTCTAGTGACATGCATATTGTATTCTAAGGCCTATGTCTCTCTGAAGAAGTATGAAGAGAAATACCACACCCAAACTCAAAACTAAATAAATGTGGATTCTTTCTTCTGCAACTATACTCTATAAAATGGAAAGTCACACTCCTTACAAAAAGCAAGAAACACAGAAACCAAGCAAGACGGCATGGGAAGGCTGAGTGGCCCCGTCACTTGAGAGCTCTACCAATCTTGCTACACATTCAAGCGGAAGCCTCACCAAAAGAGGGAGACGGACCTATCGCTATATATAGCGTGTCTTCAGTTAACCATAAAATAATGTTTAATCAGCCAGGCAATGGTGGTGTATGTCTTTAATCCCAACACTTGAGAGGCTGAGGTAGACGGAGTTCAAACCCAGCCTGTCTACAAAGCAAGTTCCAGGACATCTGGGGCCAGACAACAAACCCTGTCTCGAAAAACAAAAAAAGTTCAATCTACACATGCCAAATGCCCATGTATTTGTATATATTACATATACGTTACAAGAAAAACATACATAATTATTCTAATATTAGGGGAAATCAAGATTTTCTGTGCAAAGGAGAACAGATTTCAGCATAATAGTAAAATAGTTTTATAAATTTATATTATGTTCAAACTGATTGAAAGGTTCTATCTAGATTTAATTCTTCCTTTTTAATCTCACACCTAATCTCTATGTCTATTTCTAGCATACTGAGCATTAGACTGAAAATTCAATTTGATGAAATTTAGGCTAGATATTTTTAGGTCTGTGACGTACTGCACCACATCAGGAAGGCTTCCTATCTGAAGGTATCTTTAATAGTAATGTTTAATAGTCATGTTTGTTTTGTTTGTTCAAGGTTGTGACAACCCAGGTCTGACAAGGATTTTAAGATGAACTCTGCCACTACTATCTACGTACGGCCTCACAGTTTTGTATTTTATATATCTTGGCATTCAATGCCTGTTTAAAATCAGTTAATTCATGAAAAGTTTCTTTTTTTTTTTTTTTTTGCTTGCTTGTTGTTGTTCGAGACAGGGTTTCTCTGTGTAGCCCTGGCTGGCATCACTTCTTTTGGATATAGGCAGACCCCTGGGGTTTGCTGGCCAGCCAGCTTAGACCACTTGGCAAAGACCAGGGCAGTGAAAGACCCCGTCTCAAACCAAGGAAGGGGGAAGGCATTTAAGGAATAAAATTTAAAGTTGTTTTCTTGCCTACACATGTACACATATGAACACAAACACACAAAAACATAAACATGCCTGTGCATATTTCAATGAACATGCAAATACGCACCCATGCTCGCTCACACAGAAAAAAAAATTATCCAGAATCAAAAGTCAAGAAACCAGTTATATATGGTCTAAGCTGGCCTCAAACTTGAAATCTTCCCGCTTTAGCCTCCTATGTGCTGGGATTACAGGCAGGAGCCATCATATTCAGCTCAACAATCAATCTTTAAAATTATTTTACAGTATGAGTGTTTTGAACATAAATATATATGCACTGATATATATGTGTGCCCAGTACCCCCAGACGAGAGGAGATGCCTGCCAGCCACCAAGAAAGCAGGACATGTAGAAAATAAGGTAATAAATCATGAGCCACGTGGCAAAGCATGGATTAAAAAAATATAGATTAATTTAAATGCAAGAGTTAGCTAGTAACAAGCCTGAGCTAATGGCGAAGTGTTTACAATTAATATTAAGCCTCAGGGTAGCTATTTGGGAGTGGCTGCCGCAATGGAAAACTTCCACCTATACCCAAAAGTCAAAACTATGGGATCCCAGGGGACTGGGAGTTAGGGATGGTTGTAAGCCACCATGTGGGTGCTGGAAATGGAGATCAGTCCTTGGCAAAAACAAGTTTTCTCAACTACTAAGTCATCTCTCTCCAGGCCACCAATCAACTCTTACGATACATTTAAATGTTTGTTACTGGGGCGGGATTGATGCTTCGGCACGCCTCCTCTGAAGACAGCCTTGTGACGCTCACATCCCTTTACGCAGTCCCAGAGCCAAACAGACCAGCCATCTCACCTGGCCTCAGTCTTGCTAGTCTGCCTTTTTAATGGGGCTACAGTACAGACTAAAGAAGGGGAAGGAAACTATACTAAGTTAAGAGAGGTGATGGAGGTTAACAGCCAAACAGAATGTGTGAAAGCTATAGAAGCTAGACGCTAGCTCAAATATAAAAAGTCAACAAAACCTTATCAGGATAAGAAGACATTTATTTATTTATTTATTTATTTATTTGTTTGTTTGTTTGTTAATTTTTAGGCGAGATCTCACTTTGTAACTCTGGTTGCAGGTGAGGCTGGCCTTGAACTCACAGAGATCTGCCTGCCTCTGCCCTGAGTGCTGGGAAATTTTCAGTAGACTTTCAGCCCATGGAACACAGCGCACCACTGTGATATACTCACCTCCACTCAGCAGCTTCATGACTAGCCACAGCTCATCCTTTACCACAAAAGACGTGTAGTAAGACACAATATTAGGGTGATGGCATTGACTCATGGCTTGAATTTCTTTCTACAAAGAAGAAAATACATGGTCACTCATTAAATCCCATCTTAAAGCATCCCTTATCAATTAGCAAATCCAGATTTGGTTGTTCCAGGATTATGTCATAGACTCCCCTGCGGTTTCCAAGGTACTAATCTCTTCACGAATGGTTACAGGCCAGGCTACATACACCTCTAACCCTGGCACAGTCTGACCGGGACACACAGCTGAGATCTCATCTAAAAAGACTACAGCAGGCCTTTAATCCCAGCACTCAGGAGGCAGAGGCAGGGAGATCTCTGTGAGTTTGAGGCCAGCCTGATCCACAGAGTGAATTCCAGGACAGCCAGGGCTACACAGAGAAACCAAAACAAAAAACAAAGGCTAAACCAGGAAATCATGTAGTTTCCCTCAGTCAGTTCTGAGGTAGATGCAGTATTAGCAATGTCTGAAGCAGAAAGTATGCATTGTTTATCACACCCTGGCACAGAACCTCAGGAAGCCTCTCCATTAGGGCACGTACTTTTACTTCAAAGCATCCTTGAATGGTTGGCTATCTTGGGAAATCTGGCCCACAGAGAATAATTACTAATAAACAGAAGGAACAGAAGGTGACTTTTTTTTTTTTTTTTTTTGTCTGTCTGTGGAGGAGGGTTGTTTTGTCCTAGTAAAAATACCTATTCAACTAATTTTTGTGAAATGATTGTCAATTCTCACACTTAGAAGTGAAATTGTGCAATGTTATAAACTAAATCCAGAGTAATGACCCCTGTGCTAGAGTCTAACTCTATCTCAGTTTATAAAAATTTTAGAGAACCCTGAATAACTTGGGGCCCTCAGGTCTTATCCCTGTCCCTTCTGACCTCACTCTTATGACGTAGCCACACAAATCAACTTAATGATTCTACCGTTTCCTCTGTATCACACAATACCACAGCACCTTAACTGAGCAATCTGATTTCAGTGGAGGCATTTTTAACATTTTCCCAAAGCATCCAGATTCGTCAGAGGCTGCTACTGCTTCTCCTCCTTTTTCTTTCTTCTCTTTCTTCTTCTCTTCTTCTTCTTTTTTAATTAAAAAGGCAGAAAAACAACTTTATTTTTCCAGATGGGAGAGGCCTTAGACTGGAAGTCCAAGAGCCCCTTAACTTCAAAGAACCTTGTACACCTTCTCCCGTTACAGCATGTAAATACTACACAGTACATATGAGCTTACTTGTCTGGCTCTGCTAGACTGAGGCTACATGAAGGCCAGGGCTTAGAACCGGATCCCCACATGTGATGACACATGCACGCAGTGTCCCCTGGGAGGGGAAGGTGAGAGGGATAAGAGAGTCTAAGGACAGATTCAGCTACACAGAGGGTTGTTAATGTATATTTATTTATTTTATTTTTGTGTATGAGTGTTTTGTCTGAGTGAATGTCTGTGAACCATATTCATGCCGGGTGCCTATGGAGGTCAGAGGAGGGTGTCAGACCACCTGGAACTGGGGTTGTGAGCACCATGTGGACTGAGCAAGATAAACCTGGGTCCTCTCAAAGAGCAGCCAGAGCTTTTAAGCACTGAACTATCTCTCCTGCCCCCTTCTTAGTTTTTAAGGCCACCCGGGGCTACATAAAGATTCTATCTCATAAAATGTTCCCAGCCATCATGGAGCTGCCTAGCATGTGCTCATGTGCTAGGTCCTTAGTTCAATCTCTAGTACGTACATACATACATACATACATTCATACATACACACACACACACACAAGCTTAAAATAGAACTTCACTGCTTTCTTCATTCTTATTTGGGGTATGTGTGCACCTGTGCACCCATAAAGGTCAGAAGATGGCATGGATGACTTGGAGCTATTAGTTACAGGCAGTTGAGAGCCACCTGACTTGGATCCTAAGGCCTTAACTGAGGTCCTCTGGAAGGGCAGCAAAAGTTCAGAACCACTGTCATCTCTCCAGCTCCTGAACTTACTGCCTAGTTATTTTCTGCACCACGCCACAACACACACATACACAAAACTGTAAGCTCAATGAAAACTAAGAGTATTTTTTGCATTTATCATTGTGTCTGGCACACATACAACTCTAATAAATAATGTCTGTGGAATGAATGAAATCCTACAGTGATTTACACAGCTTTTAATGTTTTCATGTACATACTTTATATCTTTGGTATAGAAAGATTTTTAAATTCTTCAAAAATGATAAATGAAGTACTCAAATGTTATTTTTTTATCTACTTAAATACAAATTTATTTCTAGCAAAGGCCTTGCTGAACATATTTTGCAAGCCCTCAAGTCACCAGCAGGGACTTTTCAAGGCCCCTTAATGTCTAGACCTCAGGAAAGAACAGGGAGAAGAACTGAGTAGGCCCCTGCCTATTAACCGTTATACAGTTGCATATAAAAAGGAGCAGGTAGGGCAGCGTGTACAGGACAATTAGTGAGGATGTTAAACGTAACAGGACAAATTCGTAAGGGTAATACAAAAGAATCAACAGGAAAAACTAGCTGAGGCAAGTATGGTCAAAGAGGCCTTGTCAGAAGAGATGTGCCTCAGTTTAGCTTTACAGGCTGCGGGAAACAGAAGCAGTAAGAGATGAAAAAGGCAAGTGCTCTCCCGCCTCAGTACTAAAATATTAAACCACGACTACTGAGTCTCATCCCCAGCCCCAGAGTAACATTTAAATATGATAAAATATGTGAGATATGTTTAAGGCATAATAATTGTTACCCTGACTTAATCATGTACTACCTCAATGGCCTTGCTCAATTCCTATTCTGCCAAATACTCTTTTATTTCTGAGGATGGGACACCAGTAAGGGCTTATCAAAGCTGGCTGGATCTCAGGTGGCTATCAGATAACCCCTAACTTCAGTACAATCCCATCTGAATGCTAAATGGCAGCCACAACCCACCTCAGTGACAACGACTAAGAAGGAGCAGGAGAAAGAACTTCCCTAGAGAATCTCCATCTCCTCAGTTAAGACTTCTCCTTGTTCTTAGCCCAACCTTCTTCTATGTATTTAACATCTAGGAACACGCTCCCGGCCCCCAACAGCTGGAGCTGTCAGCAAAGGGTCTTCTCAAGGTCCTGGAGCACAGTTAGGGATAAACACTGGTAGCCTGAGGGCTGGAAAAATGGCTCATCATGCAGAAGACCTGAGTTCTGTTCCCAGTATCCACACTGGGCAGCTCACATCTGCTGTAACTTTAGTTCTAGTTCTGGCCTCTGCAGGTGCCCGCATGCATGTGCACATACCCAATGCACACATCATTTAAAAACAGTAAGTCGTTTTTAGAAATTGGTGTCAGCCCTGGTTTGAGATGGCACATACCTTTAATCACAGCACTCAGAAGGTAGGCCAGCTTAGTCTACACAAAAAGAGGCTCAGGCCAGCCAGGGATAAACAGTGGATCCCTGGCTGAAAGGTAAACAAGCAAATGGCAGCAGAGTGAACAGAACTGCTTGGTTGAGTAGTTCATACTCAGTCCAGGCATTTATTAATGTCTATTATACCAACTGTGTCAGGCCCAACTGCAGACCATTGACAAACCCTCCTAAAACGGAGTCTGGTGAAGAAGTTCAACAAATGCCCTGACAACACAGAATAATAAACAGTTTAATAAGGAAGTTAGCAGACACCAACGAGTGCCCCAGAGAGACACACAAACTCAAGTCACAATCAACAAGGTCTTTCAAGGTCTATGCAGACAGTGAAGTAAGCTCAACTGTTTAAACACCTGGAACCTTCTGAGATTCCTACAAATCCAGCCTCTATCCTAACAAATGAAGACCTGAGGCAACTACTCTAGACTGCTGCTGCCATCTGAATAAGAGACGACGGAAAAATGATGAGAAGCTCATTGTTGGGTAAGGTAACTGCACCATGGTTGCATTCCTATTAGAGAGAGCTGAGAGGAGCAGAACTCTGACAGTCTGCACGCTTAGTTGTCTCTGAAGGGTTAAAGTATCGCCGAAACACAGCTGAGTGGCAGAGCACTTGCTAAGCAAGTGTCAGGCCAAAGCTCATTCCAGCTTTAAAAATCGTAAAGACAATACAGATGAAAAGGGAGGGGCCGGGAGAAAGAGGAGGCACACACAGTAGGACCTGGCAGCTGGCAAGGGAGGGCAAGAGAGAACAAACTGCACATCAGGGTGGCAGCTGCCGTAAAGGCCTGGGAACGACTGTAGGTCTTACAGGTTAAGCTAAACCTCTGAGCTTTAGCCCGAGAAACTGTATTTTCTAGAGTTTTCTAGCAGGAAACTGAAAGGACAACAAAGTAGAAAAGCCTCCTGAGACAACCCTCCTCCTCCACAGGGGGAGAGAATCCCCAGTAACACCTGTTCAGTTTTGCTTCCCTTCCTAAAGAACACACAAACACTAACAAGCCTGGCATATTCACTCTGACTCAAATTTCCCTTGCCACCTATGAAGCCTATCCTTGCTAATGAAACTGCTTCTTCAAAGTTCTTTACAATTAGTTAATGCCTTTATCCTCCCTCCCTCCTTTTTTTTTTTTTTTTTTTTAAGATAAGGTAGACCAGGCTGGCCTGGAACTCAGTGAGATCCACCTACCTTTACCTCTAAGTACTGAGATCAAAGGCATGCACCACCACCCCTGGCACAATTTTCTCATTTATTTCTTGGCTAATGTTAAACCTAGAGCCAACATACTAGACAGATACCGTAAAACTGTGCTGTATCTCTAGCTTTTAAAATTGTTTTTCCACTCCCCCCCCCTTGGTTTTTCAAGACAGGGTTTCTCTGTGTGGCTCTGGCTGTCCTAGAACAACTCTCTCTGTAGACCAGGCTGGCCTCGAACTCACAGACCTGCCTGCCTCTGCCTCCCAAGTGGGCAGGGTCAAAGCCAAATACCACCACTTCAGCTCCATTTTTTTTTCAATGATAATTTTTCTTTGCTTTTGAAACTCACCTTGATTTCTACCATTTAACTGACAGCTTTTAATTATTCAAAAGGCATGTTTCTTCCATTCACACAATTCAGTTAGTTTTTCATCCACACAGAATAAACCATGTCCTCATGCTTTTCTGTACCTGGTTGGCCTCACCTACTTAATTATTTTAGCTCTATCAATTTACATGCAGATTTCACACTCAGACCACACCCAGGTCTTCATGCACTGCATGCTTACCCATAGGTAAGCATTCTACCAATCAATGCAGAACACAGGCTGGGGGTGGGGGTGGGGCGCTGATGTATGGGATACTGGAGAAATAGGTATAGTGTGTGGAAAGGTTAATTAAACAGAGTATGAAAAAGCCATATGGAAACGTAATCAAGTTTTGAAAACATGTTTACAAAAGAGAAGCTACTTGTCTAAAAATTTTGAAGAGAAACATAACCAATAAATGTGTTTTAATCCAGCGCTTAGGAGACAGGCAGGAGAGAACCATGCGACGTGCACGCTTTGTCTGATGGAGATCAGACGTCACCAAATCCCCTACTGTTGGAGTTACATATTGTTGTAAGCTGCTGTGTGGGTACAGGGTGGGTTCTCTGTAAGAGCAACAATTACTCTTAACCATTGAGCCAACTCTCCAGTTCCATTGCAAATACCCTTAGAAAAAAACTCATAAAATAAAAATATCAAGACATGTACTATGGTAGATTACAGCTTTCAAATACTGTATTATTTAGGAAAGCATCTAAGGGGCTATTATATTTTCTCCTTAAGCAAAACAAAAAACAAAAACCCAAACCAAACAAAAAACTCACCAGGATTAATTAAATGAACTAGAAATGTCACTCAATAGAGCAGCATTTACCTAGCACACATACAATAGATATATCTAGACTTGATTGCTAACTTTACAAAACTAACAAAAAATAAAAAATATTTAATGAGCCAGGCATGGTGGCACATGCCTTTAATCCCAGTACTCAGAACATATAGGCAGGTGGATCTCTGTAAATTCAAGGCCTGTCTGGTTTACATAACAAGTTCCAGGACAGTCAGAGCTATATAGAGACACCTTGTCTCAAAAACCAAAAAAGTAGACAAAGATAAGACTTTTGAAGCTGTCTAATTTTCCTTGCTAAGCACTTACTACATAACTTCTTTGGGTGCTTATATATTTTGAGACAAGGTTTCTCTACATAACCTTGGCTATCGTGTAACTCACTATATAAGTCCTACACAAGGTTATATTCTTAAACTATACTGCTAATCCAAGAATACAACAGAAGTACAAAACAACCCCTGTGAGGCTACTTTTTTATTTTTAAACAGAACATCTTTTATCACCACTTGGTCCTATCTTAGTTCCCTCCCCAGAACCTGCAGCCTGACACGGCACATGCTTACAGTCCCAGTACTGAGGAGACAGAGACGGGAGGTTCTCTGAAGCTTGACATCTGCCAGTCAAGTCAAATTAGCAAGCACCGGGCTCACCTCAAAAACACAGTAGAAAGCAACTGAGGAGGACACCCAACACTGGACTCTGGCCTACATGTGTACTTGCAAAACAAGTACACACACAGCAAAATAAACTCTCAAAATAAATTAAAAGCCTGCATGGCGGTACATGTCTTTAATCCTATCGCTCAAGTGGCAGGAGCAGGTGATCTCTGAGTCTGGGAGTCTGAGGCCAGCCTGATCTATGCAGAGTTCCAGGGCAACCAGGGCCACACAGTGAGACCCTATCTCAAAAAATAAAAGTTTCTAAAATAAATACAAAGAGGCAGAGGGCCCATCTACCTCGTATCTTACATCAGTGAGCATAGCACAAACCGATGTTTCTCTAAAGCCAGTAGCTTTTAAAAGATTCTTGACCCAGGAATCACAATCCATGTATTACTTAGAGAAATGAGAACTAAATAACCACCACTGTATTAATAATCACAAAGTGCAATCATATAATACTAGAACACATGTTCAATAAACTATCCATATTCAGTGGATACTACACATGTATTTACTAAATCTACATGAACAAACACAAATAGAGCAGTACAATAAGCCATTCAATGTACAGATCAAATCACAAAAAATGCTAATAAATTTAAATATTCAAGCTTGGTGTTGGTGGTGCACAACTTTAGTCCTAGCACTCGGGAAGCAGAGGCAGGCAGTTTCTGTGAGTTCGAGGCCAGCCTGCTAGGACAGGCTCCAAAGCAATACAGAGAAGCCCTGTCTTGAAAAACCAAAAAGAAATTAAATATTCAGTCTAAGACAGTATGCATCAGATGTTAACCTGAGTAATAAGACTGTAACTTCTTCCAACGTCCTTTGATTTTATAATTTTTAATAATCACTTATTAATGAAAATGAGTCATCTTTTCAAAAGTAACTAACATAACTACAGAGTACATCTCTCCATTTCAGGAATATGAGCTATGGGGACTACAGAGAAGGCTCAGCAGTTCAGAGCACTAATTGCTCTTCCAGAGGACTGGGTTCAATTCCCAGCACCCACATGGAAGCTCACAGCTGTCTGTAACTCCAGTTCACAGTAACACAGTAACACAGACATGCTTCATACATGTAGGCCAAATACCAATGCATATAAAAATAAACAATTATTTAAAAAAAAAAAAAAAGGAAGGAAGAAGGAAGGAAGGCAGGCAGGAAGGAAGGAGGAAGGAAGAAGGAAGGCAGGCAGGAAGGAAGGAGGAAGGAAGAAGGAAGGCAGGAAGGAAGGAGGAAGGAAGAAGGAAGGCAGGCAGGAAGGAAGGAGGAAGGAAGAAGGAAGACAGGCAGGAAGGAAGGAGGAAGGAGACATGAGCTGTGCATACCAGGAGTTCATCCATGCTAGTCTGGCACTTCTCCAGGTTTATCCGTTTGATTGCCACTCTCTCCTTTTTGGGGGCACAATAAGCTGCCTGGACCACAGCAGTTGCTCCACTCCCTGAAAACAAATACATAAGCAATAATTAATTAAACAAACAAATAAAGCAGGGCATTTTGAATCACCAAAATTTAAACAGTGAAGATTAAATTAAGCCCACCTTGCCCCACAGTGACAACAGAGGAGACACACCCTAGAGAGCTGGTGAACACAACCTTAAGAACCTCAGGACCAACAAGGTGGCTCAGTAGGTAAAGGTTTCACCTGACAGCCTGAGTTCAAACCCAAGGCCCACATGGTCGAGGGAACTGATCCCAAAAAGATGTCCTCTGACCTCCACACTCACACCATGGCACTTAGACACACACACACACACACACACACACACACACACACACACACACAAAATGCAGTTTAGAATTAAAAACAAAAACCACCCTCAGCTGTTTCATGTGTATAGCCAATAAATAACAGTACAAAACAATTGAAAACTGTTAGGATTCCAGTCCTAAAGTATGATAACATAGGCCCATACCCTGTTCTCCAAATACAAGTAAATAGCGAAGGTATAGGAAGGAGACAGCGCACTTAGAGACCCAGAAGTAGGAAGGCCCACGGTGAGCACTTCCCTCCCCCTCCCATGTCTGCACCCCAGAGCTACCAAGGACGCACGAACTAGAAGGGCCTGCCCTCTGGGGAGAGACCTGTGAATAAGGCAGCTCCCCAGCCCTCAGCACAGCAAGGACTGTCCCGAATGACCAACACTAGCATAAACACGGTCCTCCTCTTCACACCTTCAACAGTGGCAGGCAGTTCAGCCCGGCCTGCGCTACGGCAATGCCAAGCCAACCAGCCTTTAGCAACACATAGGGCCAGGGCAGGTCCTGCATGGAGCTGCGGAGGTGCCAGAGCAGGGTCACTGGAGCCCTGAGAACTAGTGACCAAGGGTTAGACAGAAAGCTACTCGCTAAACCAAACTAGAGTTTGGCCAAAATACAAGAGTAAACGAGGATCAAGAGTGTGCTGACATAGTAATAACCCAAATGCCCAGGATGCAATCAAAATGGCACGACCCTGGATGTGGCGCAGTGTGCACCTGTGACGCCAGCTCTTAGGAAATGGAGGCGGGAGGGTCAGTTCAAAATCATCTCTGACTACACGACAAGCTGGAGATCAGCCTGGGCTACAAGAGAATGAAAAAATAAATAAAATAAAAATTAAAAAAAAAAAAGTCTTGATGAAGAAACTATGGAGGGGGTCAGCTGGTAAAAATGCTTGCTGCTTTTTGATTTTCTCTGTAACAGCCCTGGCGGTCCTGGGGAGCAAAGAAGAGGGGGGGAAAGAAGAGGGAGGGAGAGAGAGAAAGGGAGAGGGAGAGAGAGACAGAGACAGAGAGAGAGAGCGCCAGGGTAGAAGGTGTGCACCACCACTGCCACTGCCCGGCCATCTTTCCTCTTGATGTGAAGGAAAAGACAATGAAATGAGCACCTGAAGTACAAGCTGGAACCACACACCCTCAGTGCACACATCGTCAGTGCACACACCCTCAGTGCACACACACCCTCAGTGCACACATCGTCAGTGCACACACCCTCAGTGCACACACACCCTCAGTGCACACACACCCTCAGTGCACACACACCCTCAGTGCACACACACCCTCAGTGCACACACACCCTCAGTGCACACACACCCTCAGTGCACACACCCTCAGTGCACACACACCCTCAGTGCACACACACCCTCAGTGCACACATCCTCAGTGCACACATCCTCAGTGCACACACCCTCAGTGCACACATCGTCAGTGCACACACCCTCAGTGCACACACACCCTCAGTGCACACACACCCTCAGTGCACACACACCCTCAGTGCACACACACCCTCAGTGCACACACACCCTCAGTGCACACACACCCTCAGTGCACACACACCCTCAGTGCGCACACATCCTCAGTGCACACATCCTCAGTGCACACACACCCTCAGTGCACACACACCCTCAGTGCACACATCCTCAGTGCACACACACCCTCAGTGCACACACCCTCAGTGCACACACCCTCAGTGCACACATCCTCAGTGCACACACACCCTCAGTGCACACACCCTCAGTGCACACATCCTCAGTGCACACACATCCTCAGTGCACACACCCTCAGTGCACACACCCTCAGTGCACACACACCCTCAGTGCACACACACCCTCAGTGCACACACACCCTCAGTGCACACACGTCCTCAGTGCACACACACCCTCAGTGCACACACACCCTCAGTGCACACACACCCTCAGTGCACACACATCCTCAGTGCACACATCCTCAGTGCACACATCCTCAGTGCACACACACCCTCAGTGCACACACCCTCAGTGCACACACATCCTCAGTGCACACACATCCTCAGTGCACACACATCCTCAGTGCACACACACCCTCAGTGCACACACACCCTCAGTGCACACACATCCTCAGTGCACACATCCTCAGTGCACACACACCCTCAGTGCACACACCCTCAGTGCACACACATCCTCAGTGCACACACACCCTCAGTGCACACATCCTCAGTGCACACACACCCTCAGTGCACACACACCCTCAGTGCACACACACCCTCAGTGCACACACATCCTCAGTGCACACACACCCTCAGTGCACACACACCCTCAGTGCACACATCCTCAATGCACACACATCCTCAGTGCACACACACCCTCAGTGCACACACCCTCAGTGCACACACACCCTCAGTGCACACACACCCTCAGTGCACACACATCCTCAGTGCACACACCCTCAGTGCACACACACCCTCAGTGCACACACACCCTCAGTGCACACACACCCTCAGTGCACACACACCCTCAGTGCACACACACCCTCAGTGCACACACACCCTCAGTGCACACATCCTCAGTGCACACATCCTCAGTGCACACACCCTCAGTGCACACACATCCTCAGTGCACACACACCCTCAGTGCACACATCCTCAGTGCACACAACCTCAGTGCACACACACCCTCAGTGCACACACATCCTCAGTGCACACACACCCTCAGTGCACACAACCTCAGTGCACACACCCTCAGTGCACACACATCCTCAGTGCACACACATCCTCAGTGCACACACACCCTCAGTGCACACACACCCTCAGTACACACACACCCTCAGTGCACACACATCCTCAGTGCACACACACCCTCAGTGCACACATCCTCAGTGCACACAACCTCAGTGCACACACACCCTCAGTGCACACACATCCTCAGTGCACACATCCTCAGTGCACACACACCCTCAGTGCACACACACCCTCAGTGCACACACATCCTCAGTGCACACACACCCTCAGTGCACACACCCTCAGTGCACACACATCCTCAGTGCACACACACCCTCAGTGCACACATCCTCAGTGCACACACACCCTCAGTGCACACACACCCTCAGTACACACACACCCTCAGTGCACACACATCCTCAGTGCACACACACCCTCAGTGCACA
Organism: Phodopus roborovskii; assembly: GCF_943737965.1. NCBI lineage: Eukaryota > Metazoa > Chordata > Mammalia > Rodentia > Cricetidae > Phodopus > Phodopus roborovskii. The sequence continues at coordinate 7,415,913 of NW_026125295.1, forward strand.
CACACCCTCAGTGCACACATCCTCAATGCACACACATCCTCAGTGCACACACACCCTCAGTGCACACACATCCTCAGTGCACACACATCCTCAGTGCACACATCCTCAGTGCACACACACCCTCAGTGCACACACACCCTCAGTGCACACACCCTCAGTGCACACACACCCTCAGTGCACACACACCCTCAGTGCACACACACCCTCAGTGCACACACACCCTCAGTGCACACATCCTCAGTGCACACACCCTCAGTGCACACACATCCTCAGTGCACACACACCCTCAGTGCACACATCCTCAGTGCACACAACCTCAGTGCACACACACCCTCAGTGCACACACATCCTCAGTGCACACACATCCTCAGTGCACACACACCCTCAGTGCACACACCCTCAGTGCACACACATCCTCAGTGCACACATCCTCAGTGCACACACATCCTCAGTGCACACACATCCTCAGTGCACACATCCTCAGTGCACACACACCCTCAGTGCACACACATCCTCAGTGCACACATCCTCAGTGCACACACACCCTCAGTGCACACACACCCTCAGTGCACACACACCCTCAGTGCACACACCCTCAGTGCACACACACCCTCAGTGCACACACATCCTCAGTGCACACATCCTCAGTGCACACATCCTCAGTGCACACACACCCTCAGTGCACACACCCTCAGTGCACACACATCCTCAGTGCACACACATCCTCAGTGCACACACACCCTCAGTGCACACACATCCTCAGTGCACACACACCCTCAGTGCACACACACCCTCAGTGCACACATCCTCAGTGCACACATCCTCAGTGCACACACATCCTCAGTGCACACACACCCTCAGTGCACACATCCTCAGTGCACACACCCTCAGTGCACACACACCCTCAGTGCACACACATCCTCAGTGCACACACATCCTCAGTGCACACACATCCTCAGTGCACACACACCCTCAGTGCACACACCCTCAGTGCACACACATCCTCAGTGCACACATCCTCAGTGCACACACATCCTCAGTGCACATACATCCTCAGTGCACACACACCCTCAGTGCACACACACCCTCAGTGCACACACATCCTCAGTGCACACATCCTCAGTGCACACACACCCTCAGTGCACACACACCCTCAGTGCACACACACCCTCAGTGCACACACATCCTCAGTGCACACACACCCTCAGTGCACACACACCCTCAGTGCACACACACCCTCAGTGCACACACACCCTCAGTGCACACACACCCTCAGTGCACACACCCTCAGTGCACACACATTCTCAGTGCACACACATCCTCAGTGCACACACAGCGCCTGAGAAAAATGTTATATAGACTTCCCAGGGTGAAAACCTGTGAGCTTGGAGATAAGATAGTTTACTAAACACAAATAAAACCCTGAGGAAAAAGCCTCAGGGAGCTGGAGAGATGGCTCAGTGGTTAAAAGCACTTGCAGAACTCAGTCTCCAGCACACACTTAGTAGTTGGTACACACCACCTCTAACTCCAGTTCCCAGGGATCCAGACCTCCTTCTGGCCTCCCTGGGTACCAATCATGAACACACAGGCAGGCAAATAAAAATTAATTTTGTTTTTTTTAATGTCTGTTAGATATTACAAGTCGCAGACCTAAAGCCGAGCATGGTGGCACACAACTGTGACCCAGCACCCAAAAGCAGCAGCAAAACCTAGGGGTGTGAGGCTTCCCTGGGCCCCAGACAGTTCCAGCTCCAGGTCTCACCTCAGGACACCCAGTCCCAAAACTAAAAAGGAAGGAAAGTACACACCTTAAGCTGGGAGTATCACTGTGAATGAGCTGGATGAGCTCAGTAACGAAAAGGACCCATGTAAGTCAAAGAGGGAGTCAGCAGCTCCTCAGTCAGGCTGGTGATGGGACCCTGAGCCGTGAGACACTGACACACACTAAAGCATGGGTAAACCTAAAACAGGGACAGGCTAAGTGAGCTAGCCAGCGAGGTCCAGCATCTATCTGAGACCCATATTACCAGATTCCCCTTTTATAAAATGATAGAACACACAAACCCAGACACAAAACCATGGGGCAACTTGAGAACGCGGAGAGGTAGTGACTGCACCATAGGGCAGGTTCATTCTTCCTCTTACTGATGACTACAAAATATCCTAAATGCAAAAATGCTAATCAACTAGACATTTTAAATGGTAACTTTTAGCCTGGTGGAGTGGCACACAGGAGGCAAAGGCAGGGACATCTCTGAGAGGCCAGCCTGGTCTGCAGAGCCAGTCCAGAACAGCCAGGACTACACAGAGACCCTGTCTCAAAAAATAAATAGCCTTTATCTTATTTTTTTTAGAATACTACAACCATAAACCAGGCAGTGGTGGTGCACACCTTTAGTCCCTGCACTCAGGAGGCAGAAGCAGGCAGATCCTGGTGAGTTTGAGGCCAGCCTGCTCTATAAAGAGAGTTCCAGGACAGTCAGGGTTACAAACCAAAACAAAACAAGAATACTACAGCCTAAACCTCCTAATCCAAGAGTTTTGATAAGAGCATGGAACAATGCTTCAAAAACAACCACAACTCAGCCCCATGCAGAAAGCGAATGGGTAATCTTAAAAGACTTTGTTGGTAGGTTTCCCCTTCCTCCCCACACACACACCCACACACAAAGTTCAGGGCATTGCCAAGCCTTCTCTTTCACTCGGACCCTCACCTGCCCTCTCTGCCTGCCTTCCCTCTCCTCCCCTCTCTGGCCCATGGCTGCCTTCCTGACAGGGATTATTCTTACATCTTATCTTGGTGGGATCCTCCCTCTGCTAAAATGGAGAGTGCATTTGTAAGTCACTCCTCAGACCTCTGAATTACAGCACCTACGACACTGCACAAATATCTGATAACTGACATATTAACTCATTCATGTCCTGAATTAATTTAGCACTACCTTCATGCAAGTAACATGTGTATGTATTAAACCACATGATGTCCTTTCAAAGCCTGACTCAACAGTCATCTATTTCCAAGAACTACTACTGAATGAACTGAAATTCACACTATGGCTCCACTACTAGTGACAGGACAAATTTCCATTTCCCAACTGTGTGCCCGACAGAGAAATGTTCAAGCCATGTGCTAATACTCACCTATTTCCTCATTACATCAGTTCAGTTTCTTAAACTGCAAACACATGTGTCTCAAGTGATCATCTGGTCGAGGGTGAGCTTATTCAGGCTCAAAAGTACTTGAACCTTTACCAAACCACAGACGAGCAAATTACCCCTGCCAGCTCTCCATCCTTTACAGATCCCACTGAAGTCACCCGGGCTCCACCTCCACAGCCCTTTAATCACTTGTATGACCATACACTAAACATTCTCTTGTACAGCAAGCCCCAGATGGAAAAACATTAAACAGGCAAAGTGCTCATTAATTCCTGTCCTCCTTCCCTAGTCTCTCATCTTCCTAAATATAGAGCAATTTCAGGAAGATGCTGGGGAATGAGAACAAAAAAGGCTTTCTTCATGCATTGCATAGTAACTTCACAAATAACAACAGTCCTCAGCAGACTGCTGGACTCAAAACTCAAAATGTTTCCACTATTCTGGGGCAAAGTTACCCGGACTCCCTCATAACAAGCACGACTTTCGGTAGAGTTTGACTTTAATAAGATTCCAAATCAGCTTGTAAAATGGCTTGTAGAGACAGCTCCATCCAGAGTGTTTGCCACGCAGGCATGAGACCCTGGGATCAGAAGCCCAGAGCCCATGCGAAAGCTGAGCAGGGCAGCACATGGACAAGGGACAGGGGAATCTCTGGAAGCCACTGGCCAGCTAGTCTGGTTGGATCAGTGAGCGCCAGGTTCAGTAAGTAACCAGGTCTCAAATCCAAGAGCAAGTGAAGAAGTCACCCTACATGTACAATCTACCCTTCACGTGTGTGCTACACATGAACATGCACACACATACCACAAGGAAACTGTTAAAAGTCCATTTATGCAGTGTACCATGTGTGTGGCTAGTGGCGCACAGGCCAGAAGAAGGTATGAGATCCCGTGCGTCTAGAGTTACAGACAGTTGTGGGCTGCCATGTGGGTGCTGGGAATCAAACCTGGTTCCTCTAGAAGAGCAACCAATGTTCTTAATCACAGAACCATTTTCTCAGCCCTCCCAAAATAGTAATAACAACAACAACAATAAACCTAAGAAAAGTATACAACAATTTAAGATGAGGCAAGTGCACGGATACAGAAATGAGCAAGGTAGCTACACCCTGTGTTAACTCTATTTTGTGTTTGTTTAGACAGCTCTCAGCCCCCTACACTCTCCCAACAGTCAAATCTGCCTTGGCAATACATCTGAAAGTTCCATGACCTTGACCAAGGTATTAACAAAACTAAAGCAATAACTTAAAAATATATAAGTAAAAAAATAATTGTTAAGTGTGAGTTCAAGGACAGCCTGGTCTACAAAGCTGGTCCAGGACAGCCAGGGCTACAGAGAAACTATCTTGAAAAACTTTTTTTAAAAGTGATGTTATAGTTGAAATAATTACTATGCTCTGCCAGGAATAAACGTTTCAAAGCTAATTTCACACTAAATTAACTTCAAAGTAAGTTATGCTCTTTGTGGGTTGCCTTTAAAAATGGTCTGGGCATTAATAGACAAAATGGATTAATCAGCATGGTTGTCAATAACTGCCTCAGTGAATCCCTTCTACAATCTCAAGTGTGCATAAGGAGAAGACAGGAGGGCCATGAGTTCCAGGCCAACCAAGGAGGTTATAAAGTAAAATTGTTCCGGGTAGTGGTAACACGTGCCTTTAATCCCAGCACTGAGAAAACAGAAGCAAGAGAATCTGAGTTCCAGGCCAGCTTGTTCTACATAGAGAGCAAAGGCTACATAGTAAGCACCTGCCTTTAAAACAAAACAAACAAAAATAGTTGGGCATAGTAGTACAAGCCTTTGATTCCTTTGATCTCAGCACTCAGAAGGCAGAAGCAGGCACGTTTCTGTGAGCTCCCTATCCAGTCCAGGCTACATCGCTGCTTCCAGAACAGTCAGGGCTACGCAGAGAAACCTTGTCAAAAATGGAGGGCGGATGGATGGGTGGATTCAAGGCCTTTGGGCAGGGTTTCTCTAGCTTTGGAACCAGCCTGGAACTAGAAGAATACTACATCCTCTTAACTGTTGAGCCATCTCTCCAGGCCCTGAATACAATAATCTGAAGAAAAAGGATCCATGGAGCTGGAGAGATGCCTCAGAGGTGAAGAGCACTGGCTGCTCTTCCAGAGGTCCTGAGTTCAAGTCCCAGAAACCACATGGTGGCTCACAACCATCTATCGTGAGATCTGGTGCCCTCTTCTGGCCTGCCAGCAGACACGCAGGCAGAACACTGTACACATACTTTTTTTTTTAAGTTAATATATAATATACAGCATAAAACAGCTTCTAAGGATAGTCTCAATTTTAAAACGTCCTTCACAAGCCAAGCATAGTGGTTCAGACTTGTAAATTCTATTTGGGAGGCACAGACAGGAAGGTTCCCTAAAGTTCAAAGCCAGTTTGTGGGACATGAGACTCAGTCTTAAAAACAAACTAAAACGTCCTTCTCAAAGTACAGAAGGGCCAGTACTGTTGTAATTTAAAAAAAAAAAAAAAAAAAAAAAAAAAAGCAGCTTGAGAGAGAAAGATAAGATGCTATGAGCAAGAGAGAAAGACACCATGTGACAGAGTTCAAGCAGAGGGATCATAAAAGGGGAGGGAGGAGACCAGCCTCCAGGGACAGGAGCGATGGGGGGGATGGGGAGGGAGGGAGGGAGAGAGAAGGGTGGGAGGTGGGCGGGACCCTTTTAAAAGGGAATGTGCACAGGTGGTGCTCTCAGTGGCTGCAGCTGAGGGCGTGTCCTGTCAAGGACCCCAAGGGCAGGCCAGTGCAGATGCCTGATCTGACAAGTACTACAGCTCACAGCTCTTGACAGAGCACTTGCAGAACATGGAACCCTAAAGGGCTAAGTAAGGTACAGGAACAGAATGACAAAACCTACCAGATACAACTTCAGCACCTATTAAGATAGCTAAATCGAAAGGGGGAAAGAAAAGGAGGGGGAGTGGGGATTAAATCCTAAATAAATAAATCCTAAATAAAGAACTTACCTAGCAAGTACAAGCCCTGGTTGGGGGGGGGGGGGATCTGACATAGAATGAATGACATAGAATGACATAGAATGGCATAGAATGGCATAGAATGGCATAGAATGACAGAATGACATAGAATGGCATAGAATGGCATAGAATGGCATAGAATGGCATAGAATGGCATAGAATGGCATAGAATGGCATAGAATGGCATAGAATGGCATAGAATGGCATAGAATGGCATAGAATGGCATAGAATGACATAGAATGACATAGAATGACATAGAATGACATAGAATGGCATAGAATGACATAGAATGGCATAGAATGACATAGAATGACATAGAATGACATAGAATGGCCCTAGATTCCATCCTCAGCACAACACAGACAATAGCTAAGAGTAGTTGCTGTAAAGACTAAGATGGAAAAATCATGAGTTCAAGGCCAGCCTGGGATGCATCAAATGACTCTACCTTAGAAAACAAAGAATATAAAGTGCCAATAGGAAAACATGAAGAAAATACTGGAATGCTACTGCACTGTTAGTAGGATTATAAAAAGGCACAGCCACTTCAGAAAGTCTGTCAATCTCAAAATGTTAGTTTCCTTACAACCTCCCATCCCAACAAACAAGATTTACTTTACAATTCAGAAGAATCAGCTGCCATGTTCAACTATCTGAAGCCAATGGGGCACACCTGATTTCCATGCCTTCTTCGGTGGAAATTATAGATGCTTTGTGTTTACTTAGCGGGAAAGATTACCAGATGCATTTGAGTTGCCTTCTCTTTAGTAGTTTACCTTTATCTGCCCGTCTGTCTAATAAAACTATCCCCACAGACTACCACCGAAGTGCTCTGCAATTAACTTTTTAAAAGACTGAACATCTTTTATAAGGGTCCTTGACTACAACAGGGTTAAGCAAAGTGACAGTGATTTAGACTCATTTCTATATACAAACTAAAAAGAAAACATAACCCTCTCTTGCTATCAGTGAGAAGCCACTGTGTGAATCTTGGAAACACGTAATTGAAGGAAGCTGATTGTGGGGGGGATGAATTTTCAAATCAAGGAATGCACAATGATGCTTCTACATAGTCTTTTTTTTTTTTTGGGGGGGGGGGCTTTTCAAGACAAGGTTTCTCTGTATTGTTTTGGAACCTGATGTGGAACTTGCTCTGTAGATCACGCTGGCCTCAAACTCAAAGAGATCCACCTGACTCTGCCTCCTGAGCACTGGGATTAAAGGCATACGCCACCAATGCCTGGCTTACAGTCTGTTTAATTAAACAATCTCATACCAATATTATGTGCTACTAGTGATCAAGTTAAATTTTCCAAGTGTATTCTCTAATGGTATTCTAACCTATCTCTGGGTAATTTAAACTGACTGTTAAGAAACCCTGAAATGCCAGCCTGAACTATATTAACACTTATGTCTACATTAGCAAAAACGGGGTTGAAACTGTAGCTGACACTCACAGCGTATGCCTTCCAACCTCCCAGAGGATGACTGCAACTGGGGGATAATACTGAACTCTACAATGATGTTTTTGTTTTACACATGATAAAGTTTAATCTCACAATAAAGCACAATAAGATGCAAAAATAAATGTAAACAGCAATTGCAACAATATAAAATTTCCTGATTTATAATTTTACAGATGCAAGGTCTTTTCTCACTGTATACCTTAGCAACCCCAATTATGATATGACTTTATTATTGCTGTTTTGTCTGAAACAGTCCCTTACAGCCTGGGCTTCCTTTGAACTCTGTGTAACAAAGGATAAACATGAACTGTTAATCCTCTGCCTCTACCTCTCCAGTACTGTATGCTCACAGACAGAAGTCATTATCCTCAGCCCTAATGTTTCTTTCTAATATTAAGACCTTTCACCCTGGAGCTGAGTGGGTATGCAATACTTCTAATTATAGCCTAGAGAGGCAGAAGAATCTCGAATTCAAGGTCAACCTCTGTGTGTGTGTGCCCGTGTGCATGTGTGTTGTCAGGGAAACCCTCTATGGCTCCCCTTTGGCATGTGTGTGAGCTGCTACTACGGCTCACCTGCTGACAGAGAAGGCAGCATGGACACTCTGGACAACTATGACTGCAGCCAGTCTCTGCTACTCACAAGAGTGCACAATGTAAAGCTCATGAGTTACTTCTGGAATTTTCCATTTAAAATTTTCAGATCCCAGACAGGTGTGTTGGCACTCGATCGCAACACTCAGGAGGCAGAGGCAGGCTGACCTCTGTGAGTTCAAGGCCAGCCTGGTCTACAGAGTCAGTCCCAGGACAGCCAGAGCAACACAGAGAAAGCCTGTGACAGTCAGTCAGTCAGTCAGTCAGTCAGTCAGTCAGTCAGTCAATCAATCAATCAATCAATCAATCAATCAATTTTCAGGTATCAGGTGATAGTAGGTAACTAAAGCCTGAAAAAAAAAGGCATAGATAGGGGACGACTATACAGAAAATGGAATGGCTTTAACTTAGTTCTCATCCTTAACACACAAGTTCATTAACTGTGTGTTCATTAACTGTGAATGAATTAACAATGAAATAGCAAACTGAAGCATACCAGTCACAACTTCACCCATAATTATCTTTTTTATTACATTCATTTTGTGTGTGTGAGTGTGTGTACATGTGTTGTGAAGGCGCAAGATCGCAGTCTCTGTGCAAGTGGAGGGGGAGGGGAGGGGGAGGGGGAGGGAAGGGAAGGAAGGGGAGAGGGAGGGGAGGGGAGGGGAGGGGAGGGGAGGGGAGGGGGGAGGGGAGACTACTGAGAGGATGGATAGGCACCAGCAAAGAGGAGGGGCAGATGAAGCCGAATGGGAATGGCCCCACAGGCTCACATACTGGACTACTCGGGGCCCAGTTGGTGGGACTGTTCGGGAAGGGTGTTAGAGGTGTGTCACTGGGTGTGGGCATCTCAGCTTGGTGGTGGTTGTCTCAAGATGTGACTGCCTGTCTGCCGCCACACTCTGCCGTGGTGGTGACGGTCTCTAACCCTCTGGAACTGAGTGCCCAAATTAAATGCCTTTGTTTTGTTTTTGAAGACAGGGTTTCTCTATCTGTAACAGTCCTGGAACTCTCTTTTGTAGACCAGGCTGGCCTCGAACTCACAGATCTACCTGACTCTGCCCGGCTTAAATGCTATCTTTTATAAATCGCCTTGGTCATGGTGTTTTATCACAGCAATAGATAAGTAACTACAGCAGAAGTAAAAGTTGTTGAATAAAAGCAAAGTATAATTTTATATGTATGAAAAATGCCACACACAAAAACCTGGCCACACTAGGCAGTGGTGGTGCACACCTTTAATCCCAGCACACAGGAGGCAGAGGCAGGTAGATCTCTGTGAATTTGAGGCCAGCTCTAAAGAGATAGTTACAGGACAGGCTCCATAGTTACAGAAAAACCCTGTCTCAAAAAAAAAAAAAAAAAAAAACTTAAAAAACAAAACAAAAAAACTGGTCACTTTGAATACTAAGTTAAAAATTAGTTTAAAAATAAACAGAGAAGGAACACTAAGTTGGCTCAGTGGGCAAAGGTATTTATCACCACACCCAATAACCTGAGTTCAATCCCTAGACACCACGTGACAGGAGAGAACCAACTTCTGGAAGTTCTCTGTTGTGTGATATTTTCTTTGTTCTGACAAACAAAGCTTACTTGGAGTCAGAGGGCAGAGCCTGCCACCAGTTAGCCATAGAGGTGTGGAAGTTGTAGACAGAGACAGGAACTGATAAGGTTAGGCAGAAAGAGGATCTTGGGCCCTTTTGGACAGAAAACCGAGAGGTAGGAAGCAATTTTTTTATTGAGATTAATACTTCAGTTCTCTGACCTCCAACACACACACACACACACACACACACACACACGCAATGATAAAGTTTTATTTTCTTATCAGAATTTGTCATCACTATTAAGAGATACATGGTCAACTGGGTTGTGGTGGCACATGCCTTTAATCCTACCATTCAGGATGTAGAGGCAGAGCCAGGCCATTACTATAAGATTACTATCTCTTGGTTAGGGTTTTATTGCTGTGAAGAGACACCATGACCACAGCAACTCTTGTTTTGTCCCCCCTAACCTCCACAGGGTTTATCTGTAGCTCTGGAGCCTGTCCCGGAACTCTCTCTGTAGACAGGCTGGCCTCAGACCTCAGAGGTTCGGTCCATTATCATCATGGTGGGGAGCGTTGCGTCATACAGGCAGACGTGGTGCTGAGGGGTAGCTAAGAGTCCCAGCTAGACCCGCAGGGAGCAGAAAGACTGACATGGTCAGGTCTGAACATTTTAAGGCCTCAAAGTCCACCCCCTAGTGACACACCCCCTCCAACAAGGCCACACCCCTAACAGTGCCGGCCCTGTTCACCTGTGAGTGCTTCTGTTAAAGCCACCACAATGACAAAGGCTCCAGAAGGTGGTGTGCACACCTTTGATCCCAGCACTCGGGAGGCAGAGGCAGGCAGATCTCTATGAGTTCGAGGCCAGCCTGGTCTACAGAGTGAGTTCCAGAACAGCCCAGGCTACACAGAGAAACCCTGTCTCAAAAATGAAATGACAGAAGCACAGTCGGCTTGAAATGTACACTGCCTAAAATTAAGGCCTGCTGTCACAGTCTTGTTGAAAATCATGGCCCTAAGAACCAATGAAATGGTCTATAAATGTTTGTTTTCATTTAAATGGACTTGGTTATATAAAATAAATAAATAAAAGATGAAAAAAAAAGAACCAATGAAATGGCTGTAAGAATAGTATCATCAACAAATCAAGCTAATCTCTGCACACAAGATAAAAATAGACGTCCTGCCATATGCATTGAGTCATTATTCAAATAGCCCCTGGCTTTCCAATAAATGAGTCATCACTGTTTTCCTTCTCATTCTGGTGATCTTCCATTTCAGGGATGGCAACTCATCTTTCCCATGTTCCAGACGGAAATCGAGGAGTCACTTTGTCTCCCCTTTCTCATGTATCCAATGCTCCAGCTAGCTTCAGAGGGTGTCAGATCCAGAAACTGACCGCAACTATCACCTCCAGTGATTATTCCCTACCTCAGCAACTTTTCTTTCCAGGCTTGCATCCTTACAAAAACTTCATACAAAGCTGAGCGGGGTGGTGCATGCCTTACTCATGCACTCAGGAGGCAGAGGCAGAGACAGGAGGATCTCTGTAAATTCAAGGCCAGCCTGGTCTACAGAGAGAATTCTAGGATAGCCAGGGCTGTTACACACAGAAGCCCTCCCTCAGAAAAAAAAAAAAAAAAAAAACACACAATCAAAAAAAGAGATCTGTACTAACAACAAAAACTTTATACAGTAGCCTAAGTTCAAAAATGCAAGGCAGTTCAAGTTAAAACAATGTTCAAAGTCTTGAGATAACTTTTGATTTTTCTCAAAGCAAAGCCAAGCTCAAACTTACAAGACAGCTCAATAGGTAGGGCACCTTGCCACTAAGTCTGACAACTTGAGTTCAATTTCCAGAACAAAGCAGAGTTCTCAGTTACTTTTCTATTGCTGTGATAAAACACCATGGCTAAGACGACTTATAAAAGAAAGCATTTAATTTGGTTTGCAGGGTTACAGAGGGTTAAACAGAATCATAATGGCAGATTAAATGAAGAACAGCCAAGAGCTCACATCTTGACCCACAGCCAAGAGGGAGACAGGGAGGGAGGAGGGAGAGGGGAGGGGAGAGGGAGGGAGGGAGGGAGGGAGGGAGAGGGAGGGAGGGAGAGGGAGGGAGGGAGAACTGTGGTCTTAGGAGTCTTTTGAACCCTCAGAGCATGCCCCCAGTGTCACAACCCCTCCAGCAAGGCCACACTTACTCCTTGCCAAACAGATCCACCAACTAGGGTCAAGTATTCAAATATATGAATATGTGGTCATTCTCATCCAAACCTCACAGTGGAGTAAGAGAACCAATTTATACAGCCTGTCCTCACTCTTCACATACGCACGAGCATGCGTACGCACACGTGTATGCATGCACGCACGCACACGCGGCAAAGTCCCTACAATTAATTAGACTCTGCCGGCCAAGGCCTTGCATCCCTGCCGCGCCATCGTTTGAGCCTCTTCACCATGTGTTACTCCGCTCAGGCTTGCTCCTCTCTCGCCACACTTACTTCCAAGTCCTGACTAGTAACCCTTGGAACAACCCATGATAACCACACCAATCACTGCTTCATCAAATGTCCCCCATTTAAAACTGCACCCCCACTCCCATCTCTACCAACCCAACCTCCCCCCGTTCACCACAGGAGTCATTAATCCAGCAGAGGAAGGATTTCTGAGTTTGCTTCCCTGCTTTACCTCTGAACCCAGACCAGTGCCTGGTATACAGCAGGTGTGTAATAAACAGTGGAATATTCTTCAAGGACAGACAAGCTTTTTGCTTAAGACAGAACACGAAAATAACGCAGTCTTTCCCTTGCTACTGCATGACTTTATCGTGGACACTGGCTGACGGTAACAACTCAGTGTGCTGAGCAATTCTTAATTAACTTTCTAAAATCTCATCATTACAATAATCCCATCAATTAGCTATTACTGGTCTCACAAAATAATGCAAATAAAACAATGTATTCATTGTTTTAAGTTAAGACTTAGGTCATGGGCTAGAAAGATGATTTAGGGGTTAAAAGCACACAAGTATCTCTAACTCCAGTTCCAAGGGATCTGACAAACTCTTACGGCCTCCTTGGTCACCAGGCACACACATGCCCACAGACATACACACAGACAAAACACATACACATAAAATAATAATAAATACATTATTTTTAAAGACTCAGGTCATCCAGCTAGTGCAAGATACAGCAGGATTTAGAGACTGAAACTACATGGTATTCAATATTATGGGTTTTTTGTTTTTGTTTTTTTTTTGTTTTTTTTTTTTTTTGGTTTTTCCAGACAGGGTTTCTTTGTATGCTTTAGAGCATTCCTGGAACTGGCTCTGTAGACCAGGCTGGCTTCGAACTCACAAGAGATCTGCCTGTCTCTGTCTCCCGAGTGCTGCGATTAAAGGTATGCACCACCAACACGGGGCTAATACTATGCTCTTAACTGGTAATTACCTGTTAAAATTAACATTTATTAATCACTATGTATTAGGTTAATGATTTACTTGCAATGTCTTGTTTAACTATTTTAATTTTAACTGTTTAATTAACTAGGGGCTGGCGATGGCTCAATGGTTAAGAGCACTTGATTGCTCTTCCAGAGGACTCAGGTTCAATTCTCAGCACCCACACGGCAGCTCACAACTGTCTAAAACTCCAAGATCTGACACCCTTACCTCGCATACACATACATGTAGGCAAAACACTGATATACATAAAATAAAAGCAGTATTTTTTAAATTTAATTAACTATTTAATTCTTTATCAAGAGAAGCCTGGGTATGGTTCACTTAGTTTTGACAAAAACAAAGCATTAACTTTATTCACAACTTTCTATTTTATTGAAGTAATAATGTATTACCCAGTTAAAAAGCTTTATTCCCCAGTCTCCCTTGCAATGACCAAATTACACAGTTCAAATAAAATAGAAGTCAATGACTAAGGCATGCAGGAAGGACTCCTTGAAAGAGTGCTAACTTAGCTGCCATGTCTCTGTCTTTCTACCTCATCATTCTTTTCTGGACTGGATACAATACGACAGAATCATGAATAAGAGAGTCACAGGCTGATCAGTGATGGTACGGAAACCAAAGGCCTCTGATACGCTGTCTGGATGGCTAGCCACCTCGGCCTTCTTATACAGAGGAGGGAGTGCTGTAGTATCGTTACATGCAGACAAATGCAATTTCTGGCCTCACTGAAAATGCCCCCCACAAATGATATGACAGACTTTCAGGACTCCTCATGGAAGGCCTCACCCTCCCTGGGGAGCAGAAAGGAGGTGGGCTGGGGTTGGTGGGGGTGATAGGGGAGGATGGAGGGTGAGGGAACTGGGATTGACGTTTACGCAACCTTGTTTCAAATTTAAATTAAAAAAAGAAAGAAAATGTCCCTTGGCTCTCCCAACTAAGGGGAAGACACATCACTACACACAAAACCTAGGTCTTTCACAGTTCTGGAGACATTTGGAAACCATTTTAAAGATTCAAAGTGTAGCCAGTGAAAAACTCAGACATTAAAATGATGAGGAGAAAATAAAGAATAAAGCTACTGAGTTGGCTTTGTCAAAGCTGGATGAATATATCAACAAAAGTCGTACCTCAAAGCCAGTCTAACTTTCCAATGTTTAGACACAGACTGCGGTAACCAATCATTGCTGAGACTTTCAGATGACAATAAAAGCACAGTCCCTAGGTGGTTTCTGTCACCACAGTGAGTGTTAACAATAACAGTGTCAGGCCTTATACAGGTATATTACCATGTCTACCATAAATCTCTGGTGCACCAAAACTTGAGTGAACCCTGAAAAGGAGAGGAGGCGTGCAGAGATGTTCCAGTAAGTTATAAACAGATTCAAAATACTTATTACAAGATTTCAATTCAAATCGTGGAGAAAAGGCTCCGTGGGCAAGGTGTCTGATATGCAAGCCTGAAGACCTGAATTCAGACACTAGCCCCATGTAAAAGCTGAGGCCCGTCTGTAAGGCCGCATAGGGTGGAGAGACAACACCCATCACATAGAATTTCATGTTTCTTAGCAAATAAGAGTCTGAGAACTATAAGACAAAGGGGCCAGGCATGGTAGTGCAAATCTTTTAACACACAGTACTGGGAGGCAGAGGCAGGTGGATGTCTATGAGTTTGAGGCTAGCGTGCTCTAGTGAGTTCCAGGATAGCCAAGGCTATGTAGAGAGCCTGTCACAAAAAAAAAAAAAAAAACAACTACTTTAGACAGCATTATTAATACAAGCTGAATAGGGGCCAGAGAGATGGCTCAGTAGTTAAGAACACTGACTGCTCTTCAAAAGGACCCTGGTTCCATTCCCAACCCCATGAGGCAGCTCATAACTGTCTGTAACTCCAGATCCAGAGGATCCAACATCCTCATACAGACATACATGCAGACAAAACACTAATACATATTAAAAAATCAAAACAAAATCCAACTGCACAAAATATGCCCACAATAAAAAAGCTATTAAGTGTTAAAGACAAGATTAGTCAGTCTAATCCCAAATTCCTTATTTTTAAAACTCTCTCCACAAGTAGGCAGTGGTGACAAACGCCTTTAATCCCAGCACTTGGGAGGCAGAGGCAGGCGGATCTATGTGAGCGAGCCGGGTCTACAGAGCAAGTGCCAGAACAGCCTGTGCTACAAGAGAAACCCTGCCTCAAAACAAAAAAAAAAAAAAAAACCTGTCTTCACACATATCAAATATAGTATATCCATGCTGAAATTCTTTTTGAAAACATTCTATTTTTATATGTGTTCACACACTCACAGAGACCAGAAAAAGGTGTCAGATCCCTGTAGCTGGAGTTACAGGCAGTTGTGAGCTACTAAACAAACATGGGTTCTGGGAATTGAACCCAGGTCCTCAGGAACAACAGCAAATGCTCTCTGAACTAACAAGCCATCTCTCCAGCCATAATATGCTGAAAATTCCTAATGCAAGAATTCCCAATGCAAAATCTCAACATTTGTTACTAAACTGATGGATGATTAGCTGTGAGGTACTAATTCCTTCTACAAATGGTCGTATAGGAAGCATTAACGCCTGCAAAAGCATCTTTAAGATAAAATTCTTTGAAAGGAAGTCTTTTGAATCCCAGCATGTGTAGCATGTTCCCAGGGCAGGCTTTTTGTTGTTTTACCACCCATGAGGAGGCGGCGGCAGTGAGATGCTCAAAGGGTAAAGGTACCTGATGACCTGAGCCTAGCTAGCCCCAGAGCCAACCCGGCAGAGGGAGAGACCTGAAAGCTGCTCTCTCACCTTCTACATCTCAATGTCTTTAAACAAAACAAGGCAGTACACCTTATCTCTCACCACACAAAGGCCTCAAAGTGTACCACACACACTGAGATGGAGCAGCTACAGTTACAATGCTTAAAGCAAATAGCAAAAAACTCTCTATGATGTTAGGCAAAGATATCTTAGGTACTATAAAGCAAAAGCAAAATCAACATAAAAAGAAACTTCACTGAAATGTAAATCTTTTAGCCAAGTGTGGTTGCTCAGGCCTATAATCTCAACCCTCCAAGACAGAAGTAGAAGGATTTCTTCAAGTTCCAGGCCAGCCACACCTACTTAGCTAGACCCTGTCTCAAAACAATTAATAATAATAATAATATATATATATATACATATATATATACATACGTGTATATATATATATATATATATATGTATATATATATCAAAAAGCCAGAGCTATACAGTGATGCCTCATCTCGGGGAAAAAATAAAGAAAACTGCCACCAATTCAAGACCAGACCAGCTCTCCTAAGGGGAGCCTTGCCTCAAAAAAGTACCAAAGTACAACCCAAGTAAGAAAATTAAAGGTGTGGGTGTGTGAAATCTAATAAGCAAGCAGTAAAAAGATCTTCGCAGCCTTAGTCCTTAGAGAAAAGCACCGAGATGCCACTTCATAGCCACTAGAATGGCCATAGCCAGAGACCTAGCTATGTAGTTGAGCAGCAAGCACACGTTTAGCACATGTGAGGTCCTGGGCTTGCTCCCTTGAACACACAAATATATTCACACATACAGAAAAAGACAAATTGCTAAGTTGTGGAGAAATGGGAATCCTCACACAATGCAGAAGAACGTAAAATGTTATGGGTACTCTGAAAAGCCAATTTGGCAGTTTACAGAGAGAAGTTGAACTTACTATAATGACCTTGCAATTCTACTCCTGAGTTTGTACAAGGAAAATAAAACATTTTCCAAGAAGACTTGATGTGAATGCTAATGGCTCCGTTCCAAACAGCCAAGGAGCAGAAACAATCCAATACTCATCAACTGGTTGGTGTCCAGTAAGCAGGAACTATGCATAAGCATTACTTCATGCAATGGGACCTGGGTAAACCTCAGCAAGTATGCAGAGCCAGAGGTGACAAGCACCAAGGAATACAGGTCTATGATTACTCTCATATGAAATGTCCAGAGGGCAAATCCATATAAACTGAAAGCAGAGCTTTGCTTGCCCAGGGCTGGGGTGGGACAGGCAGTTACTGCAAATGAATGTGAGACATCATTTTGGAATGAGAGAAATGTTCTAAAACTGGATTGTGGTGAAGACTGCACAACTCTGCAAATCCACTGAAATATTATTGAGCTGGACGCTTTAATCAGGTAAATTTTACGGAATGAACTTATACTTCCAGAACCTTTTTTAGGAAAGGAAAACTAATGTGCTGTGTGACAAAGACAAACAGCAAAGGTCACATTATTATATGGTCCTATTTCAGTGACATCCACAAAAGACAAACCTATAGCAAAGATAATGTGTGGTTGCTGGGACTGGAGGCATGAAGTCCACAGGACTCTCACAAGGGTGGCGGGAATAGTGACCTTACCCCAAGCCACCAAAAGTTCTAATGACCGAAATTCATGACATTAAGTCATACTTCATACAGTTTAAGATTTTATTTTTATCTATGTATACATGTGTGTATCTGTGTGTTTGAATGTCTTACATATGTGGGTGCCTGAGGCCAGAAGGGGTCGCCAGGCCTCCTGGAGCCTCTCTTACAGACAGCTGTGAGCACCTGCCACAGGTGCCAGGGTCCAAAGCCAGGTCCTCTGGAGAGCAGTGAGTGCTCCTAACCACACTGTCCGCCTCTCCAGCCATCAGCAGACCAGGTCACACTGGCATTCGTAACCTTTGGTGAACCCTGGACCACTCTGTGACCAGAGCGAGAACCCACTCTCAGAAACCTAACAAGAGCCCTTCCTACTGCCCACTCAGACATTCTTTCTATACATCTGAGTATACAAACGGATGTTACTAATCTCTATAGCCCTTGCAACTCTCAAAGCTCCTAGTTCAACAGCAAAAGCATCAAGAATGACCCCACCCACTCCTGCCATTAGGCTATGGAGAAAGTGGAGACTAGGAAGGATGTACACCCCACCACAAAGAAAAGCAACGTTATTCTCCCACAACAACAACAGGGGCTCTGTTACTGTTCTGACGGCGTTCTGTCAGTATGAAATTTAAGGTCCCAAGTAGGAGAGGTGTAGCTAGCTCAACCAGGACACATTAAAGATCCAGCATGCAGCAAGGGCAGACCTATGAGATGACTTAAAGACCAAACATTCTTCACATTTATTACACTTCTATGGGGGCAGGCAGGGGTTGCCAGATAAAAAAGCTTGGCAGTGGGCTCCTCTACCTATTGAGCCATCTTACTGGGCAGCTGATGTCTTTTATATAAAACTTGGTCCATGTTTTTGGAATATGGACCAAGTATAAAAATGAAATTTAGAGACATGGAGGCAGGAGGATAAGGAGTTCAAGACCAGCCTCAGCTACACAGCAGATCTTCCACCAGGCTGCCCTCCCTACCTAAGAACTACTCGATGTGCAGGCCTAACAAGCTGAGTATGGATCCCCAGCACCCATGGAAAGCCTTAGGCCCAGTAATACCGAGCTGGAGGCACAGGCAGGGGGACTCTGGAGTCTGACTAACCAGCCAGCCAATGGTGAGCGAGTATCAGGTCAACTAATAAGGCTGATCAAAACATAAGGTGGAAAGTAGGCACACAAGCACACGCACACACACACACAGACACACACGGGGGGGGGGGTACACACTCGGGCACACAGACACACCTACACAGAAATTTGCTTTTTTTTTTTTGAACACAAGCAGTCCAATGAACACGGCACCACGGGATCTTCGGCTGGTGTTCCCTCTTACAAAACTACTTTTAAGACAAGAGGCTGGCAGTGTAGACGAGCTTCGAACACTCGGGAGGCTGCTCATGTCAGATGAGTAAGCCTTTGTTTAACCAAACCCATCCCCTCTTTATCTCTGTGTGTGCTACAAACCCTGCCCCTAAACATCTCCTCAAGCACTAAGCTCCTCTGAAGAGGCATGGTGTCTGCCATGGTGCCCTCTTTCTGGTCCTAAAACTTAGCAAGCACTTCCCCTCTCCTCCGGGTCTTCACATATCCTCAACCCCTGGGAGCGGGGGGGGGGGGGGGTCCCCTCCACTCACAACTCACTTCAGGGCTCAACGTA
Source organism: Phodopus roborovskii (assembly GCF_943737965.1). Lineage (NCBI taxonomy): Eukaryota > Metazoa > Chordata > Mammalia > Rodentia > Cricetidae > Phodopus > Phodopus roborovskii. The sequence goes on from NW_026125295.1 coordinate 7,435,218, forward strand.
ACAGCTCTTCCCGCAACTCGTCCGAATCACCCCTCGTTGTAACTAATCTCACTCCCTCCCTCCGGCCACCCACCAGGACCCGTCGCAGCCTTCTCGTACTCTCTAGTCGGTCGGCGTGGAGAAGTTGAGTTCAGTGGTGAGGAGGGAGCCCAGCACCGGGGAACCTACCTGCAGCCCCCGTCACCCCACCCCTGGAAACTCGTACTTGCTGCACGCTCGAAGGAGTCGGCGCGCGGATGCAGGATGCAGGGATGGACTTTCCAGCGCGCACAACGCGCACAAGCCCGGGGACACACGGCTCTGGCCACGGCCCCCAGGGCCGCCTGGACCGGGCCTGCCGCCCATCCATGCACACGCCTTTCTGCCCGGGGCACGCCTGCCTGCCCTGCCGAGGGGGCCCCACCCGTGCCCCGCACAGCCCGGGCCCGCAGAGTCGCCCCCCCCACCACCGCACCGCACCGCACCCCCGGCTCTCACCGATCACCTCCTGCAGCTCGTAGTCGTCCCTGTTGATGGACCAGGGCAGGGCGCTCGAGTCCTCCGACATGACGGCCGCAGCGCCGGGCTCCGCGCGCCCGCTCCCTCACGCACGCGGCTCTCGGGTCAACTCGCCGCCGCCGCCGCCGCCGCCGCCTCCCCACGCCCGGCCGCCGCCCCCCACCGGCCGCCGCCCGGCCCAGCCTCGGGGCGCTCGACGCCGGGGCGCGCGGGTCAAACGCGGCCCCGGGGCGGGGACGCGCGGCTGCGGCTGCGGCTGCGGCCGACCTGGCCTCCCGCGGCTCCGCGTCCCGCAGTCCCTAGCCCGGCCCACGAGCCGGCCTCGGCCTCCGCCGCACCGCGACGCGAGCTTCTCCTCGGCCCTGCCCCTCCGTCCCGCCCTCCACCCGAACCCCAAGCACGGGCCAAACTTTCCCTTCTCCCTCCACCTGCCGACACGCTACGCGCTGACGTCAGCACGCCGGGGAGGCCCCGCCCCGCCCCCGAGCCGCCATCTTAGGTGTGGCGGGACAGGCGGCGAGCGAGGGAGGAGCCGGAGACGTGGGAGTCGACGGTCGGAGGGAGGGAATGCTCGTGAAGGAGTCCACCGAGGGCGTCTGGGAGCCAGCTTGGAGCGCACTGCCTGCCGCAGGACGAGGAGCCACGCTAAGCATGGCGGCCACGGAGTGCCAAACGGAGGGGGCGGAGCTTCCCGTGGCGGAGGGACGTTGCGGTCTTCACGTCTCCCTTATTGGTTGGTTTGAGGAAGCATGGGGAGGGCCACTGGCGGGAGTGGACATCAGTCATCCCTGAGTCCCGCCTCCAGGCGCTTTGCCCGCTGTTCCGCCGGAGAGCTAAAGCCGTTCGGGACGCCGTTCTCTGGGGCGACGTCACGGCGTCACCGCCACACCCTCGCAACGTGCAAGCCGCTCCCCAGGGCGTGAGCGGAGAAGCCCGGGGTGTGGAGAAGCTGGGCGGGGTTGGCGGGCCACAGCCAACTAGGATAAAAGGCCTTGCGGCTCCGGTGTGGGGCCGGAAGCGCGGCCCGGGATGACTTTTTTTTTTTCTTCCGAGGCGGAAGTTGTGAGCGCCGCCTCCAGGGGCCGGGCGGGAGCGAGCTGCGTCTCCTCGGTCTCAGGGGCGTCCCTGCTCGGTGCAGACGGCGCAGACGCTGCCCGGCTCTCCAGAAGGGAGCCCACAAGCAGGAAAGGAAAGGACAGAATGCATATTCCAGCCAAGGTGCAAGGCCTGGCTGGCTGTGGAGTTCGTCTCAGGCATTACGGGTGGCACAGTTGCTGCGTGTGATGACTTGTTCTTACTGGAAGGAGAAGAGGAAATGGGCAGGATTAGGTTTCTCACGATAGAAAGGCCTGGTCTACAGAGAAACCCTGTTTCGAAAACTTAAAATAAATCAGTAATCCAAAAATAATCTGGAACTTTTGGGCTGTGTCAACAACTTTACATTTTTATTTCATTACCTTGAAATTATAGTTCATGCATGGCTGCCTCCTCTTCTTCCCTTTCCACCAAGAAGAGGAGCTACCAGTCTCGTGGTGGAATTTCAAGAAATTGGGTCAAAGTCATCGTTAGATGTTATCACTGTACGTTCATTGATGCATTCGCCTCCTCATACATTTGCCTTAGCGGATTCGTAGAGCCAGAACCTGCTCTATAGGTCACTTTATTTCCACTGTCCCTGACTTACTCTCTGTGGCCTGATGGAGGTTTCAATGCTATAGTTTTAGTGAGCAAGGAACTGAGGTTTTGAGGCCACAAGTCCAAGCTCCAACCTCTAGAGTATCTTCCATCTGAGTACTGACTTAACAAGGGTACACTTAGCTTTGTTTGTTTGGTGGAGTATGCAGTTTTCGTAATGTTGACAGCTTACATAAATTAACAAATAGGCAATTATAAGTTTTATAAGTTATAAAGTGTCATACAGGAAAGGTGTACTATGATAGCAAATAGTTAGGGAGCCCCGCTACATAAGATGTACTTTAAATGAGGTAGTTTTAAGTATTTCTTTAAACTCCTGATGAAATTATGGTTTTATCCCACTTGTGCTTATGGCTCCCTTGATAAGGAAACAGAGAATGGTTCTGGGACCCTGACCCTTCTATCACCAGATCCCATCCTTGTTTCTTGACAATATGGCATATTTCCCTTGGGAGGAGAATCTTGTTTTTTCCCACATTCTCAAAGCCATCCCTGTGTTAGTTTAGATCCCTTCCTCCCAAATCAGGCTCTGAGATGGGATTTGAGTGCAAAGTTTACTTAGGGGGTGCCCTCGATAGGCACCCTAAAGGATGAAGAGTTGAGGAAGGGAAGGTATCATGGAACGGGGCATCAAAGAGGGGTTTGTGTGTGGGTGATGGGCTTAATTCTGCAACCTAAGAAACTACAGAGCACAGGCAGTCAGTGGTGGTGCACTCCTTTAACCCAGTACGTGGGATGCAGAGACAGGTGATCTCTGAGTTTGAGGCCAGTCTGGTTTCAGGACAGCCAGGGCTGCACAGAGAAACTCTGTCTTGAGGGGGAAAAAATAAAGAAGAAAAGAAACAAACTACAGAACACATCTCAGAGTTGTTCTATTAGGAGACCAGAGACAAGGGCTAAGAATGTGACTCATTGATAGAGTTCTTAGTAGCCTAGCTTTCATGAAGGCCAGTCCTGGGGAGCATAAGGGAGGAGAGGAAAAGAAAGGTTAGATATTAACCAGGAACTTCTCAGTCTTTGCAGTGTTAGCTTTCCCGTTCGCTCCCCCAGCTCAGAGCCTGGAAGAGCGTGCTTGAATAGACAGAGAACACAGTCACAGATGTATTTCATGTACCGAGACTCTCAAGACAAAATTGTGCAACAGACCCAAAGAATATGACCAATGTTTACAAAGCCTCTAGCACCGTGTATCACTGGACTGAGAAACCGGATGTGAGAGTGTATTCATGCTTTCTCACTTAAGCAGCCGCCTGAGTGAGTGTTACCATTAGCACCTTTAGGATAGAAAGGAAAAGACGTACTTCAAGGCCAGTGCTGTCTTGGGTAATCATGAGCAGGTAATTATGTAGTTATAATAATTCAAGTTTTTATAGGCTTATTTAAATAAAGGAAACTGCTTTTGAAGTCTAGAAATTAGTGGGTACCCCCCTGTGAGGAACCTGAAATTTTTTCTCTTTCTTCCTTGGCAGTACAAAAGAGATCGAACCTACAACTTCACACATCCTGAGCAAGGGCTGAGCCACTGAACTCCAGCCCTGTCGTGGGAAATTCCTTTATTCCGTGTGAAGATGTGCCCCTGTGATTGGTTTAATAAAGAACTAAACAGCCAATAGCCAGCTAGGCATGAGCTATAGGCAGAGAGAGCTCTGGGAGGAAAGGGGGAATCAACACCCAGACAGAGATTGATAGTGCAGAGCAAAGGTAACCAAGCCTTGCAGAAGAACATAGATTTAAAAACGCAGGTTAATTTGCCAGGCGATGGTGGCACACACTTTTAATCCCAGCACTAGGGAGAGAGAGGCAGGCGGGTCTCTGTGAATTCAAGGCCAGCCTGGTCTACAGAGCTAGTTCCAGGACAACCAGGATTGTTATATAGAGAAACCTTGCTATAAGAAGTTAGGGGACTGGAGAGATGGCTGTGCATTTATGAGCACTGGCTACTCTTGCAGAGGCCCCTGAGTTCAGTTCCCAGCAACCACGTGATGGCTCACAACCATCCATTGTGGGATTGATGCCCACTTCGGGCATAAAGTTGTACGTGCAGACAGAACACTTGTATACATAAAAAAGAAAATAAGAACAAGTTAGGAACAGCCTAAGCTAAGGCCAAGTTTCATAATTAATAAGTCTCCATGTCATTATTTGTCTGCTGATGGTCCAAAAAAGCTTGTTATATATACAATCCAACCCCTCCGAATTTTTGTTTGTTTGTTTGTTTTTCGAGACAGGGTTTCTCTGTAGTTTGAGAACCTGTCCTGGAACCCGCTCTGTAAACCAGGCTGGCCATGAACTCACAGAGAACCATCTGTCTATTCCTCCTAAATGCTGGGATTAAAGGCATGAGCCACCCCTACCCAGCCCTGAATATATTTTTAAGAGCACATTTTATGTTTTTGTCATGAGCTGTTTTTATCAGTTTCATATCAGGACCAGGGCTAATTATAGACTGCTAGAATCTATCCCTCCCATGGAGTCCTTATTACATGTCATGCGAAATGTGATGCCATCCCCCCTTACAAGAAGGGACAATAACCATGTTGAGGATCTGAGGCTCTGAAACAACCCAAGCAGACACAGGAGGACACACAAACGAAGATTTCTTACTGGCATCCCAGCAGAAACTGAGCCTTACATCAGGGACAACAGTAGAAGCTCGGGAGCTGACTGCACTCCCAGATGTTCTGATCAGCAAGTATTTCAGCACAAACCCACAAACCCCCGAGCTGAGTCACAGCAACATCTTCCCACCAATCAGAATTCAAAGGTTAGGAGCTTTCCTGATGTATTCCATTGTGGTCAACGGACACACAATGTAAGCTTTTCTGTCCTTCCATACAGATTGATTTGTTCTGTCACTGGGAACAGCCGTAATGTTTTAGAGAACTAAAGATGCATAGAGCACTATTTCTACTGTCAGCTACTGGAAAGGCCCCAGCTCTCGAAGGGCCTGGGAACTAGAACTTCTTTCACCCAACAGGTAAAATAGGGTATGAATCAAAATGGCAGTACTTAGGACAAGGTGCTTTTGCCTGTTCCCAACAACCATATAACACATAGGTATGTTTTCTGCTTTATGTTTGGCATAATATCCTGCGGAGGTGCGTGTGAGGTCAGGGTTTTGTTTGACTGCATCAACTGTGAGTGTAGAGGAATGTACTTAAGCTAGGAATCTGGAGCACAGTGAGAAACTGCCATCTTGGTGAATCCAGATCATGCATGTCCACAGAGACAGACACTTAGGGCACACAAGGTAGGCGTAAAGGTGATTGATTATAGGAGAGAAATAATCAGTCCATGCCCAAAGTGGAGTGTCAGCATGGAACCAACAGGGAACCGGGCTCTGCCCACAGAGGAGCATTGGGTTCTTCCACGCTTGCGCCACATCAGCTTAACGAGTTCAGGCCAGCTGAGCTCCAAGTGAGTGGCAGGTTACATTTCAAACACCGTCTGTCTGTTACAGTTTATTCTGTACCGAGTTTACTCTCCCTTGGGCCCCCCCCACTCTCAGACATTCATCTCATTTTCCTCAACATATATTCATTCTGCCCCAAAACAAACAAACATAAAAGCCTACTTCCCAGCTGGGCATGGTGACAGATGCTTGTAATCCAATAACTTGGGAAATGGAGGCTAGAGTACAAGGCCACCCCCAGCTATATAAGTCACTTCATGCTCCACCTGGGCTGCACGAGGCATCTCCATCAATAGACAGACAGATAGGCAGTAAAACAATCCTCCTGACGATGCTAATTGTGGCATCATTCCCATAGCCTCGGCTTCTGTTCCTGCCTCTAGATTCCTGTCTTGAGTTCCTGACTTAGCTTCCCTTCGCAAATAGACTGTGCTCTGTAAGACAAACAAACCATATCCTCCCCAAGTTGCTTTCTAATTTTTTTTTTATCATAACAGCATATACTAGGTTCCAGGACAGCCTGGGATGCATGAGACACTGGCTTTAAACATACAAGTGTGTGAGTAAAATAGACAAAATTTCACCTTTCTCCAGATAAACAATTGTGAGAAACTACTAAATGCTGCCCAAAGGGAAGGACATCATAAACTCTCATCCTCAGCTGATTGGAATGTGAGTTGATGGAAGATCTTTGGACACACTTTGACATGACTTGGCAAAGTAAAAACCATGCTTCTTCCGTACAGTCTATAGCCAAGACAAACTCTCATTTATTTTAAGCAACATAGCAGCATTTTAAAGAATGCAGAAGTAAAGGAAACCGCACAAGTACAATGTGAAAATTTTAAGATAGTAGGTATTGTATAACAGCGGAAATATCCTGCAGCCATATGAAACCAGCTTAAATGACTCTCCATGAGGGCACAAAGTAGCAGGATCGGGGTGTCATTCAGTAGCAGAATGAGATGCTTAAAATCCCAGTGCCACAAAATAAACAAGCAAGCAGAGGAACCTAGGCATGGTGGCAAGCCCTCTGATCCCTGCACTGGAGAGGCAGAGGCAGGGCAAATCAGAAGTCCAAAGTTCTTGGTTACATGGCAAGTTCAAGGCTAAGACTCTGTCTCAAACGAAATGCAGCCAGGCATAGTGGCACACACCTTCAGTCCCAGCACTCAGGCAGAGGCGGGTGGATCTCTGTTCAAGGCCAGCCTGGTCCACAGAGCAAGATCAGGACAGCCAGGGCTACACAAAGGAAGTCCGTCTCAAAAAGGGAAGGCCCCTGAGATCCATGGGAGACTTCCTTCTGGTCCTTCTCCAGATCCTTCTCCTCTGAGACCCCTCCCATTTCCTCATCCTTTGGAAGGGGTGGTGAGGGAAGTTTCCTAGACTCTCCAGATTCACTCCAGGCCTCAACTCCTATGACTTCATCTCATAAAAACATTGTCCTTGAGATAACACTAATTCTTCCAAATTATTCCTTACCAGAACTTAATCTATTTTTATTCCTTTTCTTTTTAGAGATGTAGCTATTTAATATGAATGTGTGCCTTAAAGCCTTAAAGTATGTGTGTACCATGTGCATGCCTGATGCCCAAGGAGCCATGAGAGGGCTTCAGATTCCCTGGAACTGGAGTTATGGATGGCTGGGCCACCGTGTGGGTTCTGGAAATCAAACCTGCATCCTCCACAAGAACATTAGGTGCTCTAAACCACGGAGCCTTTTCTCCAGCCCCCCCCCCTTCTTTTCATTGCTTCTGATTACCTAATGTCTTCCTCCTTGACCAGAGAGAGATCTGTGCCTTTCCCTGGCATTATGTCTTCTTTGTAAATGGACTTACCAGCAAACACAAGCACATCTGAGGATGAGGCCAACCGATGTCTCCACGTAGCGCCATCCATCTTAACTCTCCTGATGACTGAATCTTCCACAAGAAATGCCATTAGATGAGCGTTTCTGTGGGACCCTGAACAATCCACCTACAGACCTCTTCCCCTTGCCCTCCTTGGGTCGGTCTTTAATCTGTCCTTTCCAAATTCCTGATCAGCTGAGGCACCCACCCATTTATCACTACCCAGATCCGCAGGAGTCACCCCTCCACATTGGCTTCTGAAGCCCCTCCATAGTAGCCTGGGTACAAAGGCTGTCACTTTGGGGCACCAGACAGATTAAATGAAACCTGTGCTTTCTTTTCCACTATTAACGGACAAAGTGTGTCCCTTTAAAGGCATGGGTGGAGAAATAGGTGGGGTGATTGTGGGTACAAGAGTTCATGCCTTCAAATAAACTCAGCATAGACGGCACCCATTGCACAAGAGAAGCTTGAGGTGCCAGTCCAGCTTGATGGGTCAGTGTGCCTGGTAACACCCAGGACTGGCGCTCGGATTGGCTGACTTTCACACCACCTGTAGCTGCAGTGATCTTTTTTGTTTGTTTGTTTGTTTGTTTGTTTGTTTGATGACACTGCTTGCAGTGGATTGCCAGGTTGTCCTTCCCAACAGAGCATATGTGATCAACTCAGTTCTAGACTCTCATCTTAAGGTCATTCCCAATAATTACTGAGTTAGTGAGAATAAAACGATACCACCTGTTGTGGAATATTATTTTAACTGTGTGAAGATGTGTTACATTTGTTTATGCTATGGAATATTACTTTAACTGTGTAAAGATACGTCGCACTTGTTTATCCTGCATTTGTTTAACAACATAAAGATGTGTTACATTTGTTTCACCTTGCCTGCCTAAGGCTCCTGATTGGTCTGATTAAAAAAGAGGAGTGGCCAGTAGTTAGGCAGGAGAGAGATCCGCAAGGCTGGCGGGCAGAGAGAATAAGTAGGAGGAGAAATCTGGGCTGGAGAGGAAGAAAGAGAGCCAGGGAGAAAGAGAGTGACACACATGACACACACAGGGCCAGAAGCCAGGCAGCCACCAGCCAGACGCCAAGAAGTAGTGAAAGTTAGATACACAGAAGGAAAGAAAATAAAAAGCCCCTAGGCAAAATGTAGATGAAGAGGAAAAAGTTATAAGAGCTAGCAAGAAATGAGCCTAAGCTAAGCTAAGGCTGGCCATTCATAGCTAATAAGTCTCCATGTCATGATTTGGGAGCTGGCTGTTGGAAAAGGAAAAGCCTGGTACAGCCATCAACGTGGACAGCTTGAGAATAGTTTGGCAGGGGGAGCTGTTTGCTGAGGCACAAGCAGAATGAAGGGATGACCAAGGGACCAGTGTAGTCCCTCTAAGCTGGCTACTCTGGAGGAGCCCCAAAGGATCATGGGATGAGAATGACCAGAAGTAGAAGGGCAGGGGCAGGGAAGGCTGCCTGAAGGTCAAGACCAGTCACCAGAGCCCCTAGATTGGAGAGCATGGGTTATGTAAATACCCCTGCATTCTCCTCTTACTTTGACTGTTGGTGCTGGCCATCAGCAGATCAGAGAACCAGGGAAGCTGCCTGAAGCAGTCCTCCAAGGTCAGTATCTCGAGGCACAGAACCTGGTGGAGGACGAGGGGGAGAGATACAGAGAAAATGTGAGATGGTTTGCACACCGCCCAGACCAGTTTAAACAAGCAGATCATCTGCAGGTAGCAGGTAGCAGCAAGACTTGTTGCAGGACTCTCCCGTGCCCCAACATGGCCCCCGAACTCGACCTTTCTCCACTCAGCACAGCGGGGTCTCTCAAAGACTCTGCTTAGGGCATATGACTTGGCTGAGCCATGGTCTCAGAAGGCAGGAGCTAGCGTTGAGTGATACCATAGCACACAGGCTGAAGAAGGCAGAGTGTTGGCTCTGGTGTACGGGTCAGAGCTTCTCAACCTTGGATCACTGAGTGGCCTACGGCATTGCTCATTTTTTTTCAGTGCTGTGATAAAATCCCTGAAGACAGCAATTGGAAAAGGAAATCCCCTCTCTGTTCATCCCCATACTGATATCAAAGAATGGACCTAGGACCTCATGCATGCTGGCCCGTCAAACACTCTGCCACTGGACTACATCCCCGGCAGGAAGGGCTGATTTAGGCTCATTCCCTGAGCAGGAGTCTCTTATGATGGGGAAGTAGCTGCTAATATTAAGTTCACAGTCAGGAAGCAGAGACACATGAAATCATTGGTTTTTTGTTTTCTAAAGTAATTTTCAAATGCTTTAAAAATGTGTGTGTGTGTGTGTGTGTGTTTTGGTGGCATGATATTTCTGTGCATCACCTGTGTGCCTGGTACACACAAAGGCCAGATGTGAGTATTGGATCCCCTGGGACCTGAATTGCAGGTGGGTGCTGTGGGGCTTGTGGCCAGCCAGTCTAGCCAGATCGGTGAGCTCCAGCTTCAGTGAGAATAAGGTGGCACACTACCGAAGAAATCACCTGACACTGAACTCTGACCTCCACATGCGAGTGTTCCCGTGCACACACGTGTGCACACACGTGTGCACACATGAACACACAATCACAAACTATCTCAGTCACCTTTCTCTTGCTGTGAGGAACACCAGTAACCAACACAGCTTAGGGAAGACAGAGTTTGTTGGGGAGTCGCTTACAGTCTCGCACAGCGAGTCCATGACCATCGTGGCAGCAAGCATGGCAATGGACAGGCAGACATGGGGCTGGAGCAGAAGCTAAGATATTGCATCCTTATCTGCAAGCAGGAGGCAGAAAGAGAGGGCTAACTGGGAAGGGCACGGGCATCGTGGTTTAATAAGGATCAGGTTAAACAATTAGGCCGAACAGATGTTTATTCAGGGAGAAATAACTCACAACATAGACAGGTGAACACCAACAGGTTCCTGCTTCCAAGAATTCCTCTGGAAGTCCTCCTGTCCCTGAGCGGCTTGCAAGAGAGGGCTCTCCTGCGCCTCCTCTGACCTAGTTCCCCAGGTCACTTCCGCCCCTGGCTCCACCCCCAATGGGTGTGCTCAGTGCCACAGAAGGAGACAAAGTGAATAACCCACTACACACTGGGCCTTTGAATCCTCAAAGTCTGCTCCCCCCAGTGACACACCTCCTCCAACAAGGCCCCATCTCCTAATCCTTCCCAAACAGCTCCACCAACCAAGCATTCAAATCTGCAAGCCTGTGGGAGTCGTTTCCACTCAAACCATCACACACACACACACACACACACACACACACACACACACACACACTAAAACAAATCAAAAGGCCTGCGACCTCCCGGGGCCCACTCTGGAACTACCTCACCAGGCCCCAACTCTTCAGCAGGCGCAATGGTTAGTCTTGAGTGGCACCTTGGTGGGACTTAGACTCACCTAGAAGAAACCCCTCGGGGTATGCCTGTGAGGGCATTTCCAGAGAAGTTTAACAGAAGTTGCAGGGCAGCACCATTGCATAGTTTGGGGTCCTCCATTGAATAAAAAAGAATCTGGGGCTGGGGAGACAGCTCAGCAGCTAGAACACTGGCTGTACTTCCAGAGGACTCAGGCGCTCAATTCCCAGCACCCACAGGGCGGTTCACCTGTTAACTCCAGTTCCAGGAGATGTGATGACCTCTCCTCACCTCCATGAGAGATGCATGTATATGGTACACAGACATACATGCAGGTCTCTCTCTCTCTCACACACACACACACACACCAACAGTTTCTGTGGAGAAAGAGAACCCATGTAAACTGGTGTAGCCTCTATGGAAACGTATATGGAGAGGTTTTTGTTTTTTGTTTTTTTTGTTTTTTTTGTTTTTTTTTTTTTTTTTTTTTTGAGACAGGGTTTCTCTGAGGCTTTGGAAGCTGTCCTGGAAGTAGCTCTTGTAGACCAGGCTGGCCTCGAACTCACAGAGATCCGCCTGCCTCTGCCTCCTGGGTGCTGGGACTAAAGGCGAGCACCACTACCACCCGGCTATGGAGAGTCTTTAAATCAAACAAGCACCTAAAAACAGAGCTACCAGATGGCCCAGTTCTACCACTCTTTGGTATATATCTTCAGGTACTGGGATTCTGGGCTGGGAAGTTGGCTCACTGGTTAAGAGCACCTGTTGCTCTTGGAGAGGACCCACGTTCAGTTCCTAGAGCCCACGTGGTGTCTCACAACTTTTAAAACTCCAGTCCCAAGGTTTTCACCACTCTCTCCTGGCCTCCGTGGTGCACAGGCATACTTGCAGGCAAAATGCTTATAGACATAAAAATGGAAGACAGTCAAAAAGCACCTGAATTGTGACAAGTCTTATTTCCAACGCCTCCCGCTCTCAAAGAGGGGCCTTGTGTCCAACGTGGGGGGAGTAGGGAGGGGGGAGAGGTGATGTTGGTGCTGCTGGCTCAGGAATCATGAGCCTCAGTAGCAGGGCTCCAGGGGACGCCATTCTAGTGGTAACCAGCGTCCCGTGGCGATTGAGCACTTGAAGCGTGGCCCTCAGCACTGAGGTGTGCTGTGACGCGGACTACAGTAGTGAGCACTGTGGGGTTTGGGGCTGGGGAAGAGGAAGGACGGACACCTCGGAGCCACTCCTTGCTAGCTCACCACCGCATCCTTTCTCATCTTCCCTCAAGCAAATCCCTGAAGCAGACACTGCAACCCTCTTCTCCACTTGCCTGCCCCACCTCACGGGTAGGCTCTACCCTGCTCCTCCCAACATACTGGAGGCCAGCACTCCTTCCTGCCCGGACAAGCCAGGGCACTGCTGCCGTCTGAGTCCCATGGCCCCCAGTCATCCCTGCTGAGCCTCAGAGGTCTTACCCGACCATGCCATCCTCCATCCTCTCACTCGGATCGAATCATCCACTTAGATCTGTCCCCTACTGCTCCTGCACCATCTCAACTAGCTCTAAAACTTCCTACCTTGATAATTTCAGACCTTCAGGAACTTGGTAATCAGTATTCTTACACTTTTCACAAGGTCTCCCCAGTGCGCCATGGGATATGGCATATAACAGCAGGGCAATCTGAAGACCTGAGGTGTAACATCAGTATTGTGTGTGTAGTACTTAGCGAGCCAGTCGCTTACATGGATGTGCGTAACACCACAATCAAGGTCTAGAAAGTGGCCTGAGAATAATTCAGCTTGATAGGAAATATGCTTATCATGGACCCTGGGTTCAATCCTTAGCGTTGTATACAACCAGCAGGTGCAGGACTTAGAACATGGCACAGCCTAGGAAAGCCTCAGGCTACTGGGAGGGAGCAGGTTTCTGGAGGCAATGGATACCCTTATGCCCACTTGGTCCCCTGAAGCCCAGGGCTCAGCCATCTTTAAGCCTCAGGGGATACCACATCACACCACAGGGCAGCTTCTCTTACACAGAAAGTCACAGTCTAGCTGTCTACTTCCAAACACTTTAACAGACACAGCCACAAGTTTGCTTTCTCGAATAGAATTGTATTACAAACACTTTTTATAAGTATAAATGCATACTTCTATAAATATAGAAGTATAAAATGGCAAACATGAACCTTCACCCCATTCATCTCACTGACGTTCTTAAACCTTAAAACAAGTACAGAAGAATCTTTCTCCACATTGCTTTAAAAAAAAAAAAAAATGCCTACTAGCAAACACAGACGTGTTTCATGAGGTGATACAAAGGGGCCTCCATTCCAGCCCCGGTCCTGAGGGGAGGGAGGCCTGTTTTCTTTTTGGATTCTGGACCCCGGGATGTCCCCTGAGCACAGAGACCAGAGACTGTGACACTGCCTCCTCCGTGACAGGAACTTGAGAGGAGTTTGGAAACCATTTTGCTATGGAGTAAACAGCCAAGCCTGCTGAGTTGTGGTCTAAGGAGACTTCTCCTTTTTCAACCTCATTTTGCTGGGGGCACAAGTGGCTCTCACATTTGGGGCCTTTCGAGACTTTACTTTCAACGATTACAGAAAGGAGAGAAGAAATTAACAATGCCCCCATCTTTTCCTTCTTTTGGGCGTGGGGAGATGATGGGCTCTCATGTGGTCCGGGCTGGCCTTAAACTTGATGTGTAGCCGAGGAGAGCCTTCAACTCCTGAGTCTCCTGCCTCTACCTCACCAATGCTGGAATTATAGGCATGTAGCAAGGGTGCCCCATTTCTGTCCAGGGAGATGGCCAAGCCCCCTTGACGGCAGAACTCTTCCACTCAGCCATTCTTGGGAGTTGCCCCAAAGTAAACACACATACGCAGATGCCTGTGTGTGTGAGAGAGCGTTTACATGTATCTACATGAACAAGACTATATGGGACCACACGCCTCCAAGCCCTGGGGAAAGGATGTCTTGTGTGTGTGCTACTTGTTAACAAAGTAGGGGATGGAGGTGCAGAAAACTGTTAGAAAGTCTCAGTGCTGCTGGGCCAGGGAGGAAGGTTCCCTGATGACATACATCATCCTGGTGGCCTTGCTGGAGGCACTGTAAGTGATAGGCATGTCAGAGGACAGGACCCCACTTCAAGCGAGGCAAACGGAGACATGTGCAGAGACGCAGCCACACGGAAAGGAAAAGCAGTCCCAGTTCCCAGTGACCACTGGACACGGGGCTGAGGCTGGGGGGGGGCGGGTCAAAGATGCCGATAGGCCAGTTTCAGAGAATCCGGGCCAAAGTCAGCTCACCTCCCCATAGCCCTGTGAAAGGAGGAACAGGAAGATGAGGCCGACATGGACGCAATCATCCTGGCAAGGATGTGGTCCCATAATCAGCTCTCCTTCAGCAAGGGCCATGCCTCCCCATGTTCCTGCCTCATCGCCACATCCCGTTTCTCAGGTGGAGAAACTGAGGCCAAAGATGGCTCAGACGTAGCTCAGCCGGTCCCCTACTTAGGCTCAACCAACCCTGGTGATCGCTGTGCTGGCTGACAACCCAGCAAGCATCACTCACACCATTCAAGACTTGAAAGATGGTGTCCAGATGAGGTTTGGCTGCTGCAGAAGCATCTGCAGGGGTAGAACCTCCAGCGATGGGCAGACCACAAATTTCCTCCTACAATGCCAGAGGAGGCGAGCAGAAGAGTAAGGACAGACTGACAGACCTAGGGCCGCCAGGGCCATCTTCAGGGCAGGGACAAAGCCTTGGCAAGGCGGGTCCAGAACCAGGACTTGGTGCAAGGATTGGTATAGTCACAGATAGTGATGAACCGCAGGATGCTGGGGAAGTCCTTCTTCATTGCCTTGTATTTGATGGGAATCAGTCGCTTCTGTTGGACACCTAGAGGCCAAAGGGTGAGGTATTGGGACCTGGTTCCTGCCCTATGGTGGACAGACCCAGTCTCCAAAGCAAGGGGTAACAGCAGCACTCCACCAGCTAGGTACCCATGGTTCATATCCAGAACATAAAGAGTTCACAGATACAGCCCCTCAGAGATCTGGCATGCAGGACCACTCAGAGATTGGTCCTGCATTCTTGGTCTGGAATCTTAAGGCTATTCCCCCCCCCCCTCTGAGCAAAGCCAGTCTAAGCTTACCTGGAGATAGGCTGAGAGCAAACTTGGTCTGGAAGTCACATTCCTTGCTCTGTAGGTAATCGTCAGACACAACCACCACCATCCGGCGACACCTGAGGGACAGTAGCAGTGGGCAGGCATTGTGGTGACTTTCCTCAGCTTACCTTTAGAGGACAGCCTTGGGGACGACCACCGTACCCGGTAGAGAGCCCAGCTGGCAGAAGAGGCAAGCATCTGGCCCTCTAGGTTTTAGGTACCTGCCCCCTCTTGGATGCATAACCAACCTTTTCTCGATGAGTTCACTGGCAATGGACCAGACACAGGTGCCTGGCAGGACATCACGGTCGGACACACACAACTTCAGCCGATAGTCTGTCTGCTCTAGTTGTCTGATCATCTCCTGCACAAACTCAATATCACTAGGGCAGTAGCAGATGAAGGCGTCGAAAAGCTCTGGTGTTTGTCCTGAGGACAGGGGACAAGGGTAACGGTCAGCCGTCTGCAGGAAGGTCTGGAAGGAGCCCAGCCTGGAGTCATCCCAAAGAGATGTCTTACACGTGCCCTTCCCACCAGTGAAAAGATAACTCCCTCCCAGATGAAATCTGGCTAACTATCGTGGAGACCTGCCATTACAGTCTCAGAAGCACTCAGAGATAGGGCTGCTGCTATTCCCATTTCTTGGATAGGGAAGCCAAGACTCAGAAAGAATCTCTGGTCCAGGTCCGTCCATCTGTGTTCCAATATCTATGTTCTGCACACCACTCACCCTGGGGCTGTGGCCCACCTGTCCTACCCCGGGGAACAACACTGGGCGCTTACCCAGGGGGTCGTCCAGAGTGGTGATGCCCTCCAGCTCCTTTGTTTGTGGGACACTGCTCTCCACTCTGGCCACCTGTAAGGGTTTCTCAGATTCCTGCTTGTCCTGATTCCGTATGTATTTCTTGCAGTCTTCCACTGTGGAGAAGAGACAGGGTCTTCGCGCCTTCCCAGATGCCCCAGGCTGCTGTACACACTCAGCATCTACATCCTGTCTTTGTTCCACTGGCCTGTTTGTGCTCTGGGCCTTCTCAGGTAGCCACTAGTGCCACGGACAGCTCTGACTAACCATTGCTCCCTTTCTGACTCCTCCACCCCAAAAAAGAAAAAAAAAAAAGTGTGCATCCAGGAGGCCACCAAAGTCCTGCTGGCACCCGCCTCTCACCCTGCATCCTGCATCCCTCCCTAATGCTCTTGAGGATGGCTCTAAGTTGGGCATCTTGCAGGATGCAGGGTAGAAAGGAATGCCAGTAGGGCTCGGTACCCGGTTAGTGCTCAGTGAGGGTGGTGGCCCCCACCTCGCAAGGTGTACCTAACTGTAGGCAGGGGTGCTGTGTTGAGTGCCACCGGGTGACAGAAAGGGCTTTAGTCCTTCACCTGTCCTGTTGCTCCTGGCGCAGCTGAGGTACCCCCAGAGAAGCAGACCTTGATTCCTGGCCCAATTAGACGACTCATTCCACACCCTTTCCCTATATCAGGGGTTCTGAACCCTCTCCCAAATCCTAGGCTGTCCTGCATATAGACAGCAAATTTCCCTCCCTCCCCAGCACACCTCAGAAAAATGAAACAAGACTGATAGGCCAAGGCCAGCTTCCTCGACCATTGGCACCAAGCCAGAAAGCACGAGTCCTCACCGATGCTGGGTCCCAGCTCCAGCAGTATGTCCTCACGGCCCAGCGCGGCCAGCATCTCTAACAGCCTGCCGACCGTCGCGCCAGGGCGCCCCTGCCAGGCATCCAACAAACTGCGGGTGGGGTCAGGGCGCGTCTCCAGCTGTCGGATCTCTAAGTACTCGAAGCCCATCTCCTCCGCCAGCACAGTCCAGTCGGCCGCCACCGGCGTCCGCACGTTCAAGAACAGCGAGAGACGGCGCCGCACTCGCACGTTGAGCGCGGCCAAGGGTAGGGAGGACATGGAGGAGTCCAGGGACACCGATCCCACGCAGGGGCCTCCCGCAGACATGGCGAGCCACCCTGAGCTTCGCTGAGGTCCAGCCCGCTCTCCCGCCGAGCTTCCTTCCTACTTCCCCTAGGGTTCCTTTCAGCCCCGCCTCCTCTCGCTTTCCGAGAAGCTCCGCCCTGTGCTAGAATCTGGAGTCCCCAGCTCTTGAGCGCAGTTGGGGCGCCCTGCCACTGCCCACGGAGTGTGTTTGCGTATGCACCTGAACACGGGGCAAAGCATGGGGAGGCGAATCAGCCTTGTGTGGGACGTGAAGGAGTCACAGCCCTTACGTGCAGTAACCTGTATTCTAGTAATGGGGTGGAAAGAGACAGACCGTGGCTTCGGAAGTGGTAACGTGAAGCCTCAATCTGCACCCGGCCATCTGGAGCAAGTGGTAACTGCAGTTTAAAGGAGAAGGCCACAACCCTACCCGCAAGTCGGCTTTTAGGGCATCCTGTCCTTTGGTATCTGAGGCAAACCCCAGTTCTACCCTTTCGGGATCTGCAAAAAACACGCGGACCTACCACCGTTAATTTACTCAGTCTATTTAGGTGTCAGTCTCGGACGCAGGGTCTCCACCCCTCCCCACCTTTGCAGAATTCCTGCGGGGATGTGGTCATTAATAACACCATCCCAAACAGACTTTAAAGAGGCTTAAGACGCGTGGGACGCGCTACAGTTAGAACCTGGCTGCCATTCAGCACATTGGTAAAAATCGGTTCTCCATACCAGCAGGGAAACAAATATTGCTCTGCTTTCTGAGGGGGCTTCTGTAACAGTTCAACGCCTTGGGCCGAACCAGGCGCCGCAACATTAACAACGTTCGCGGCCCTGAGTTTTGGGACCCGGGACGGAGCAGAGCAGAGCGTTTTCGCCAGCTCTCCCAGCAAAGGGAGAAGCAGCCTTGTGCCGGGCTCCGCCTTTCTGCTGCTGCGCGCTGGGCTCAGGGCTTTGGAGGAAGGGCTTCCTTGAGGCAGAGTTCATCTTAGGAACCCAGAAATTTGGAGTGCCTCCTTCCCGTGAGTCCGCAACCGGTTGCGCAAACTTAAGTTTCCAGTCTGCGTTTCTGGGCGAGACTTAAGGGCGCACGTTCTGATTGGACCCCGTAGGACTGGAGGGCGGGGCTTTCAGTGGAAAGATCCTTGGGCGGGGCTCTGGGTCGAGGGGGCGTGCCCTCAAGCAGACTCCCCTTAATCTAATTGGTTGTGTCTGGGAGTGGGAGGGTCCCATAGAAACCCCACCCCGCCACTCGCTGTGTTATACCCGGTTGTGAGCAACTTTTAGGCCTCAAGAGGCAGGTCCCTGCGCCTGTCTTTTGTTCGTCCAGCTCCGCACCCAGCGCCCAGGCCAATCCTCGGGACCCACCTCCGCGATGCATCGGCTGCAGGTAGTGCTGGGCCACCTGGCCGGCCGGCCCGAGTCGAGCTCCGCGATGCAAGCCGCGCCCTGCTCCGCGGGCTTCCTGCAGGCCTCGGCCAACGACGTGGTGGTGGTGCACGGACGGCGCACCCCGATCGGCCGTGCTGGCCGCGGCGGCTTCAAGGTGAGGCCCCTCGGGCGGGCGAGGGGTGCAGAAGGCGGCCAGTGCGGGTGGGACCCTGCCCCCCTGGGGTGGGGTGACCGCAGAGTCCCCGGTGGGGATGCAGGAGCGGGGCTCACAGCCGTCGCCGCGCTTCGCCCTGCAGGACACCACCCCGGACGAGCTTCTGTCGGCTGTGTTGACCGCGGTTCTCCAGGATGTGAAGCTAAAGCCTGAGGTGCTGGGTGACATCTCCGTGGGTGAGCTCACCTGCCGGGCCCTCTCCGCCCTCCCTCCCGGGGCCTCCCCTTTTGTCCGCGAACCTGGGTTTCACTGAGCAAGACTTGAAGGACGCCACTAATTTCAGGGGGACGACCTGGGATGGCCTGTGTCCCACACCAGGTCACTGGACGTGGGAAAAGCAGGAACATCCTGTACTAGAAGCTTTAAAACATTGGTTCTCAGTCTGTGGGTCGCGACCCCTTCTAGACACAGATATTTACATTAGGCTTCATAACAGTAGCAAAATTACAGTTATGGAGTAGCAACAAAATAATGTTATGGTTGGGGGTCAGCGCAACATGAGGAAGTGTATTGGAGAGTCTCATAGCCTTAGGAAGGTTGAGAAGCACTGTTCTAAAGCCCTGATGTTTAGTTGGTGGCGCATGCCTTTAATCCCAGCACTGGGGAGCAGAGGCAGGTGGATCTCTGTGAGTTCGAGGCCAGCCTGATCGAGTTCCAGGACAGGCTCCAAAACAATACAGAGAAACCCTGTCTCGAAAAACAAAACAAAAGCCCTGATGTTCCTGGAGACCCCAGGAGGTGGGAGGCCACGGTTCTCCACCAACATTGACATCCTGTCTGTCAGAACCATTAGTCCAGTCTAGTTGGGCTACAGGCTGAGACGTTCCCCAACCCTGTGCTAACCCCTGCTCTTCCTGAACTAAAACAACATTGTAGGACAGGGCTCTGTCTGGGGGGTGCCGGCCAGTTCCCCCCTCCCGCTGTGACACGGGGCGCGGAGGAGGACACTTGGGGAGGTGAGCCGTGCAGACTCCCTTCCCTCACCCACAGTTCCCAGGCTTTGCACCGTGTGCCTCTTACCCTAGATGCTCGCCTGTTGCCAGGCAAGCAGGCCAGCGGCCGCTGTGCTGATTTGGAGGCACACGCCTTGGGAAGCATGCTGGTGTCCCTCCAGCGCTGGGCTGGTGGATGACAGGCGTTGGTAGCTGGCTCCCTACTCCTCAAACTCTGCACTTCTACAGTTTTAAGTGAGCCTGGGGAAATTCTAAAGTGATCTGAAGAAATATCTGGAACATATATTTGGAACTCACAACTTAACATTATTACGCAAAACATTACTGACTAAGATTTCTGTCCACAGGCAATGTACTTCAGCCAGGAGCTGGGGCCGTCATGGCACGCATTGCCCAGTTTCTGAGGTAACCCTTCTACCTCTACTGGGGTTCTAGAACCATTGACCAGTCTGTCGGTGACAGGCTAAGCAGGTTGGACTCTACATATGAAATCAACCAAAATCCTTGGATCGAACTTTTCTCCTACTTTGAAGGGTGTGTTACCTGGCACAGAGCCAGGACACCTAGGGCTTTGAGAACTAGAGCCTGGTTTTTCCCAAAGCCAACTTGCTGCTTACCCTTTGGACGTGTGGACTCTGTCCTCTTGTTTCAGGCAAATAATCGCATAACCGTGTTGGTCCGTGACTTTGTCCCCATTCCTTCCTGAGCAGCCGGACAACTCTGGGCTCAGCCTGAGGGTGGGGTGGGGTGGGGAGGGAGCCAGGGGGGAGCCCTGGCCATCTTTCGGTTCAGTTACTTCCACGTGCAGATTGAAGGCCTTCCTCCCTCGGGTAGATGAGACGTGATAGCAGCACTGGCCAGAGTCAGAACAGGGCAAAGAGCAGAATACGTAGAGGTTAGAAGGGGCTCAGACTTGGCCTGGGATGGAACGCCTCCCCATCCCTCTTGCAACTTTCCATCCTCATCTCCTGCCGGCTTCCTCACTATGACTTTCCCCGTTCATCTAACCTGTCTGCCTTCCATTCGCGCTACTCTGCCCAATCTGTCCCCTCCTCGCCTTGCTTTACCAACGCCCCTGCCCAAACGTCTTTGGAGACTGGCTCTCAAGTGTCACAAGAGTGGCATTCTTGTCCAGTGGTTGCTAAGGGTTGCTGTGTCTCCCAGTGCTGTGGCTTTGCCATCTGTCCTGTTATTTCCATCTCTGACAACGAACTGATTTTCTGTGTATTGGTTGGGCACCCTCTGGGGCTCAGGACTGTTGGTCTCTTGGCCTCCTTAACGCAGTACCTCTCATTGGATGGCAACTTGGTGCCTTGGGCGTAAGGGCTTGTAACGAAGGGTGTATTAAGCCTGAAAAGCCGTTACCGAGAGTCCGCACTGAGAGTTTCCAAGCCTGACCATACAGCAGAGTTAGCAAAATTCTCAAGGAAGTTTCTGGGCTTGCCTAAGGAGGCACTATAAATGAAGTTTTGTACTGTTGGCCAAGATGAGGTATCTACCCAGAGGGGCAGCTGAGGTAGCTCTCAGAGCTGAGCCCAGCCAGTGTCGAAGTCCAAGGAGTACCCAGTACTAAGAACATGCCAGAAACACTTTTCCTCTCAGAGACCGAGAACAGGTACACAGGTATGGCCAGGTGACAGAGATGGTTGGAGGCCTCATCTGTGAGATAGCTCTTAGACCGGTGCCCGGTGTCTGTGGGCCACAGAGATGTCTACTTTTCTTTGTCAAGTTGTCAGAAGATGAGGAAGAATGCCTGTGGCCCTAACAAGCTTTCCCTGCCTGAGTTTAGAATCACAAGGTAGAGCAGGGCATGTGTTTGGGGACCCGGGTTGCAAGTGTCTGTAAGTGACAAGGCTTGCCAGTCATTGTCCCCTCCTTTACGGATAAGGCCGCCTGTTATCCCTCTGGTCTGTACACACTGCAATGGGCCATGAAGGGGCCCGGGAGCCTCTCGGGGCCTGCTTCCTAAGAGGCTGTGGCATGTTCGTTCCGGGATGGATGCTCTCCAGGACTGACTTCCATCTCCCCTTCTCTCCCAGTGACATTCCAGAGACTGTCCCTTTGTCCACCGTCAACAGACAGTGTTCGTCAGGGCTGCAGGCAGTGGCCAACATCGCTGGTAAGTTGTGACTGAGGTGCCCGTAGGCCCGGACACCTTGTTCCTTTCTTGTGTTTGTTTTGTTTTGTTTGAAACAGTTTCTCTGTGTAGCTCTGTCTGTCCTGGAACTTGCTCTGTAGACCAGGCTGTCCTGGAACTCAGAGATCCGCCTGCCTCTTCCTGAGAGCTGGGTTAAAGGTGAGCGCCACCACCACTGGCTCTGACTTTGGTTCTTGACCCTAGGCAGAGAGGAGTGGGGAGCACCCACTGTCACACCCCAACTCTTGTGGGTGCTCCTGGGTCTTCTGTGAGGCTTGGTGAAGGTACCCCAAGAGCAGGGGAACGGGCTGTGCTGCTCCGGGGCAGGCCCACTCTGGCCACGGATGGTCATGAAGTGCTTTTGTTGCAGGTGGCATCAGAAATGGGTCTTATGACATTGGCATGGCCTGTGGGTAAGACTGTCTTCCTGCCGGAACTCATTAACCAAAAACTGATCAAACTAATTTTCCTCTCCTCGGTTCTGAGGGGCCATGATTCTCCCTGCCCACCACAGCAGCTGGCTGGCTGGGCTCCCAGAAATGTGTCAGGAGCTGCCCAAGCTGTGGGCTGCTCAGGGATGGTCTGGTCTCAGCACCAGCAGTGGAGAGAGTTGGTCTTAAGGTTGCCTGGGAATCTGCCAGAGGGGAGACGTGGCTGAGCACGCAGAGCCAGCACTGCACTGGAGAATGCCTTCCATGGCTCTCGTGTGCTCTGTTCATGTTGAGACAAGAGTATCAGTTTTGGTCCCCTAAACCCAGGGACGCACAGAGCAAAGCGTAGTGGCTCCTGCCTGTCCATCCCAGCCAGTGGGAAGACAGAGATGGCAGGATCTGAGGCTAGAAGGCAGCCTGCCTGAAGCCAGGGACCGCTTTGACTAACTGTCTTACTAGACGGTCCATGCACTTGCCACCAACCTGGCACTCTGGTTGCTGCTGGACTCTGAGGGACAGACTGTCCCCACCTAGATTAGTCTTACTTCTGCCTGCAGAAATTAACTTGGAAGTGACTCCAAGGGAGGACAGGGTGTTGGGCCTAGACCTGGGGTGTCTGCAGCTGGAAAGATCTAAGGGAGGCCGAGGCAGAGCTGCAGGGGCCAGCGCCTTCCATGTCCTCTCTGCAGTGTTCCTTGTCAGGGAGCATTGCTGGTCTGTGACCAGATCTTAGCTGCCCTTCACTGAGCTGTCCTCAACTGTGTCAGTAGGATAACAGGCAACATCCATACATGGAAACCGTGCCGGGCAAAGGTCACAGCCAGCCTGCCTTTTGCTGGTCCTCGCCTTTGTCATAACAAGGACAGCAGATGGGTGACATGGGTTCCTTGGGGGATTCAAGTCCCAGTCAGCTTGAGGACCCAGTTTTGGGTCTGGAGGATGCTCACATCGCATCCTGACCGCGCCCTAGTCTTTGAGAGTGCAGCTTGCCCGGGGCCTGTTGGCTGAGCGTTATCTCTGGGGCCAGACTGTCTAGTTATGGTCCAGGTTGGACAGCTATGGGCCAGCCCCTCACCAATGAGACCTCACTGTCCCCATCTGTATAAGGGGGACACTTACTCAGCTAACACAGTGGTCTGTGTCGTGTGGTGGCGCTGTTTAAAGGGCTCTTACACTTGAAAGGGTTTGAGCTAAAGGAAGGAAAACTCAGTTAAGGTCATCACCATCATCATAAAGCTTCACACCCCCCCCCCTGCACACACACACACCCTTTCTGAGTCCTCTACACCACTCTCTGTCCATCCTGGCTGTCTGTCCAGTCAGTTCTCCCTTTGATTGACATTAACCTTGTGCTTGTTTGGAAGAACTCTCTGCCTTCTCCTCTTGACTTTGAAGTTACTGAGCACTTGGCCTAACTCAGGGCATGTGCCTTGTGCTAGGGGGTCGGGAACCAGGAGGCTGCCCCGGGAGGGGTGGGAGGAGCAGCCAATTTCCTGCCTTGGCCCTGGGAGTGTGTCTGACCAGGCTTGAGGGAGGGAGGGCTCAGCTGCCCTGTAACCTCCATCTGCCTCATGGGCATCTGCCTTTCGCAGGCTTCCTAGACAGCTTGCCACATTCCTCGAGGGCTGTCTAAAACTGCTCAGAATTCAGCTGGCCACCCCTGGGGCTTCCTCCCTAGTACTGAAGTCACTCCTCCTCCTTAGGGTGGAGTCCATGTCTCTGTCTGACAGAGGGAACCCTGGGAATGTTTCTTCTCGCCTGCTGGAGAATGAGAAGGCCAGAGATTGCCTGATTCCTATGGGGTGAGTGCCCACAGGAAGGTGTGCCTGCGTGTGCCCAGCCACTGATCTGCCTGTCCTCGACCAGACACCGGAGAGTTTTCTCCTCTGTGGCTGGCAGGACTAGCCTTGTCTTCTTCCTCTAGGTGTCATATGCTCTGTAGGACGTGGATATGGGACTAATGCTGCCCTTGGCTTTCCTTTCCTAAGCCCCGCCCCCACTCAACCCCAACCCCCCCCCCCACACTCACACACAGTCCTCTGTGATTCCACAAGTTTCCAAATGTGGCTCATCCTGCATCACCCTGTCTGAGGTGCTATGGTAGCAGTCCCCAAAGCCTTGGAGGCCTCAAGAGTTGAGAACGTGGACGCTTGGATTCCTTACATGCAGGGGAGGGACTCAGCCTGTGAGATGCAGTGTGGGAGTCTGTGCCCTCTCTGCAGTGCCTTAGTTCTACAGCCATGACTGTGAGCTCTGCGCAGTGAGTGTTCAAGGTCAAGGGACTCTGGGGAGGCTGCTCATGTGAGGACTCCAGACTGACCTGGCTGTGTCCACATCCTGTGTTTCCACGAGTACGTAGGAGAAACTGAGGCCAGTAGTACCCCCAGCCTCCCTCCAGCCCTTGTCTTAGGGCTGAGGCAGCTCATGCAGGGGACAGTTCCTTTTGTAGGCCCCTCATTCAGGCTGCTCTACCCTTTAAGAGGGTGACTTTGAAGTGTGAATGTGTGAGCATCTGTTGACATGGGTGCTTGATATCCATGATGAGCCAGGAGTCCCTGCAGCATGGACTGGAAGCTGTCTCTGACCTGGGTGTCCAGAGGTGCAGGCACAGGCCTTCAGTATGGCCCCACCCTGAGGCGAGCAGACCCACAGCCGCCCGCTTTGCTTGTTCGTGTCTAGGATAACCTCGGAGAACGTGGCTGAGCGTTTCGGCATTTCTCGGCAGAAGCAGGATGCCTTCGCTCTGGCCTCCCAGCAGAAGTGAGTGGGGCTCGGGTGGAGGCTGGGTCACGGGGCCAGCAGAGTATCAGGGAGATGGGCTAGGGCACTGTCTTCCCGGATTACAGAATAGGTCTGAGTGTGGGGAGGTGACCCCAGGCAAACTGAGCTGCCATCAGAGAAATACAGAGCCTCAGATCTCTGGGCAGGCGAGGGTGGCCAGCCTAGCTGTATGAAGAGGAGACAGCGAGGAGAAGCAGCTAGAAGTCTGTGGTCCAGCTCCCTGGACCCCAAAACAGAAATGAGACCCTGCCTCTCACAAGGCAGGGGAGAGGTGGCTCTCAGAGTTGACCTCTGACCCCTACATGCATGCTGTGGTATGTGTGTGTATTCAAGCACGCATGCGTGTGCACACACACACATGCATGCACATGGGCTCATGCACACACACACACACACACACACACACACACACACACGAAATTTAATGTTAACTCCCTCCTCCCCTTTGAGGTGGGAATTAGACATGATCTAGAGCTGTGGGGCAGATGAAGAAAGGGACCTGGGTGGCCTCAGGCATGCTGTCACTGCCAGAAAGGAGGTGAGGGTCCTGAGGAATTCCTTCCAATCAGAGCTCTCCAAGGGCCAAGTACATTCCCAGACTTCACACCCTTCAGTTCCTGTAGGCTAGGGACAGGCAGGATGGAGCCCACACTTGCCTGCCTCTCACTGTCCATGGTGCTGGCAGGGCAGCGAGAGCCCAGAGCAGGGGCTGTTTCCAAGCTGAGATCGTGCCTGTGACAGCCACCATCCTTGATGACAAGGGCAACAAGAAAACCGTCACTGTGTCCCAGGATGAGGGTGTCCGCCCCAGCACCACCATGGAGGGCCTGGCCAAGCTGAAGCCTGCCTTCAAGGATGGAGGCTCTACCACAGCTGGTGCGTGTGGGCCAGGAATAGGGCAGGTGGAGGTGGCCTGCTCTGCTCTGAGACCTGGGGCTGACCGGGCCCCTTGGCAAGGAGCTGGCTCTCCTCAGCTCCGCCTGACGCCTCCCCCGCTCCTCCCCTAGGAAACTCCAGTCAGGTGAGCGATGGGGCAGCTGCCGTCCTGCTGGCCCGGAGGTCCAAGGCTGAAGAATTGGGCCTTCCCGTCCTCGGGGTCCTGAGGTCCTATGCAGTGGTCGGCGTCCCTCCTGACATCATGGGCATCGGTCCTGCCTATGCCATCCCTGCAGCCTTGCAGAAAGCAGGTGAGGCGCCTCCCTGTCACCCTGTACCTGGACTCTCCGTACCTGTGTCTGGACTGGGGTTGCTGGGTTTGACCCTGTGGGTGCTCTGGAAGGAAGGTGGGTCGGGCTAGCATCCCAAGTCCACGGCCTCCCTAACCTACCACTGGGGCCCACTGGCCTGGCACACCGTGGACCACCGGAGCCATACGTGGGGTGGAGCCCAGAGGAAATCAGAGTCCTGCCCATGCCTGTGATCTCTGGTCTGAATCTTGCCTGCAGGGCTGACTGTGAATGACATAGACATCTTTGAGATCAATGAGGCCTTTGCAAGTCAGGTGAGCCCGGGTGTGCTGGTGGGATCCCTCGGGCCAGTGGCTCAGAGCGGATGGAGGCTTCAGCTCCCGCCCTGCTCCTTCCAGGCCCTCTACTGTGTGGAGAAGCTGGGGATTCCTGCAGAGAAGGTGAACCCCCTGGGGGGTGCCATCGCCCTGGGCCACCCCCTGGGCTGCACCGGGGCAAGGCAGGTGGTCACGCTGCTCAATGAACTGAAGCGACGTGGGCGACGGTGAGGCTGCTCCCTGTGGAGTGTTGTGCGGTGTTTGGGCTGGGGTGTCTGGTCGCTGGGGCTTGGGGAGGTGAGAACACACAGGCATTCCGAACTAGGGAAGTCGGGGTGGTGAGACCCGCCTTCCCGGTGACCTGCTTAAAAGGCAGCACAACCTGTGGACGGTATCTGCCGCCTGGGCGTGTGTGTGCACGTGTGCGTGTGTACGTGTGCGTGCGTGCGTGCATGTGTCTGTCTGTCTGTCTGGGGCTCAGTTCCCACAGATCTGCTGTGTTCATCTGTCCATGAGTCCTTGTAGCTGCAGCTCTGCCTGGTGAGGGCATGGGGTGGGGCCAGGCTCTGCCCAGCCAACGCAGGTTCTTTTCCCCAGGGCCTATGGAGTGGTGTCCATGTGCATCGGGACGGGGATGGGAGCCGCTGCTGTCTTTGAATACCCTGGGAACTGAGGCCCTGGCTGCAGGCGCTGCCCAGAGTCCTACAGTGGTGGCCAGAGAGGGACTCTACGGAATTGGGGGACACCCAGCCCTGGAGGGGTGTGTCACAGCACTTTCATTTAAAACGCAATCACTGGTGGCACAAAGAGGTGGGACCCCCCCCCGACAAGTGCCCCAATCTGTGTTAGTGAGGATGGGACACCCTGGTTGCAACGTCATTGCGTCCCTTGAGGGGCTGTGCCTCCTTTATGGTGGGATAGATGTAGTAAATGTGTGTTGTCTCGATTTGGTGGCTGTCATTTCCTTCAGGGTTCATTCTGTGTGATCTGCATAGTGTCTAAGAGCCGTGGTCTCCCTAGTGATCTAGCAGAGTGCAAGCTTTGGAGACCTGTCATGGCGGGACCCCAGCTGATACCGTTACCCTCATCCCAGGGACCATGCAGCCCTCAGCCACTGCCCTGCTCTCCAGTCTTGGCCGTGTTGAGTTCTTTAGCTAGCGCTGAGGCCGGGGCTCGATACCTTTGATCGGTTAAGGCGCCGTGAATAGGAGGGGCCACCCCATCCCAACATCCGGTGTCCCACAGCTGCATCCGGCAGCCTTCCACCGCCTGGATTCAGGATGGCCCGGCACTCCTGGGGGTAGGCAGTGGTGATAGGTGAGATCAGGCAGTTCCAGCCCCAGCCGGTGCCCAGGCCCTGTGGGCAGTGCCCCAGAAGCCAGTGGCAGCTTTCACCTGTCTGTGAAGGAACCCTGCAACAGGCGGGAGATGCTAACCCCCAGGCCTTAGCTTCCATGCCCTGCACAGAGAGAAGAGCACACCACGGGGCCCTCCATGTGTTGTCCCCCAGGACTTCATCTGCCCTCAGTCTAGTCCTGACTCACAGATGTCACCTGTGGTCTTGCCAGCAAGGTGACCGGGGACTGGTGGACCCCAGGAGTGACCGGTGCCACCGATCTTGAGAAGCCTGTCTGCATAGCCAGGGCCCAACAACCTTGCTAGGTGTCTTTTCCGGTCCCACTGAGGAGCAGTGGACAGGTGTGAAGGCGCCACACAGCCACCCACACGGGCCAGTTGAGGTTCCAGCAGTCACCGAGGCTCGTCAGGTAGACCTCCTGGGCGTGCAGGCTTGCTGCTAGTTGGCAAGGCAGGTTCTGAAGTCTACCCAGCTGATGGAGAGCTGCAACCCTAACACACACAGCAACCCGCAGGGGCATGCCTTGGAGCCCAAGCCTATGACTCGGGGGAGAAGTCCCCTCCCTGGGGTGGACTTGTAAGCTGGGGTCCCTGGGACACTGATGCTTCTGAACAGAGCCAAGGAGAGCAGATGGCAGGGAGCTGGCATTGCCACAAAAGCCAGAGGTGCAGGTAGGGTTCCACAGAGGACAGAGGGTCAGAGGGCACATGCTGTCAGCCTCCGGGGAAGGGTCAGTGCTCTGCTCCAGGGTCGGCCGGTCAGTCAGCCATCGGACCTTCACCCTGGGCCATCTCCCTCCTGTGGAGCTGTCATATGACCTTTTCCTAAGGAGACATGAACAAATGACTCTTCAGATAGAGAGCCAGCAACAGGTCAAGGCTGACTCCACCTCAAGCTCAGCTTAATGAACCGAAGAGTTTTACCAAGGTTTCCCCCCAGGGGCAGGGGCAGCTTGTTGTAGGTCATGCCGCTGGAACAAATGTACTCCTCCCCTCCCTAGAAATGGTTAACTGACCCTTTCATGTCCCCGGGGGTGTGGGGGGCATGTCCTGAGTCCTCTCCCCTGTAGGATGCAATGTTAGTGGATCCAGCTCGTATGGCTCTCTTGAACCAGGGCTGCTGAGTGAGTGCTCAGGAACCCAACAGCCAGGAAGGTGGGTTCCACAGCAGCTGCTCCAGGCTTGGCCCTTGGCTCATTAGTATCTCCAATCTCAGGCACCTCAACAGTCCCCAGGTCACCCTGGTTCTGCTCTCCCCTTGGCCTCAGCTGCTGCCCAGGCTCGAGGCTGCAGGGTCCAAGCCAGGCGCTCTGTGGCTCCGTACTGACCCGTGACCTTTCTCCCTGGAGCAGTGCATAGCTCCCAGCTGTCTTGGGAGCTCACTGTCCCCACCCATCAGGCCTTTTCCCTTCAGTGTACTAGACTCAGGCTTCATCTTCAATTTCAAGGGAGAATGGTTGATTTTCACCCACCCACCCCTCACTCTCAGGGCAAGGCAGGCCTGGAAACAGCCCAGCCAAGCGCTGTCCCTAGGGGCCACCCCAGGAGCAGACCCCTGAGCAAACACCATCTCTCGCTCTGCTGAGTGTTCACTCCGGCAGAATCTGATAAGCCCAGAGCTTCTGGTAGGACAGTAGATGGGGATGTCAGCCCAGGTTGTTGAGGTCACGTGGGCTGCTCCGGCTGAAGCTGTCTCCTGATTTCTTGCTGGTGGCTGGCTACTGCAGGTCCAAGGATTTCCTGCTCAACACCTCCATGGGGCAGACTCCGCAGCGCCCCCACCTGGTCTGCATAGAAGACAGCTGGCTGTCCCTGCCCTCAGGAGTTGGAGGCTTGATGGGACAGAGTAAGGAAACTGCCCTTCTCACTTAGGGTGACCTGGGCTGAGGAGAGACTGGTTTTATTCTGAGGACATGAGGGGCCTGCTAGGACTCAGAAAGGAGCCATCCAAGGCTGTATTTTCTCCCACAGTGCTTCTGGTAGCTGTGGGGAGTTGGGCTATGGAACATGAGTGGGCTGATCTGCTGATCAGAAACTGGAACTCGGGCCAAACAGGGTAAGACATAGGTCAAAGACGACACTGAGCTGCGTTTCCCTCTCAAGAGCTGGGATTACAGGGTTGTGTCTCCACACCCGGCTGAACCACCAGTTGTTAAGAGGAAAGACCTAAGCTAGCAGAGTAATGTGTGCCCATAAATCCAGCACTTGCTGTGAGGTGGGGGCTGGGAGTCACGAGTTCGCTGAAGGTTCTAGACTACCTGTGAGTTTGAGGCAAGCCTAAGGAAGTCCTGTCATTGGAGATAAAGGACACCATATGGTCAACACACACATGAACTCAGTGGCCGTGGCAGTATGCACAGGGCCTGCGCGGGCCTGCTAGATGGGGTCCTAGAGCTTAGAGGAGGATTGAGTACAGGCCCCACCTAACCCAGAAGCAATCTTCAACTGATAACCTCTGCAAAAGAGTTTAGTTTTCTCCAAGGGAGTCTCGCTGGGAAGCAAACTACCTTTTGTTTTGGTTTGTTTTTCAACACAGGCCTTCTCTGTGTAGCTCAGGCTGTCCTGGAATCTCTGTAGACCAGGCTGGCCTCAAGCCTACCTGCTTCTGTCTCCCAAGCTAGAATTAAAGGCATGGTCACCACTGACAAACCATTAGGGGTAGGGCTGCGAGCCCAGCAGTAGATGACCAACAGGAAATTAACAGCATCTTTAGGGGTTCCTTGACTCATGGCGTCATGTCATAAAAATTACGTACATATGAAAAATTATACATCTTTTTTACCCTGCAGGCTCTTTTCGTATATATCATGGCTCCCCGTTTGGACTCCCCATTGTGCGAGTGAGCGCATCTGAGTCTGTATCTATTTCTTATGCCTTTTCTTGGGCTCTTTTCCTTCTGTTCATTTGTTTTGTCCTATTCCTAGGAGGCGCATGTCACTTCCATCACTCACCGCAGCCCGTCACTCCGTCACTCCACCCTCCATGGACCCTGGGCATCCGCACACAGGATATGCCCGTGCATGGATGCGCATACACATCCTTTTTAAATAATTAAAAAAAATAAATGTTTCTTTTAAAAGTTCCAATCAATCAGACTGTAATCTCAGCACTCGGGAGGCTGAGGCAGGAAGGTCGCTGTGAGTTTGAGGTCCATATAGTTCTAAGGCAGCGTGGTCTGAAGCATGAGACATTATGTCGCTCCAAAAGAGGTGGGGTAGGCTGAGAGGTGGCTCAGGGGATGATAATGTGCTATTTTATTCTTCTCTGTATGTTTTCCTTTTCTGTACCACTTCAGTCCATAAATTAAAAATTACAAGAAAACGACAGTGTAAAAGTCACCCCTGCCACCAGTTTCTGAGTCTCGTTCTCGGGTAATTTTCACGGATAATACAGACTTTTCTTTCATGTGTGTAGATGTACTGGCATTGAATGTTCACAGAGTAAAGAAAACAAGGCACACAAACCCCAGGGGATAAACACGTAAACTCAGAAAGAAGATTAACGTTTGGTTTTCCTAAACCAAATTTGCTTTTAAAGAGAGTACAAACAACAGGCACACCCCTGTTTGGGGAAAAAAAAAATAGGCACGTCTCCCCTCAGAGTTCTGTTTGCTTAAGCATCAAAGTCCACCATGCATTTCTCCAGCTGCAAACACTAACTCAGCTTTTTAAAAATCAGCGTCAGCTGCACAAGCTACTCATTTAACAGGAGGTGCAGCATCACCCTCCTCCACCTCGGACCAGGACTTGTGCAATGCTTGCCCGGATGGAAATGGTTGTTCAAAATATTCTTTTCACTCATAACAGCCTCCCACTGATTTAAAACTGATTTTATTTCTTCTGAGTCACAATAGACTGGAGATAGATTTGATTTCTGATATACCACAGGATGAAGTCTCCTGCATATATAGATATAATAAAAAATTACAGATACATAAAATAAATGATTGAATCTGAATTGTTGACGTATCTAATTCAGTCCCTAATTCCTGGTGGGTGGGTTTTGATTTTTCTTTCACAATGTTGGAGGTTGCACCTGCTAGGCCAGTATTCTATTGCCGAGCCACACCCCCAGGCATCTTGTTTTTTATTATTTTTTATTGTTGTTGTTTGAGCCAGGATTTTTCTGTGCAACCCTGGCTGTCCTGGAACTCACTCTGTAGACCAGGCTATCCTGGAACGTAGGGATCCGCCTGCCTCTGCCTCCCAAGTGTTGGGACTAAAGGTGTTCCCCACCCTACCCTGCCCAACACTCATTTTAATTTTCAGACAGAGATGGCCAAGTTGCTTAGGCTGGTCTTGAACTCACTCTGCAGACCAGGCTAGATGTGGGTGCTGGGACTCAAACTGAGATCCTCTGCAAGAGCAGTTTGTGCTCTTAGCCATGGAGTCATCTCTCCAGCCCATCTCTCTCAGAGCCTCTCAGCCTTTGTGCTTCAAGTCAAATATTAAAATAGCTTGAGCCATCAAGATGGCTCAGTGGTTAGGGCCCTCGACGGCAAGCCTGAGGCCCCTACTTTCACCCCGGAATCCACCGGGTAGAACCTGTTTCTACACACTGACCCGTGACTGTTATGCACACGCCATCGTGAACCCTACATAATAAATGTAAAAACAAAAATCTGACTCTGCTTTATGTTGGCTAGCCCTGAGGTTCTCCCGGGCAATTAATTCAGCCTGGCCTCAGTTGAGTGACTAAAAGATTGGGGGAACTCCTCAAACTCCTGTGTGTTCCCCGGGTGGAGTTACTTACGCCATTTTCTCTGTACCCCTCGACAGCTTTCTAGCTAAATGCCAGCCTGAGTCTCTTTTCTTGTCTCCAACTAAGAGTATGAAACCCCTCTCCAGGTGGCACTGGCCTCTTGTGGATTTCATCATTGGCTTAATTAATTAATTAAAATTTGAGACTGAGTAGGCCTAGCTGTCCTAGAACTTTCTACGTAGACTAGGTTATCCCTGCCTCACAGAGATCGGCCTGCCTCTGCCTCCAGAATGCAAAGGCCTGATTGGCCTCGTATTTATCATGTATACCGCGTTCTGCCTGCACCTATGCCTGCACGCCAGAAGAGGGCGCCAGACTTCATTGTAGGAACCGCTGGAGGAGCAGTCAGCGCTCTTAACCTCTGAGCCATCCCTCCAGCCCCCTGTTTATCTCACTGAATCCACAGCTTTCCTGGCCTCATCCACCCCTGACTTTGGGCTGCCAAGCTCTTTTCCAGTGTTCTCAGACAGGGGCACGGTCAGCACACTGGGCTCAGGGTGAAGGCAAGAGTGTGGGACAGGGCCACCCTGACTGAGCTAGGCTTAATGTGCCCACTTCCGGGTAATCTGTCGACCCGTGCGCGACAGCAAAAGATAATTTCAAAGTGGGTATGGTGGCATAGACCTGCAGTTACAGCACTTGGGAAGGGTGAGGCAGGAGGATCAGGAGTTCGAGGCCAGCCTGGGACACATGAGATCTTGTCTTAAAAAAATATAAAATAAAAAAATTATATCACGCCAGACCTGCTGCTACTTGCCTGTAATCTCAGCTGCTGGGGAGGTTCTGGCAGGAGGATGGTAAATCCAAGGGCAGCCTGGGCAGAGGCATCCTTTGGGCCCAGACAGACACACACACACACACACACACACACACAGATCTTGCTATGTATCGCAGGCTGACCACAACCCCTCCCATCTCACTTCCCCAAGGTGTTGGATTACAGTGTAAATACGACTCCACATTTAATTAAGATTTATTTTGATTTTTGTAGTTACAAAGGGTTGACTCTAGGACACAGGTTAGGCCCACGCTTTTTTTTTTCTTTCAGTTTTTGGAGGGTGTCTCACGGTGTATCCTTGGCTGACCTGGAACTTGCTATGTAGATCAGGCTGGCCCCAAATGCATAAACATGCATCTTCCCAGCCTCCCTAGTGCTGGAATTAAAGGTATGCACCAACACACCCAGCTTGGCCTTCAGCACCTCACCCCACACCACCTTTTATTTTGACACAGTCTCTTTCTTATGTGGCCCTGGCTGTCCTGGAACTCTCTTTGTAGACCAGGCTGACCTTGAATTTAAGGATCCACCTGTCTCTGCCTCTTGAGTACTGGGATTAAGGGGAACTGTCTTCTTTAGTTTACTTTTAATTTTATTTTGAGTCAGGGTTTTAATAATTTACCCAGGGCCCGGTGGTGGTGGTGCACACCTTTAATCCCAGCAGCACTCAGAAGGCAGAGGCAGGAGGATCTCTGTTAATCTGAAACCAGCCTGGTCTACAAGAACTAGTTCCAGGACAGCCTCCAAAGCCACAGAGAAACCCTGTCTGGAATTTTTTTTTTTTTCTTAAACCCAGGATGGTCTTGAATTTGAGATCTTACTGTTTCAGCCTCCCAAGGGCTGAGATTACAGGTATAGGCCACCATGACGGGAGAAATGTGTCCTTCCTTCATCCCTCCCTCCCTTCCCTCCTTCCTTTAAACAGATACAAATAAAATATTACAAATAAAATACAAGGCCCAGACAAAGGAAAGACAGGATGGAGTTGGTCAAATCTACCTCCCGCCATCACTGAGGGGGCTAAGCGTGCTCAGCGGGTCATACTTGCTCTTGAGCAGTCCCCATGTCTGAACATTGGCATCCTGAGTGGTGATGGCTGAGGGCCTGTGTCCCCAGTGAGCGGTGAATGTCCTGAAAGACAGGTACTTAGTTTAAGTGCTTCTTGTTCAGGCTGAGCGCCAAGCTGCTGGCATTCAGCAAGGGAGGAGTCTGATGATCCAAGGCCTGCACGTCACCTACGCTTCCTAGAGTTAGGTGGATGTC
This sequence comes from Phodopus roborovskii, assembly GCF_943737965.1. Lineage (NCBI taxonomy): Eukaryota > Metazoa > Chordata > Mammalia > Rodentia > Cricetidae > Phodopus > Phodopus roborovskii. The sequence goes on from NW_026125295.1 coordinate 7,469,708, forward strand.
GTGGACATTTCCAGAAAGACATCGCCAGGAGAAAAGTCTGCCTTGGGTTCTGGCTTTGCCATGTGTGACACATTAGATCACGGATTCATTGTCTGACAATGCGGATGAATGTGTCCCATCCATGGGGGTGGGGGTGGGGGTGAGGGACGGGGCAGCCTCTGGGTTTTTTTTTCAAATGTTGTTATTATTTATTTGTTTATTGTTTATGGTGTCTGTTGGCACACGTGCTATGCTGTGCATGGCAGGTCAGAGGGTAACTTGTAAGATGTGTAGGATCTTTCTACCACACGGATCCTGGGGATGAAAGTAAGGCACTTAGACTCGGCTGCAAATGCCTTTAACCCTCTGATCCGTCTTACAGACCCAAGAACACTGATTTGAAATCCGGAGGTGAGATGTGACACATTTGGGGAACAAACAGATGGCCCAGGTCCTCCAACCTCAGGACCCATTTCCTTGTGACTTCGAATCACTACCGTGAGGTGGACAGCTACCCAAGAGACAGCTCCAAAGGATTCCCTGACCTAGAGCCACCTGAGGGACCTGCAGGAACTGGCCACCCCGGAGTTCCCACCTGTGTCCCACGTGTCTCCAAAGAGAGCCACTCCTTAAGGCAGGCGTGAACCTAGAGGGAAGCAGGGTGGGGACCTGCACTGCTAGGGACCATCATGCGTCCCAGGCAGACGCAGTGCCATTAGCGTCCTCCCGGTGGCGCCAGAGTGTAGACCCGCCCCGTGACTCCAGGCCAGAGTCCTGCGGGGCGTGGCGAGGGGCAGGCCCTGGCGTCCCTGGGTGTCGGAGCGCGGCGACAGAGTCACTGTCGCGGGACACGCGAACGGATCGACGCGCAGACGGGCAGCGGGAGCCGGGTCCATGACGGAGCGCGCGGGTCGCCGCTGCTGCCTGGGCTGGGACTTCAGCACGCAGCAGGTACGTGCGGGCTGGGTGCGCGAAGCGCGAGCCTGGCGATGCCCCGCCAGCCGCGCGCGTTCTCCCGGAAACCGCGGGTGCCTCCCCGCGGAACCCCGTGAACATGCATGGGGCTCGGGAGAGACTCGAGGGGTCCACGCCGAGTCAGGGGTGCGGATGGCGGGGACCAAGGACACCCAGCGAAAACAGCAGAGCCAACAGGCTGGCAGAGGCGTGCGCGCGCGCATGCATAACCTAGATTCGGATGAAGCCACGCACCTTTGCTTTATTTTTATAATTATTTTGTTTTTTATTTCGAGTCAAGGCCTCACTATGTAGTTCTGGATGCGTCTGGACTCACTGTGTAGACCAGGCTGGCCTTGAACTCACTTTAAAGGAGTGTGCCACAACCGCGGCAGGATTAGTGAAATGGCATAGCCGCCAAACGGACTTTGCCTGCCCCCCCCCCCGCCCGCCCCCTGCCCTGGTGGCCTCTTTTGGTTGGCAGCAGCATGCTGGGGGCTGTGATCTCAGCACTACTTTAAAGGTTGGTGTTCCCAGCAGATAGCTGAGTAGAGTTAAAACTTGGCTTCCAAGTAGGAAGCCAGGGTGCGGGTGGGGAGTTCGACCTGCATTCTTGGGGAATAAGTGCGGTGTCTGTGAAACCCCTCGCCTCAGGTGGGTGAAGAGAGGCAGAACTTTCGGGGGCCTTGGGGGGGGTATCCCACAGGACTCGGAGTCTCCTTGCCGCATTAGGCGGGTTTCCCCATCTCCCCTGAGCTTGGAATGCCTTCATTAGGATGGCTTGACCCTGGTCCTGGCTCTGGGGACGATCCCTGGAGATACGCCTCCTTGCCAGGTGTAGGACCCTGATCTCCAGTTTGGGGGACAGGTTCTTGTAGACAGAGGGAGTTTTAGCTGGCTTTTTCCATTCTTTAATTTTTCTCTTTCTTTTTAACTAAATCTCTGACCGTGTGCGCCATGAAGTTTGTGTTGCTATGGTTACAGTGCTGCTGAACCTGGACTGACATTAGAAGCCCCCTGGGCCATAAGTAGAGGCTCAGAAAACCCTAGACGTCCTTTTTCATACATGTCTTACAGGTTAAAATTGTTGCTGTTGATGCAGAATTAAATGTCTTCTATGAGGACAGTGTGCATTTTGACCGAGACCTTCCTGAATTTGGGTATGTACCTGGTGTGCATGCGTGGATGGGTGGGTGGGTGGTTTGAGACCTTCCCTAAACCATTTCCACCCATCAGCTCTACTGTTCTGACTTAACCCAGATGCTGGAGAGGTCATCTGCGTAGAAATTGATCACTTATTATTATTATTATTATTATTATTATTATTATTATTATTATTATTATATGTGTATGGGTATTTGCTTACATGTATGTCTGGAGCCCACAGAGGCCAGACGACAACATCAGATCCCCTGTAACTGGACTTACAGGTGGTTGTGAGCCACCATAGGGTGCTGGGAATAAAACCGAGGTCCCTAAACCCCTGAGCTATCTCGACCGTCCCTGAGAATCTTTTCTTCCCATACAGGGAGTGATTCCTCCCCTATTCTTTCCCAATTCAAGTCATTCATTCACTCATACATTTGAGATCTGCTTTCACTAGTCACTGTGCTGGGCGCTAAAATTCGATGGTTGTACTTGGCTAACTTCTGTTGCTAACCAAAGAGTACCACAGACTGGTGAAGTGGTAAAGACAAATGTTCCCAAAGCCCGGCGGTGGCAGCACACGCATTTAATCCCAGCGCTCAGAGGCAGAAGCGGGCAGATCTCTGTGAGTTCAAGGACAGCCAGGGCTACACAGAGAAACCCTATTTAAAAAAAATAAAATAAAATAAAAAACAAAACAACTTCGCATCTGCTCATGCTTCTGGCCAGAGTCCAGCGGCCGCGTCTACTGTCGGCCCTCTTCTTGGAGAACTTTTGGCACATGGCAACAGAGGAAAAATATGTGTGTGCACAGGTGTGTTCCACCTGAGTTTGTCTTCTCTGCCTCCTCTCCCCGTTTCGAAACAGGGTCTCGTGTACCTCACTGTGTAACTGAAGATAACCTTAAACCCTCCTGCCTTCCTTCCCAGAGGCTGAGGCTACAGCCGCCGCATCTGGGTTTGTTGCTGTGGAGACAAAGGCTCCCTTTGCGGCCTAGGCTGGTCCCACGTCACAGTTCTCCCGCCTCAGTCTCCTGAGAGCGGGGATTACAGGAGTGTGCCCCCACACTTGGCTTTTCCTTAAAAAAAAAAAAAGCTTGCTTTCCTTTTTGTCCTGGGGATCAAACACAGAGGGCTTTGTACACATGAGCCCGTGCTGCAGCATGGCTACACCCTCTGTCTCTCTTAGATGAAGTTACCTGTTCATCTGGGTGTGGTGGTGGCACACTCTTATAATCTCAGCAATCAGAACTGAGTTCCAGGCCAGCTTGAGGCCCAACCCTGTCTTCTAGCAAGGTTTGCTCTTCTGAGAAATGCTTCCCCGGGACTGGAGAGATTGCTCAGCAGTTAAGAGCACTGACTGCTCCTCCAGAGGACCCGGGTTCAATTCCCAGCACTTACATAGTGACCCACAACTATCTTTAACTCCAGGTCTAGGGGATCTTATAGCCTGTTCTAACCTCTCAGTGCACCAGGCACACATGTAGTTCACAGACATACATGTAGAAAAAGAATGCATATAAATAAATACCGTGAAAACTGAAAAATGAGCTGTCCTGTTTTATATGAAAGAAAGATCCCGTGGTTTACACCTCTCCCTGGTCAGTACAGAATTTCTGCTTGGCACTCAGGGGACATTGTCCTCTAACTGGAGGTCTCTTACTACCATGGGGCAGCTTCTCACAGTTCAGCCTGCCCTGGGCTTCATCCCACATACCTATTCTCCCTGCAGAACTCAGGGCGGTGTCCATGTACACAAGGACAGGCTGACGGTCACCTCTCCAGTCCTGATGTGGGTCCAGGTAAGCAGAGGAAGGCTCCCTTCCTTCTCCTGTATCCAGCCTGGGTCACTGGTGTCCCCAAGGTGGCAACTCATGGGGGCATCCATTGATACCGTTTAACCCTCTAACAGGGGTCCCTGGGGGAGGCCAGCCTTAGCTGGTGCCTGTACTTGTCTGTTAAGACTCATAAGGGACTTCTAGGTATGACAGCCACAAAAGTTGGCAAATCCTACCTTTGAAGATTTATTTATTGTTCATGGTTTTAAAGGCAGGACCTCATAGCCCAAGGTGGTCTCAAACTCACTATGTGGCCAAGGATGACCTTGAACTTCTGAGCCTTCTGACTTTAGCACTGAGTGTTGGGGTTATGGGTGTGTAGGGTCATGCCCAGCATAGTCTCGGAGCTTCTACTGAGCTGTATCCCCAGCCTATGCCTCCTGGAAGCCGAAGCCTGCACTGCATGTGTCTGCCAAAAGCTGCTCTGCACCCTCCGGTGCCCGTTTAACCACATCCCCCGAATAATAAACTGGTGTGTCGGACAGTGCAAAGTGGAGTGAAGGATGGATTCTACCCAGACAGGCTGGCTGAGAGGGCATTTCCGAAGACTTTGCTAGAATACAGGTGGGAGAGGGAGGCCTCAGGCGTTACTGTGTCAGGGGAGTCGGGAGGAGAGACAGCCAAGGTGGCCACTGAACTGTGGTAGCCTCTGGAACTGGACTTATTTTGGACTTGGCCAGTCCCTGCCTTCCTGTCCGAGGTGAGGGGCAGCGTTGTCAGGGTTAGACAAAAGTCGGACTGATTTTTTTTTTTTTGCTCTTAGAAGATACAGGCTGGGATGAGTTTCATATTCCTGCCATGAAATGTTCATATGTCTGTCTGTGTCACCTTCTATGAAATATATACATATTGAGGCAGGTTCTCGTGTATTCCAGATTGGCCTCAAATACAGCGTAGCCGAGGGTGACCTTGAACTTCTGATCCCCCTGCCTCTTATCTACTTACTGAGCACTTAGATAACCATGCTTGGTTTTATGTGCTTTGGGGATGGAACCCAGGGCTTCATGTATGACAGGCAAGCACTCTACCACTTAAGTGCGTCCCAGGCCATCTGTCCATGAGGTCCTAGGCAGTAATGTCACACTGTCCTGGACACCACCATGTGTCCCACCCACTCCTCGAAGAAGATTCCGGGCTCTTGACAGCACAACCTCTGGCTCTGCTCCTTTCCCCTGTGCTCGTGCTCTGTGTGCAGAGTGTGGACCTGGCACCCTCTAATGGCAACATCTGCCTGGCTTGACCTTCTCTGTTGTACCCGGGTCGTTCAGGCCGTTGGTGAAGTAGACAGACAAGTAAAAGAAAACACAAATTTGAGCTGTTGAGTGCTGGGAGGATGCCAAGTAGAGGCGGAAATCCTGAGGATTAGTGGTGTATGATTTCATTTTTTAAAAAAAAAAAAAAAAAAACATTTGTTTTGCCAGAGTAGGCATGGTACACACCTGTAACTTCAGGGGTGGAGGCAGGAAGATCAGGAGTTCAAGATCACCCTGAGCTAATAGTGGGGGCATAACAGGGAGGTGCACATAGACCTCCAGAGAAACCAGGGATGCTAAGCACAGTGAACCGTCTTTCCCATGGGGGAGATTTGAAACCTGTCCTTCCCCTCAGAACGCTAAGAAGTAGGAATGATTGGTGGTATCTGTTGGGCCAGGAAGTGGCTAGTCGTCGATGACCTCAATTAAGCCAGCACAGGTAGCCTATCTCCAGAACCCATCTTCTTGGAAGAAATGACATGTACCCTGAGTTGAGTCTCAGTAATTATGCTTCCTGTGCACCAGGGATTGTATTACACCAGGAAACTTCTCCCCCCCCCCCCCAAATTATACTATGCTTAAATGCATTGGGAATACACTGCCTGTTACTAGACTTCCGGAAGTCTGGTCCAGGTTGATAAAATCAGTCTGCACTGGTTTTCTCTTTTTGGCTTTTCTCGACAGGGTTTCTCTGTGGCTCTGGCTGTTACTCTGTAGATCAGGCTGGCCTGGGACTCAGGGATCCGCCTGCCTCTGCCTCCCAAGTGCAGGGATTAAAGGTGTGTGCCATCACCACCTGGCTATGGTTTTCATTATCCCTTTGAGTGGTTTGCTTCTCTGCCTGGATACCTGCACTGCTTGGCCACATAGTGAGTTGGGGACAGCCTAGGCTGCATGAGACCCTCTTTCAAAAAAGCACAGAAACGGGCTGGAGAAACAACTCAGTGGTTAGAGTGCTTGCTACTCTTCAAGAGGACCATGTCAGATTGCTCAGTCATCTAATTCTAGCCTTAGGGGATCTGATGACCTCTTTTGGCTCCTCAGGCACCTGCATACCTGGGACTCACTCACGTGGACACCTATACATACACACCAATACGAACAAATGCATGTTGCTTTTTAAGTTTGTTTTGTTTTGCTGGATTTTCAAGACAGGAATTCTCTGTGTAACAACCCTGGCTGTCCTGGAGCTTTGTGTAGACCGGGCTGGCCTCAAACTCACAGAGACCCACCTCTTCCTGAGTGCTGGGATTACAGGTGTGAGCCACCACATCTGGGGAAGATAAATGTTTAAAACAGACAAACAAACAAAATATGTGTTTAACCAAGTTGACCCTTTTATTTGACTGATGCCAGCTTGTTTCACTGTCCTGACACAGATCCTATAGTGACAACCCTCCTCTCCACAGAGCCCTTGGCATTTCTATGCTGAGGTTTGTGGCTTAGACGCTGGTTCTGCTGAGTCATGGTGGATTCTGCTGAGTCATCCTGAATTCTGTTCTTCTCAGGCTCTGGACCTGATCCTGGAGAAGATGAAGGCTTCCGGCTTTGACTTCTCTCAAGTTCTTGCCTTATCTGGGGCAGGCCAGGTTTGTCAACAGCAGCCCCGTCTACCCTGGGAACTTGACTATTTCAACAGTGGATGGGTGCTGACTTCCTGTAGAGTGTGCATTTCTTTCTTTCCCTCCCTCCCTTCCTCCCTCCCTTCCTTCCTTCCTTCCTTCCTTCCTTCCTTCCTTCCTTCCTCCCTCGTTCCCTCCACCCATCCCTCCCTCCCTTGCTCCCTCTCTCTCTCTTTCTTTTTCTTTTTCTTTTAGATTTTCCAGACAGGGTTTCTGTGTGTAGCGCTGACTGTCCTGGAGCTCGCTCTGTAGACCAGGCTGGCCTGGAATGTGAGTAAGCATGCATTTGGTAGAGGCAGTACCTTCAGCTCTTTCTCCTTAGGCGCTGGATGGCTGGTCTCCTTAAACGTATCGGAGCTGCTTCTATGATAAAGCAGTCTATAAATAGGACATTCAGCTGGGCTTGGTGGTGTAGGCCTGTAATCCCAGCTAATTCTAAGGCTGAGGCAAGAGGATTGCAAGTTCAAGGCCTGCCTGGGCTACAGGGTGAGTTTGAAGCTAGCCTGGGCAAGTTAATTAGACCCTGTCTCAAAATAAATTTAACTGAGGGCTATGGATAAAATTCAGTGGTAGAGCCCTTTCCTACCACGTGTGAGGCCCAACGTTCACTCTTCAGTACTTAAACAATAGAAAAGTAGGACAGTTGACAGGGGAACTGTGTCTAGGTCCCATGAAGAGGTGGAGGGAACATTAGATGTGGGTTTATTATGGCTGTTTGGTGGCACTAAAATTTTTTCCTAGTTTTTGGAAGGAAAAACAGTAAGAAGTGATACTAACAGTGAGAGCAGTTCCATGTGTTTACTTGTGTGTGTGTGTGTGTGAGAGTGCATGTGTAAGTGAGTGTGTGGTGTGTACACAAGTGTGTGTGAGTGTTTGTGGTGTGTGTTTGTGTGGTGTGAGTGCGTGTGTGAGTGGAGTGTTTGGTGTGTGTGTTTCTGGTGTATGTACAAGTGTGTGTGTGTGTAAGTGAGTGTGTTTGTGGTGTGTGTGGTGTGTGTACAAGTATGTGTGAGTGCATGTGTAAGTGAGTGTTTGTGGTATGTGTGTGAGTGTGTTTGTGGTGTGTGCAAGTGTGTGTGTGCGTTTGTGGTGTGAGTGTTTGTGTGGTGTGTGTGAGTGCGTGCGTGGTATGAGTGTGTGTATGTGTGTTTGTGTGGTGTGAGTGTGTATGAGTGTGTGTGTGTAAGTTTGTTCGCATAAAGGCAGGTGCCCTAGGAGGCCAGAAGATGATGTGGGTTCCCCCGAGCTCAGGCAATTGTGAGCCCCCATGTTGAGAACCAAACTTGGGTGCTTTGCCAAAGCAGGAAGCCCCCCCTGAACTGCTGAGGCATCTCTTCAGCCCTGAGGGTATTTTCAGGACAGAGTGTGTTCCAGGCACTGTGCTGAGGTCCCGACTTTTCTAGTCCCATTGGAGACTCTGAGCAGGTGGTGCCACCGCCTACCAGAAGGGATGCTCTGGGCTTGCCCAGTGCTACCACATAGAAGCCTGACCCAAGTCACACCACACCATATCCTTATCTCAATAGGGTCACTGTGACTGTTAGATACATAGGACAGTGCCTGGAACATAATACACTCCCTTAAAGTTTATCTACTCTTTAAAAAACAAAAAGCTAGTGCATTGTATAATTGTGACAGTATGCCGGGGCAAGTGTGCGGAGGTCTCAGGACAGCTCCTGGGAGTTGGTTCTGTTCTTCTACCCTGGGGACACTAGGGATCAAACTGTGACACCAGGCGTGGCAGCAGGCACCCCGCTGCCTCTCCAGCCTTTCTTTCCTCTCAGCCCGGAGCTCCGTTCCGGCACTGTTCCCGATCTGTGTACACTCCGACTGCTTTCTCTATACTTTCATCACTGCGGCTCCGCGGCTTGTGTGTGTGAGGGTGCAGATACATATGTCTGCACATACGGCTAGTCAGACACACCAGCTGATTGGCTGGTCAGTGAGCCCCAGGAGTCTGCCTGGCCCCGTCCCCCAGGGCTGGACCATAAGCATACACAGCCATGCCCAGATTATTGTTATTTCCTTTGAAACATCTATTTTTATTTTCTAAGTGTTGGTGTTTTGCCTGCGTGTGTGCCTATGTGAGGTGAGGGTGTCTGATCTTGGAGTCATAGACAGTTGTGAGCTGCCGTGTGGGTGCTGGGAACTGAACCCAGGTCCTCTGGAAAAGCAGTCAGTGCTGTTAATCACGGAGCCATCTTTCCAGCCCTATAGTTATTTTTCTTAAAAATCATTTTATTATTTTATATGTATGGGTATCTTGTCTACATGTATGTTAAATGGTTTTGAGCCTCTGTGTGCATTCTGGGAATTGAATCCCAGCCTTCTGGAAGATCAGCCAGATCTCTTAGCCACTGAGCCATCTTTCCAGACCTCTAGATTTTTTTGTTTGGTTGTTTTGTTTTTTCAAGACAGGGTTTCTCTGTGGCTTTGGAGCATGTTCTGGAACTAGCTCTTGTAGACCAGGCTGGCCTGGGACTCACAAGAGATCCGCCTGCCTCTGCCTCCCGAATGCTGGAATTAAAGGCCGGCCAGATTTTTTTTTTTTTTTTTTGAAGTTTATTATTTACTTTCTATGTGTGAGTGTTCTGTCTACATGTACGTCCTGGATGTCAGAGTAAGTAATGACCTGTTCACTCGTGTCTGGCATGATCTTGCTACCCGGTATGTTTGTTACGAGAATACATGGTATGAGCCAACTTCAGGCACTACTGTAAGTGATATTTGATGAAAGGTATCACAATACAGACTAATGAATGATTCTAGAACCCTTCCTGCTAGTTTTGAGGTGATGGGAAGGACCTTCTCATTTTATGAAAGCGAACGCTATGCATCATAGAGGCACCGAGCTGTGTGGTAAAGAGGTGGTAGAGATAATCTTGGGACTTGGCTTGTGATGTGGCTCTGTGTCTGCAGGAGGTTGTAACTTCAGGCATGTTACATGAGCATGTGCTTTCGTTCCCCTCAACAGCAGCATGGAAGCGTTTACTGGAAGACTGGAGCCAGCCTGGTGCTGTCAAGCTTGTCGCCAACTCTCCCATTACATCAGCAGCTGCAGGTGAATGAAGATGCTTGTGACTCTAATCAACCGCTGCAAAGCCTGTGTCCAGGGAACCCACATTGTCCTGAGTGTGAGAAGTTGGCACTAGGTCTGCCCCAGCTCAGGCTGGTCTCCTTGCGGTTGCCCAGGGGTGCAGATGACCCCTCATTAATGAGTCCCTTCCTTCGTAGAACAGCTGTGGGCCCCTTGGTGATGCTGCGAGGTGGGGTCCCTAGTTCCTTTTTCCTCCCGTTTCCAAAGCGTCAGCTAAACGTCTCTTTGGTATTGCTCTTAACTGTCTCCTGCAGCCTGACTCACCCAGGGGTCTTTGTTTTTGGAGACAGGGTTTCTCTGTGTGGTTCTGGCTGTCCTGGAACTCACGGAGATCTGCTTATCTCTGCTTCCCGAGTGCTGGGACTAAAGGTGTGCGCCACTGCCACCTGACTTAACCCAGGTGTCTTCAACAGAGCTCATCTGGCCTCAGGCTTTCTGGAGAGACCTCACTGGCCCCACACAGGGCTTGTCCACTGGGTCTTCCTGCTATGATGGGCAGTGTGAATACCAGCCGCAGGGTTGTCTGTGGTGGTAGAAGAGAAGCCGAGCCTCTGTTGTTCTTTCTAGGCCTGCTTCTCCGTCAGGGACTGCCCGATATGGATGGACTCCAGCACCACAGCCCAGTGCCGCCAGCTGGAGGCTGCCGTGGGCGGGGCCCGGGCTCTTAGCTGCCTCACAGGGTCCCGGGCCTATGAGGTAGGTAACACCCACGCCAGGATGGGGAGTAAGGCTCTGGGAGGACGTAGTGGCCACCCAGCCTCTGGGGGGGGGGGCAGGGATCATGAGAACCAATGCTAGTGTGCGTCCCTGAAGCCGGGTTGGAACATGCCGGCCCTGGGTTCTGATCCAGGCTATCCCATCTCATTTAGCAGGCAACGGCAAGGTCCTTGCATGTTGTCCCAGATCAGGGCTGGGGTATGAGCATGGCCGCATCCCTCACTGAAGCTACTGTGGTCGGGGAAGGGGTGTCCTGTCCCAGACTCATGGTCTGTAACCGTGGGGCAGAATCTATTTGAGGTAGTCCAGGAGACCTAACTCTAGGGGCCCCAAGGGCTTTGGCTACTGTCCCAGAGTTTGTTGTGATTGGCTATCCTGGGTCAAGTTACTGTGGCTTAAGTAGGGGATGGAGGTCTGGAGATAGCTCGGTTTCCAGGACATCAGGTGACTAGCACCTGCATGTAACCCCAGCTCAGGGAATTGAACACCTACTTCTGGCCTCCTTGGGCCTGCATGGACACATACACACTTTATTTATGTGAGGAAGGCACACATATACCTCCCTCATAAATAATGTAAGAACAAAGGCAAAATGTTTTTAGACCCAGTTAGAACATTAGGAATATAGTCTCCACAAGGAGAAGTCCTGAGCCCCTGCTTCTGGTATCATGGGGCTGGGAAAGGCTTTCTGTGGTTAACAGCACTGGCTGCTCTAAACAGAGGACATGGGTTCAGTTCCCAACTCCTACACGACAGCTTGTAACTACCTGTAGCTCCAGCTCCAGGGTGATCTGACGCCCTCCTTTGATCTCTGTGGGTTCCTGCACACATGTGACACACAGACACATATTCAGGCACAGGCCCGTACACATTAACTACATAAATAGATATATTTTAAGGACGACTATAATAAGGGCAAGTCACAGAGCTGATTGACCCTCCCTGGAAGCCGAGGTCACTGCCTTGTCTGTGGGTGCAGAGGGATTGCTGACTGCCTAAGAGCTCCTTACCAAGAACATTTGCAGGACTCAAAGGCCAAAATACACCATCTTCCGTGTTCAGCTGGTAACAAATGTTTCTAGATTGGGGAGTTTTTCAAAGCTATTGCTATTCTACAGCATATCCAGGCCATGCTATGCTAACCTCACTTTAAGGTTATTCTGTGTAGGGTCTGAGTGTCTAAGAATCTGTGTTCTTTTTCTCCCCAGCGATTTACTGGGAACCAGATAGCAAAGCTTTTCCAGCAGAACCCGGAGGCCTACTCAAACTCTGAGGTTGGTGAGACTTCGAGATCTGTCAAATCCTTTGTGTCACACTCACCTCAACATAAACACACCTTGTATGCATTGGCTAAAGCCTTTGCTGATTGAGTGCTAAAAACGATTCAGAGAGGGGTGTTGATATGGCTCGGAGGGTTCAGGGGCTTGCCTCCAAGCCGGACCACCTGAGTTAGATCCTCATGACCCACAAGTCCTTAAGAGTTATAAACATTTATTCTTTCTACTTTGCTTCTTTTTGAGCCTGGGTCTCATGGGGCCCAGGTTGTTCTCAAAGTCCCTATGAAGCAGAGGATGACCTTGAACCCCTGAAGCTCCCTCCTCCACCTCCTGAGTGCTAGAATTACAGGCATGTTCCACCACGTCAGGTGTCTTGTGCTTTGCTTTGACTATGGCTTCGGAGACAGGGTTTTGCTATGTACTGAGTCTCGCTCTGAACTCACCACAAAGACCGGGTTGGCTTCAAACCCCTGCCTCTGCCTCAGGCACTAAGATGGCAGGGCTCTGCCTCTGTACCTGGCTGCCATTATTATTACTTGGTGGTTCCAGGTTTCAGCCTACTGGGCAGCATTAGCAACTGAGGAGTGAAAACCCTCCTTGAAGTGTATGTGTGGAATCAAGGCGTTAGGTCCCCGCAGGGACTAGAGGTGGTAACTCTCTTCTCACCAGTGATTCTCTTGGGGACATGACTGGGTGTTGTACCTCCTGCGGGGAGAGGGGGGGTCGGTTTCTCCTTAAACTTGTGGTAAGCCTTGAGAGTCTTGTGTTCCGTGGCCACAGCCGCTTCCCTGAACACAAATATAGAGACATAGAATTGGAGTGAGGGGCTGAGGGTGTGTGAATGGGTTCCAGATGGAAACCAGCCGCCCTAAGTGCTGCATGTTCACCAGGCCTTGGCTTTCACAGTCACCAATCGTGACGGTTTTGTGGCCTAAAGCAGAGCCACTCAGAAGAACTCTGGCTGCTTCCGAATGGGTGTTCTGTGTCTTTCACTACCTGCTGAAGTTTCTCCTGTTCCCGTGAATACGTGTGTGAGTGTGTGTGTGTGTGTGTGTGTGTGCGCGTGCGCTCACAGGCAAGCTCGAAGCGTTTGTAGCTTGGGATGTGTGAAAGCGAGTCCTCTCTCACCCTCTCCCTTCTTTTCCAGAGGATTTCCTTGGTCAGTAGCTTTGCTGCCTCGCTGTTCCTGGGTAGGCACGCGCCCATCGACTACAGTGACGGTAAGCATTCAGAACATGTAGAGACAGACACTTGTTCACGTGCGGGGTGGCCATGGGGACCCCAAGCGCCTCATCCAGCCCGGGTGGGTGCCAGTCGGGTAGCTAGCTCATCCTTTCCCGAGAAGGAAGGACTGTTAGTGATGTTCTGTTGTATAACAAGTGTCCCCGTCACTTTATTGGCTTAAGACGACAGATGTTTAAGTTCTCACTTAGTACCTGAGGACCCCTTAGTCTGGAATGTACCAGTAGCTGGCCGGGGTGGTTGGTCCTGGCTCAAGATCACTCACAAGGTAGCAAACGGGCAGCCAGAACCGCAGGCATCTGAAGGCTCCACTGGAGATGGAGATCTACTCCTGAATCTTGCACATGAACTTTGCAGGAGTTTTCCAAAGTCCCTCTGTAAGGTTGCAACAGTCAGAGGAGGGGCCTGCAGGGAGGGAGGGATGGAGGGGGCAGTCAGAGGAGAGGCCTGCATGCAGTAAAGCACTTGATGTGGGCACTGGAAACCAAAGCTGGGTCCTCTACAAGAGTAGTAAAAGCTCTTAATCGCTGAGCCATCTCTCTAGCCTCTGGTTTTAGTTTTTATGAAACAGTTTTTGTTTTTATTTTGCTATGTGTCTCAGGCTAGCCTCAAACTCAATATGTAGCCCAGGCTGGCTTCAAACTGATAGCAATCCTCCTGCCTCTCTGCTTCCTGGGGTGCTTTGATTACAAACGTATGCCACCATGCCCTGTTCCTGTTAGTATCAAAACTGATAAAACAGAAGTGATCTCAGTGGGGAGGAGCATTAGGAGGAGCTGGTGGAAGAGGATTTCAGTCCGTTTTCTTGGATAATAGAGATGCCAGAGGCCAGGCAATAGAGAAAGAATGGACTCTGATGTAGGGGCTGGTGGTACGGTTCAGCTGGTAGAGAGCTTGCCTAGAATGCATGAAGCCATGGGCAATCCCTAGCGCCATGTAAAATTGGGTGTATTGGTGTATGCCTGTTATCAGAAGTTCCAGTCCTGCTCAGCTACATAGTAAGTTTGGGATCAGCCTGGGATATGAGACCCTGCCTTAAGAAGAAAGAGAAAAAAATGATTTTTTTTATTTCAGGCACTTGAACAAGTTTGGCAGCTAGTGAGGCCTTCTTGTATCATGAGGTACCCAGCAAGTGTGCATGCAGCTCAGGCCTCTTGGAGAGATGGCTCAGTGGTTAAGAGCATGCACTGCTTCCCAGCACCCATGTCAAGTGGCTCACAACCGCTGGGACCTCCAGCCTCAGGAGATCCAACAGCTTCTTCTGTGTTCTGTGGGAGATTGCTGTCATGTGCTCATAACCACAGACACATAAGCACAGTATTAAGAATAATACGTCTTGGGAGAGATGGCTCAGTGGTTAAGAGCACTGATTGTTCTTCCAGAGGACCCAGCTTCCATTCCCCCCACCCACATGGCAGCTCACAACTATCTGTAACTCCAGTTCCAGAAACATATGACATTTTTTTCTGGCTTCCATTGGCATTGTGCAAACATGTGTGCACAGACATGCATGCAGGCAAACATCCATACACATAAAATACAAATAAATAAATCTTAAAAAACAAAAAGCAAACAAAACAACAAAGAGACCCAGCCCTACATTTATTTACACTATAGAAGTGACCTTCTTGCTAATTTCACACCAATTTCCACCCAAGCTTCACCCCTCTGATGTTTTTGCTTTTGTTTCCTTCCTTCCTTAGGGTCTGGAATGAATTTGTTGCAGATCCAGGAAAAAGTCTGGTCCCAGGCTTGCCTTGGTGCCTGCGCCCCCAATTTGGAGGAGAAGCTCGGCTCGCCAGTCCCTTCGTGCTCCGTTGTGGTAAGTCATCTCAGCGACTTCTGTGGGTGCTGGCACTGCTGGTGGAGCCTAGGAGTGTGCACACATCCACATGCATGCACACACACACACACACACACACACACACACACACACACGCATTTCCACTGAACGCCTAAACTCAGCTTTTGACAATAGAACATCTGATAATCTGGATGAGGGGCTTGTACATGGCAGAGCTAGATTCCCAACTCTCCGATGGATTTCTGGGTATTTGCACATCTAAGGGTAAAAGTGCACAGGGTGCCGAGATTTTGGGCACTAGCATGGAGGCTAGAAGCAGGCAGGCTCTTGAAAACAGAAACACAAAGGAGCTGGCAGACCATAGGCCTTGGCATCTCATTGACTGAGATTAAACAGTGGCTTTTGCCCAAGGTCTGTTTACGGTTTATTGTTGATTGTGCTTTGTTTTGTTCTGAGGCAGGTAGCCCTAGATGGCCTGGAAGTTGTTATGTAGACCAGGCTGCCTAGAACATGCCGAGATCCACCTGCCTCTGCCAGGCAGTGCTGGGGTCGAAGGCGTGCGCCACCACACCTAGCTTGGGCTGCCTCTGTTTAATCAGGGTTCCAGTTTCCTCATCTGGAGGTAATACTGTCTGTCTTGCCAGGGTCCTGGGCAAGTGGGATGAGATGGAGTGTGTTGACAGGATTTCGGGTGGTGGTTGGACACACTAGTAAGTTAAGGGTGTAATGGATATGAACTGAACACCCAAGTGTGGCCTGGTTGGCCGGCCCTGTTCTTGACTATACTGAGGAGTCATGGGAGAAAAGAGGGTCCATGGTGTCACACATACCACACGTGTGAAGCCAGAACAGTCAGAAAGAACCCCATGTGGGGCAGACAGCCGAATGTGAAGGAGGGAGACAGGGCCACCAGGAAATGGGCTGTTGTGACGCTCGGGCATAGCTGAGGTTTTCCCATAAGATTCTCACTGACACGTTGCCATGGGCAAAATGCCAAACCACTGTTAGCCAAGGTGTGCCGTGAAGCCGGTGTGCAGAGCTGTAGGGAAAGCAGTGGTGTCCAGAGAAGCCTGCGGTGCAAGACACAAGTGCATGCACGCCACAAGCCAGAGAGGCAGAAAAGGCAAACAGGGAACTGACAGCTTCTGGATGAGACAGCATAGAAGGCCTGATGGTGGTGCGGGCCTTATGAGAACTCACCAAGGCATGAACAAAGGGAGTTAATTAAAACTCAGTGTCCAGAGAGGCTCACGCTGCTGAAAGATGAGAGTTCATATACAGCAGGAGGAGTTAATCCATCTTAGCTGCTGTCCCATTGTATGGGGGCCACATCAGGGTGGATACCAAGTTGCCTTGCTGCATAGCAAATGTTACAGCATACATTGTTTTACTTGAGACTAGGGCATTTGTAACATGCCGTGTTCGTGGCCAGCATGGTCTATAGAACTAGTTCCAAGGCAGCCAGGGTTACATGGACAAACCTGTCTCAAAAACAAACAAAGAATTAGGCTTCAAGCATGGAACGGTGGAAGGGTAGAAGCAGGTGGATCTCTGTGAGTTCCAGGCCAGCCAGATCTACATAGCAAGTTCCAGAACAGCCAGAGTCATACAGTGAGACCCTGCCTCAAAAAAACAAATATATATATATATATATATATATATATATATATATATATATATATATGAATGATATCATGGGTCACTAGGGGTCAAGCCCCAAGAAAGTGGAGGTGGCCTGATGTTGAAGTGTGAAAATACGGAAATTCTGCTTTTGCTTTTTTTTTTTTTGTCGTTATGCTGAGCCCCTGGAATGTTATTGCCATCCGTGGCCTTTTGTTTCATGTGAAATGGAGATCATTTCTTTGTCTAAGGCTTTGCTTGTCCTGTGCCAAGAATGCATCCTAAGGGAGGCTTTTCAGAGTCGAGTATTGGAGGAACTGGAAACAACCGGTTCTGACAAATGCATTTTAACTTGCTGACCATGCATCCGATGGTAATGAGAAGCCACTGTGGCTTCTTGACGGTGTCACCCTTGCTGGAACCATGCTTTCTATATTGGGCTTCCCTGACACGTGTCCTGTGAGAGTGTAGGACAGCCGTCATCAAACAGACATGGGAGCCTGTGCGTGAATGACACCTCTTGCTTGTCCCCAGGGAGACAGTCCTCAGGACCATCAATCCCAGCCCATAGAGCTTCCTCCGTGGCTTCAGACTCAGTTGCCTTTGGGGTGCCCAGTGGGGTGGTGGACTCTTGGGCTTCATGTCCTCTGGTTTTCTCTAGTCCCCTAGGTCACTCCATCCAAGTTAACGTGCATGCATGCATGCCCTACCCAAGCCCAGCTTCTGAGGTGACCTAGATCAAGACATTTATTTTCCCAGGGCAGATGGCTTATTCTGATGGAAACCTAAAACATTGCTGGCTAGAACAAAATTTTCTTCCAATATACTGGGGGTGGGGGAGAAACCTTTTAAAAATGTATTTATTGCCAGCACTGGCAGGCGGAGACTGGTCTGGTCTACAGAGTGAGTTTTAGGACAGCCAAGGCTAAAAAAAAAAAAATTTTTTTTTGTTTGTTTTTTGTTTTTGGCTTTTTGAGACAGGTTTTCTCTGTGTAGCTCTGTAGACCAGGCTGTCCTTGAACTCACAGAGATCCTCCTGTTTCTGCCTCCTGAGCACTGGGATTAAAGGCACACGCCACCACTGCCTGGATAAAAAAACAAAAAAGTGTTTCTTTGAGGCAGTCTTATTGTGTAGCTGGCCATCCTCCTGTCTCAGCTTCCTGGGTGTTGGAATTATAGGCATCAACCACCATGCCCTGCCTTTTCTAACTAAATGGCATTTATCTGTTTGGGGAGAGGTGGAGTGGTGACCTCTGCTCTTGTTTTCTGGGGTTCCCTGGCCTGACCTGCCATTTTGGTTCATTTTCTTTAGTTCTATTATTATTGATTTTTGAGACAGGGTCTCTGGGGTCCCAGGCTGGCTCAGAACTTCTGGTTCCACTGCCTCAATCTCCTGCGTGCTAAGATTACATGTATACCGCCACGCTTGGTTTTAATATCTTTAAACATTATGTATTTGGTTGTCTGCTTGTATGTGTGAGCAGCGTGTGCATGCATTACCCGCAGAGTTAAAAGATCCCCTGGAACTGGAGTCGCAGGTGGTTGTGAGGCACCATGTGGGTGCTGGGAACCAAACCCAGTCCTCTGCTGTGATGCTAAGTGCTTTTAACCGCTGAACCATCTCTCCAGCTCCCTCTCCATGCCTGGTTTCACACAGTGCTGGGGGCCAAAACCAGTGTTTTGTGCGTGCTGGTTGAGCATTGTGACAAATGAGCCACACCCCTAATCTACGCCCTTTTACTTGAGAGTCTCCTGTGGCCCCGGTTGGCCTTGAGCTTGCTGTCTGCTTCAGGCTTGCCTTGAACTTGCTTTTTAGCCCAGGCTGACCCTGAGGTTAGTTTTCTTTCATTAGAACATTCTTCTACGCACTTGCCTATCTCATTGTTCTTGGTCTGGTTGCTGGCATGGTACACCAACAAGTAAGGCATTTGCTGTGTCATCATCAGTGAGCTTGCTTACCAAGGTCCTGTTACTTTTCTTTTCTTCGGTATTGTATCCAGAATTTGGTGTTCACAAAGCAGGCAGAAGTTAGAGCTTGCTATGTTCTAACTACGCTCAAATCTTAGACTCATATGATCCTGGAGGCGAGTGCAGGCCTGTGCTTCCAAACCTGTACTGGGCTCCTTCTGTGTGTGGCTAGGAAGGATGGTGGAGCTCAGGGATGGATTGCAGACGCCTGCAGCGGCCCCATGGCCTGAGGTGTGGAAGATTCTTCAGCTCCAGTTGCCTGGAGCCAAGACTCTCCTGGGTTGTGGTGTGCATGGCTGTGCTGGGCAGACGGTGGTCATGTCAGCAGAACACAGGAGTTCTTTCTCCATAGGGAGCCATCTCTGACTACTATGTCCAGCGCTATGGATTCCCTCCCACATGCAAAGTGGTGGCCTTCACTGGGGACAACCCAGGTAAGTTGCATTCCAAGTGTCTATGGGTTGCCCGCCTTCCTTTTCCATAACTGAGATGGGGTCTCCCTCTGAAGGCCCGGATCTTATTATGTAGCCCAGGCTACCCTTAGATGCCCATCAGTCCTCTCTCCCTGGGTATGGGAAATCCAGATGTGAGCCAGCACACCTGGGTCTTACTGAACTCTCTTTATGTGCATGCGTAGACCAGAAGACAACCTCAGCTGTCTGCACTGCTAACCTTTCTCACTAACCTGGAACTCCCAGGGAGTCTAGGCTGTTGTAGAACCTCGGGGATCTATTAGGTGCCCACCTCCCCAGGCCTGGGTCCCCAGCATTGGGGCTGTGAGTGCATGCCACCACCCTGCTGCAGGAAGCCCTTCTGTGCTGTTCTCTCCCATCTGAAATCTGGCTCTGGCTCCACCCCAGCCTGGCCCTGACGCTCAAAGGCGGCTCTCAGGTCTGTGCTGTTCAGTGAAAGGTTGGTGGATGTAAGAGAGGTGATTCTCTCTCTCCCCTACCTCCTCCCTGTTCCAGCTACCATCCCTTCCTTCAGGACACGGTTTTGAGGTCGTTAGGTATGCTTCTTGTAGCAACCCCTCCTTGCCTCTTCTCCTTCAGGGACTCTCTAGGCCTCTGGTCTCTGATGACCAGACGGGCCACACTGAGGAGGATGCTGTGTGCTTGCTGCGCTCCAGCTCCACAGGGAAAGCCACCCTTCCCCAGCCCTTCGAGGGTGGTTAAAACTGCAGGGGTCTCCTTGTGGACGTCCTTCCGTGCTCATGTGTGCCTTCATCCTTGTTGGTCAAGTCGCTGTGCTGGTGTCCAGGCTGCAGCTGGCCTGTCCTTCCTGTGGAGGAGCTCTGTATTGCTGTCCTGCACTCAGCCTCGGAGCACAGCCCTGCAGCTGAGCTCAAGGGAGTCTCTCCCTGTCCTGTTTCTCCCTCACTCAGACCATTCACTCAACATTTAATGAGCGCCAGCTCTGATGCCGCGTCTTATTCAGAGCTGGGGTACATCAGCAAAGAGGGCAGAGAAGGATTTCTGCTGGGGACCCTGTGTCTGGGGGTGTGGGAGCAATCCCCGTGACCTCAGCGCTTCCTTTGTCCTGGTTGAGGAAACGCATCTTCCCGTCATGACTGCCTGGTCTCCTTGGAGAACCTGGCAGTGGTGGGGACAGACTTTTCAGCCCAAATCGGTGGCCTTGGCTGGAGCAGCCAACCCTTTGGCTCCTCCCACCATTTGGTCTCCTTGAACTTTCATCCTGCTGACCTGTGGGTTAAGGTAGAAGGTGGTGTCTGTCTGTGCTGCTGTCCGGGTGGGTGGTTACCCGTAGTTTGCTTTTTGGATCATGTGACTCCCGCTAACCTGAGGTCTCCTGTTCTCAGCTTCGCTGGCAGGCATGAGGCTGGAGGAAGGTGATATTGCGGTAAGTCGGCTCTTCACACCTACAGACTTTCTGTCCTGGGCACCGGGGTGCTCTGTGTTTGCTACATACCAGATGGTCTGCTGCCTCTAAGGAGCCCTTCCATGATTGTGGAGCTTGACCCCTGTCTGCTTGACAGTGACTAGTCTGCTGGCTATGTGAACTCCTGGGGACATGGGAAGATTTAATCTATGGCTTTCTACATCTAGCGGGGAAGCCATTTGGGAAACTGTTGTTTAGATGATTTTGTATTAAATTCCAGAAAGTCAGGAACAGTGACCATGAGATCCTGGATCTGGGTAGCAGATATTTAACTGGTCTGGTATGGGGAGAGTCACAAAGAAAGTGTCTCTGAGGAGGTGGCAGTTGTCACCTGTAGTATGAGGAATGATGTGATTGAAGGGTGGGGAGATTGTGTGTGTATGTGGTGTGTGTGTGTGCATGCCTGTGTGTATAATGCATCCCTGGCAGAAAGGGAGCTTTTGTAGGCAAGCCCTAGGATGTCACCCTTACCCTCTACTCTGTTCTCAGGTCAGCCTGGGCACCAGTGACACCCTGTTTCTCTGGCTCCAAGAGCCCATGCCTGCCCTGGAAGGCCACATCTTCTGCAACCCGGTAGATGCGCAGCACTACATGGCCCTTCTGTGGTAATCCTGGGACCTCTGGGTCGGGGGAGGGAGATGCAGACAAGTCCCGCTCAATTAAACAGCCCAAGGCATTCCTACTGAATTGCCTCCTGGGTGGCCAAGACCCTGGAGACACAGCTCCTGCTTGACAGCCGACCATTTGGGGTGGGAAAGAGCCCAAGACCCGTAGCCCCCGTGCCTGGGTTCAAACTCTCCCTGTGGCGCAGTGTCCTGTGTGACACTGGCTTTGTGAGTAGGACGTCTACTTCATGGTGCTCTGACATGTCTAACTTGGTCTGTGGGACAGCTTGCTTCCTGAGAGTTTCAACAGTAGGTGTGTGTTCCAAGTCCCGACCACAGGCCTTCGGCACTGTTGAAAGCTACTTGGCTTAGAAGGTTTCTGGGCTGTTAGCACTGAGAAACTCTGGAGAATATTCAGGTCTAGATGTGCTAGTAGCTGCCCCATTGGAGAGCTGATACAAACTATAGGAAGCCCCGTCTGGGCTCCACTGTGGCAGCTTCCAGCATAAACAGAGCCTAGGGTAAGCGTGAGTGAGCCATCTCCCAGGGTGTCCACGGAGCCCCACGAGAGCCGAGGATACCTGCTGCCTGTTAAGCCTGACCCAGGGGTGGTCTAGCCTGACCTGGATGCCTAGGACACTTCTAAAACCCCTGGGTCCAGTCTGAGTGTGAAGTTTAGTAGTAGAATTGGTGCGTAAGCATGTGAAACAAGTGGTTTCCAAACCACACCACAAAACCTGGGAGCCCCAGACCCATACTGTGTGCGTCTCTGCAGCTTTAAAAACGGCTCCCTTATGAGAGAGAAGATCCGGGATGAGACCGCTTCCGGTTCCTGGAACAAGTTCTCTAAGGCCCTGCAGTCCACGGAGATGGGGAACCATGGAAACTTGGGTAGGCCGGGCCCGGGACAGGGTTGGGAAGGCTTGGAGCACCATGACTTGGGGGCATGGAGAAGTTTGAGGGGGTCCTTTCTGTCCACCCTTGTAGCCTCCCGAGCTGGTGTGAGCCCCCAGGTTCTCAGGGTGGGGTCATGAGGCTACGCTTGGCTGTGAAAGGTCAGACTCTAGCTATGTCTTCCACCCTTCAAAGCCCCCGGTGGATGAGATGGCAGCCCCAGGAGCTTGTCAGTATGCAGCTCACTTCCTGCCCAGACACAAGGCTGTGTTAGGAGGAGGAGGAAGGCAGCACCCAGGGCACGTCTGAGAAAGGAAAGCCTGTCTCCTGAGCACAGCTCCCTTGGTGCTCACATTAGCGAGCTGCCAAGGGGAAGTGAGCAGAGTTACCTCAGAACAGCCCAGGCCTCCCCAGTCAGTCCCCTTTCTCGCCTCAGGATGAGGCACAGATGCAGTGACTTTGCTTTACCCTTTTTGAAGTCTTTTGAGAGAGTGTTCTTTGTTCTGGGTCGCTTACAGCTTAATCCCTTCCTGGTTTTGCTTCAGGTTTTTATTTCGATGTAATGGAGATCACCCCTGAAATTATTGGGCGTCATAGGTTTAACGCCGAGAACATTGAGGTACTTAGGTATTTTTTCCCCTCTTTGTGTATGTGTGTGTGTGTGTGGTGTGAACGCTTGCATGTGTGTTGCTGGTGTACATGCATGTGGCAGCTCAGGGTTGACACCGGGAATCTTGCACCTGATGCATTGAGTCGGGTTCTCTCCATCAAACCCAGGGCCCTTCCATTCACAGTTTGGCTAGGCCGGAGCCACCGGCAAGCCGCCGTGCCCAGCCAGTGTTTCTGTGGACTCTTAGGCTCCAAACTCAGGTGGTCCTGCTCACCCAGCAAGCACTCCAACCGCGCTGAGCTGTCTACCCGCCCCAGACACATATGCTGTGGTTTCTATGCACTCTGGTGTCGGTCAGGTGCTGTGTTAACAGCTGGCCGTCAGATCATGCTGTTCATTCATCGGCTTCTCTACAGATGGGCTCCGGGCATTCTAGAGGCTGTGGTCTCAGCAGGGCCTGACAGACCCTGATCCTCCCCTCCAAGGGGGAAGGCAGGGGACTGGAGTGTTCTGTGAACTACTGTCTGCTCCCATTGGTATCACTGGACATTTCCTTGGTGGCTGTACTTTACCCTCCACCTCCCAGCAGCCCTTGGGCCCTGAGGTCAGGAGTTTCTTCCTAGTGGGAAGAACCTGTTGGGAGAGACAGCCACACTCGCTGGACACCACTGGGCTCCCAGCATCAGGCACGTGATTTTAGTATGGTCTTCTTTCTCTAAGCAACTCTGAAGTAGGCACGACAAACCCTTTTTACGACGGGGAAGCTGAGGCCTCAGTGGCCTGCCCAAAGTCACAAGGTCACAGGTGGTGGAGGAAGCCCAGGCCTTCTGGGCTCAGAAGCCACATATCTTTCATTTCCATGGGGCCCCTTCCAGAAGAGTCCTTGTTTGGAATGGGCTTTCTGGTAGTTACCATGTTTGGGGGGTTGGAGCTGGAGGGTGCTTGTGAACCTAGTAGATGCTGGGAGCCTTGGGGAGACACTCTAGTTCCTGTCATAGTCAGGTGACATGGGTTAGGTGTTGCAGATTAAGTGTTACACTCTCAGTAGAATTTATTTTGGATACAATGTAGAAAGTTTTCTGGGCATGGTGATGCAAGCCTTTGATCCCAGCACTTGGGAGGCAGAGTCAGGCATATCTCTGTGAATTCAAGGCCAGTCCGGTCTGCAAGAGTGAGTTCCAGGACAGCCAAGGATATGTAGAGAGAACCTGTTTCAGACAGACAGACAGACAGACGTAGAAAATACACCCTGGTCCTCAGGTTGGAGGTTAAGTTCAGTCTCTGTTTACAGAGAAAAGAGGCTGCCTGCTCTTGTGTACACCAGTCCTAAGCTTATCAAGGAGGAAGTAGGTTCATTCATTCATTCATATTCATTCATTCACTTGGTAGATAGGGTTTTTTTTTTTTTTTCCAGATTTGCTTATAAGCGTTTGTTTGCATGGATGTGTGCCCATCTTGTGTGTGCCTGGTGACATCAGTGGCCAAAACAGGACACTGGATCCCCTGGAACCGGGATTACATATGGTTGTGAGCTGCCATGTGGGTCCTGGGACCCAAACCCAGGTCCTCTGCAAGAGCATCGAGGGGCTGGAGAAGCAGGGCCTCAGCCTGGGGTGACACCTGGGGTGTCACAGGTCACTGTGGATACTCAGGATAAAACCATGGCTGTCAAACATCAACTCCGCAGCCTAAGCCTTGCCAACCTAATTTGGTCATGTGACCTTGAAAATCAGGTTCCACCTGTGCAGCCCTAGGTTAGGAAAGGGAAAACAGGGGAACCCACATGATCAGAGGGGAAACGTGGGAGTCAGAACTTGAACCCTTGGCTGCCTGAGACTGATCGCTGTGATGTTGCTGACCCCTCAGCGGCACACAGGTGAGGTATGAGCTGTGCGTTCGAGAGTGGTGTCTGTGTGAAGGTGTGACACTTGAAATGGGCGGTTAAAGTACCATCACACACCCAGACACACACGCAGAATCCCTCACACCGTGCCAACTTTCTGTAAACAGGTCTCAGCATTCCCTGGGGATGTAGAGATCCGAGCCCTGATTGAAGGACAGTTCATGGCCAAGAGGATTCATGCAGAAGGCCTAGGCTACAGAGTCAGTAAGTGAGCGGCCAGCTGGATGTAGTCTGGGGTTGGGGAGGGGCAGAGGCTCATTACAGGACAGGGTGGCCTCGGTCCTGGGTGAGGTGAGGAAGTGGTCTAGGCACGTGTGAGCAGGATGTATAGATGTCTGTGTACCACTAACTAGCATGCCTGGTGTCTGCAGAGACCAGAAAAGGGCATTGATGCCTCTGGAACTGGAGGTCCAGACAATTGTGAGCTGCCACATGGGTGCAGGGAATCAAACAAGGGTCTTCTGGAAGAGCAGCCAGTGCCTTAACCACTGAACCATCTCTCCAGCCCCTCTTATTTTCTTTCTTTAAATTTTTGGGAATGGAACCCAGGACCTTATGCCTGCCAGGTGAGCACTCTACAGCTGAGCCATGTCTCCAGCTCCCAAACAAAATCTGTTTGTGCCCGGTGGTGGTGATACACACCTTTAATCCCAGCACTCGGGAGGCAGAGGCAAGCAGGTCTCTGTGAGTTCAAGGCCAACCTGGTCTACAAAGCTACACCAAGAAACCCTGTCTTAAAAACAAACAAATGGTCTGAACTGAGCATTGGTGGTGCACGCCTTTAATCCCAGCACTCAGGAGGCAGAGGCAGGCTGATCTCTGAGTTCCAGGCCAGCCAGGTCTACAGAGCGAGTTCCAGGATAGGCTCCAAAGCCACAGAGAAACACTGTCTTGAAATAAAACAAACAAACAAAAGGTCTGCTTGCAAACATAAACATGCATGCATGGGTGTACTTACTGGGTATATTGGCCAGCTCAGGTTTTGTTCCTGGTCAGTCATCATCACATTTAGTTTTAATAGTGTCTAAAAATAAAAAGGGCATTTTAAGAATGGACACACATAAGTAAGTAAACAAATAAATGTTAAAAAGGTTGTTTGTTGGGCTGGGCTGGGCATGGTGGCACATACTTGTAGCCCTAGAACTTGGGAGGTGAATTCCAGTAGATCAGGAGTTCTAGGTCATCTTCTGCTACATAGAGAGTTTGGGGCCAGCCTGGACTAGATGATACCCTGCCTCAGATCCTTGCAAGGGGGGGGGGGAGGTGGAGGAGAGAGGACTCAGTGGTTAAGATTGCCTGCTGCACTTATTAAGACCTGAGTTCAGTCCCCAGCATCCCTTGTCAGTGTATCCAGATCCAGGGGACCCAGTACCCTCTTCTGACCTCTACACGCTCCCACAAGTACATCCGCATCCACAGGCACATACGAATAAAATAAAGTAAAACCCTCTTTAAAGAGCAAAAGAAGAGACCCACCAAAGCTTTTTTGTAGGGCTTGACTACGAGGCCCTTATCAATTGAAGAAAATTCCGTTCTATTATTGACCTATTGGGAGATTTTTTTCCCCCGTTTTTCTAGTTTTTTGGGGGGTGGTAGAGCACAGTGGGGAGCTTGTGTTCAAACTCAGGGCCTCGTGTGTGCTAGGTTAGTGCTCTGTCAAACGAGTGCTACATCCCCAACCCCACATTCCTCATTTGCCTTTTATCTGGTAAAGACAATAAAGGCAGATGGACTGTAGACTGCATATGAGGAGCCCTGAGTGGACAAGCCAGACTGTGGGTCTCTCCACAGCCCTGGGAGGTCAGCAGGGGCCACAAGCCATCCAACGCCGAAGGACTGTCCTTTTTGCCTTGGAAGAATTGCTACAACTATTCTGTTCTATTTCATCTTTTGTTTTATAGTGCCCAAGACAAAAATTCTGGCCACAGGAGGAGCATCTCACAATAAAGACATTTTACAGGTACGTGTGGTGGTGACCCTATACCGCAACGCCTCCCTCGTCATTGCATGTGGGAGCTAGATGTCTTCCTTACTCACTCTTCGCCTGACTTTGGGGAACAAAGACTCACGGAATCTGGAGCTCACAGATCTGACCAGAATGGCTGGCTAGCAATGGTTTGCTTTCCTGGGGCTGGGATTACAGGCACGCACTACACTTTCAGCCTTTCGTTTTTCCTTTTACATGGGTCTCTGGGGGCTTAAAGTCAGGTCCTCGTGCATATATGGTAAGCTCTTTACTGGATGAATCATCTGTTCAGCTATCCATCCATTTGTCTTATGACACTTGAGGTTCTGGGTTAGATTCCCAGCACTGAAACTAAACAAACAAATAAATAACCAAGCAAGTGAACTTAGGGTTTCCATTGCTGTGATAAAACAGCATGAGAAAAAAGCAGCTGAAGCAGGAAGATGATGCACTTGAGATTAGCTTGGGTTACACAGTACATTTCAGGCTGGCTGGAGCTGTGTGGTGGGATCTTGTCTTTTAAAAGCTATAGGGACAGCCTGGAGATTGGTTCTTCCTCCAGGGTCTTCCTCTAGGTCACCCCATCTCATCCCCGCCTCCACCGCTAAGCATACTTAAGGCAGCTGTGGCTGAATGCTCTAGGAAGGAGAGCCTAGAAGGTTCTAAATCACCTCTCTGAGTGACCAATTGCCCCTTGTAACCTCTGTGTCCCTCCCAGGTGCTTGCAGATGTTTTTGGGGCCCCCGTGTACGTCATGGACACCACCAGCTCAGCCTGCGTGGGCTCTGCATACCGAGCTTTTCATGGTAGGTGGATGAAGGGGGCATGGCTGTCTCTGGGAGTGTGAGAAGAGTGGGGATGGGAGGAGACTTAGCCTTAGTCAGGGTTTCTATTGCTGTGAAGAGGCACCGTGACCACGGCAACCCTCATAAGGAAAACATTTCATCGGGGCGGCTCATTTACAGTTTCAGAGGTTCAGTCCATTACCATCATGGTGGGGTATGGCAGTGTGCCGGCAGACGCGGTGCTGGAGAGGTAGCTGAGAGTCCTACATCTTTCAGGCAACAGGAAGTGGTCTGAGACACAACAGTGGGCGGCATCTTGAGCATATAAGAGCCTTCAAAGCCTGCCTCCATAGTGGTACTTCCTCCAAGAAGACCACGCCTACTCCGACAAAGCCACACCTCCTAATAGTGTCACTCCCTCTGGGGTCCATTTTCTTTCAAACCACCGCAGATGATATTCCCAGTTTGAGCACTGGAGTCTCGGGAGCGTTAGCCTCGTTTCTGTCCCTCCCAGCAGGCAAGGATGAATCCAACCCTGTGTCTTTGTAGTCTCTAGTTATGGTGGGGGCAGTGAGGTGGGATTGAAGCAGGATGAGTCCTGATCAGAGTCAGGCTCCGCAGAGAGACAGCAGGGGATCATAGGGCATGCACTTAGGTCTGTACGGCTCGTGGAGAGGAAGGCAGTGGCTGAGGAGGAGTCCAGAACAGCAAGAAACTGAAACAATGGTGAAGGCCTCCGAGCCAAGAAGTCCAGAACCTCGGACAGCTCCCGGGAGGCCCCGGCTCTGATGGCCGTCTGCCTGAAACTTTTCTGAGACATTTCTGGAAGAGAGTTGGGTTAAGGTTCGACCCCTCTGCTAGGGAACTCCTGGGGTCAGGTTCACCAGAAGCCCCTCCCTTCCCTGTCTGCTTCTCACTCCTCAGCACACCTACGTCAACTTGGTATTGCTTTCAACATTGCAAGTGAACGAAGTGCTGTTCTCTTAATAATGAACCCTTTTATCTTCATTCTTCTCTCTCCATCACCCATGCAACTTCATGTAGCAAGATCATTGGGGAACTTCCAGATTTTTACTTCTTACCCCATACTGGGTATGAACCCAGGGCCTCGTGATTGTGGGCTTGGTAAACTAAAGCACAAGCGCCCCTCTCTGTATCTCTCTGTCCTTGTAATTTTTGTTTTGAGATGAGGTCTCAGAATAGTGCAGGTTCGCTCTGGATTCCAGGTGGGCTTTGAACTTGCCATTTTCCAGTAGGTGTAACAAAAACTCACCCATTTTAAGCGGTTTTGCTGTGAATGACTTTTAACAACTTCCGAGAAGGGCTAACCCAGCTTAACCTTGTTCTGGTTCTGGGCAGAAGCCAGGGCCTTTGTGTGCCGAGGCGGCCCCTGCCACTGAGCCACACTGCCAGGCCCTCCTGGTCTGACAGTGTTTATCACCAGAGCAGTGTCTGTCATGCCAGCCAGTTAGCTTGTGATACACATGGGTGTGAGATGACCTTTCCCTTTAGGTCTTGCAGGAGCGGCAGGTGTGGCCTTTTCAGAAGTTGTGAAATCAGCCCCACATCCCAGCCTGGCTGCCACCCCCAACCCTGGAGCTTCCCATGTAAGAAGCATTTGCCTTCTCAGTCCGGCTTGGGTCTCCTTTCTTTTCTTTAAAAGCTAAGCTTTTCTTTCTCATCTGCATTAAACCTGCTAAATGCAACTAGAGGGAAATCTTACCCCTCCCCTACTCCCAAGTACTTGGGGATTGGTCCTAGGGTTTTCCCCAGTGGGGTGGGAAGCATGCACTTGGTTGTAGAATGGAAACTGGTCTGCTGCAAGGACAATCGTGGTCTTGATCACGACACCATCTCTCCAACTCCTGGTTTCAAAAGTAAAAATAAAACAAAGTTAATTTTAATAAAATATTTCCCTTAATCTAATGTGTCCAAATTATCATTATCTTAGCTAAGGTAAGAAACTACTGATGTCACCAGGCGTTGGTGGCACACGCCTTTAGTCCCAGCACTCAGGAAGCAGAGGCAGGCTGATCTCTGTGAGTTCGAGGCCAGCCTGGTCTACAAGAGCTAGTTCCAGGACAGCTTCCAAAGCCATAGAAGCCCTGTCTCGAAAAACCAAAAAGAAATTACTGATGTTTTGGAAATTTGGAGTTTTGTAAGCATGTTTCATTTAAATTTTTTGTTCATCTTATGTGTATGAGTGTTTTGTCTACATGTATATTTATCCGTAGTGTGCATTCTTGGTACCTGAGAAGTGTCAGATCCCCTGGAACTGAAGTTACAGACCATAGTGTCACCTTGTGGGTGCTGGGACTCAAACCTGGGTCCTTTGGGAGGTTAGCTAGTGCTCTCAACCACTGGGGGCATAGCTCCAGACTCAGAATTTACTTCTTTTCTTTTTTGGTTTTTTGAGACAGGGTTTCTCTGTGTAACAGCCCTGGCTGTCCTGGAACTCGCTCTGTTGACCAAGTTGGCCTTGAACTCAGACCCACTTGCCTCTGCCTCCTGAGTGCTGGAATTAAGGGCATGTCCCACTGTGGCTGACTCAGAATTTACACTTGCAAATGTAAGAGGTGATTCCCCTTCATTATCAACTGCCCTTTCTACCCCTCCAGGTCTATGAGGCCCTTCTCCCTCGGTATGCTGAGCTTGAACAGAGAATCTTGTCTCAGGCCCAGAGGCCTCTGCAATGACATCTCAGGCCCCTGCCAGCTGCTGTCTGCTGCTGGCCCAGACTCCTCTTGCTTGTTCGGAGCAGCTCCCCGGCTGTGTGGACTCAGCGGAGTGCTCCTGTCCTGGACCATCCTGAAGCTGGCCTTGACTCCCTGGAGACATGTGGGCTGCCCATGTCCCAGGGTGGGACAGAAACTCTCCTGTCTTCCATTCCGTGAGGCAGGAAAACACAGTGTAGGGTATGGCCACCGGAGATGATCGATCACATTCCCCCCGCTTTCAAAGGCAAAAAGAAAGCTCTTTCAGGACCAAACTCAGCAGAATAGGGGACAGCCTTCTCCCTGCCTGACCCCTCCTCACTGGTCCTCACCCCACGCTGGGACCACCCCATCCTTCCCCCAGACTTTGCCCCACCCCACCCGCCCAGCTGTTTCCACCTTCCTGCTTCTTTAGGTGCGTTCCCAGGGTCCTCTCCTGGTGCCCATCTTCTTCTTCATCCTTCCCTTACCTACCTGGTATAGCTTCCCACTCAAGGTGACCTTGGCCTGGTGAAGATCCTTCCTGTGCCCAGCTCTGTCGATACCTGACTGGGGCTGACCAGGCTACCTGGCTGGGCCATCGCCCAGGCTAAACACTGTCATTGTAGTTAACATGATGGCAAAATTGTGTTTCTCTTTGAGGAACTCTGTTTGTTTGGGTTTTTGTGTTTTTTTTTTTTTTTTTTTTTTTTTTTTTTGAGGCAAGGTCTCCCGTAGCCCGGCTGCCCTCAAACTTTCTTTGCAGCTGAAGGTGACCTTAAACGTATGATTTTCCTGCCACCATCTGCCGAGTGCTGGGATTAAAGGCATGTGCCACCACACCAGGTTTATGCAGGGAGAGTAGGGGATCCTGGTGCGTGAGTGCCTACTGGGCCAACACCCTACCAGCTGAGCCGCACCTCCAGCCTGGATTTCCTTTTTATTGTTCTCACGTGCAAGCATCCTATTACACTTTCACAGAGGCTGAGTCTTCCTCCTCTTCAGGCCTTTTTACTTTTGACTCCTCTGCCCCTGGCTCAGATAAGCTCACTCACCCTCCCCCGACTCCCACCAGGGTTTTCCTCTGCCGAAGGCTGTACCAAACTCAGGACTTGTTTTAAACTAGACCACTGACCTGGTACAGTGGCAAGATCATGGGGATCAGAGCCGTGGCCACTGGGAGGTCCAGAGGACAGAGCATAGACATGCATCTTCCGCCCGGAAGGGAAGGCTCCATGTGTGATGGGCAAAGAAGCTGCCGGCAACCATCTGCACCACAGCAAACCCAAGATGGGAAGGAGACGCTGCTGGGCCGCCTTTTTGTTAGAGTTTACAAACACCGAGCAACAGCATCCGGGACCACAAAACAGTAAACTAAGATGACAGTCCAACATAGATCTTCCTTACAATAAATCAGATGGTTGTTGTAGAAGAAGAAAAGGACACCATGGGTGACAAACTACAAAACAAGTTCCAATGGAAACACAGCAAGCTTTTGGGGAAGAGTGACTAAACAGAACAGCTTGGTGACAGGACTGTCTCACAACACAGTCATCAGAGAGGGGGCAGCTGTGGCGGAACTCAGGGAGGTGCCAGGAAAGAAGAGAAGAGAAAACACAGGTAGCATCCAAGAGACTAGAGCCCTGTTGCTAATTGAAGCTACCAAAAATAAAAACAAATTTTGAAAGCATCCCAAATCAACGTGTGCTCCTCCCTCCTTCCTTCCCTCCCCCTCTCCTACCCCCCTCCACCCCTTTTAGCGGTGGTGGGGCTTGGATCTGTGACCTCGAAGATGCTGGAGATTAGTGATGGCCATGGGCAGGTGAAGGACCGGAATCTTTCAACACTTTACTACCTGGTTTTATAAAGGATGAAGGTCATTAGTTCCATTCTTACCCAAATTTCCTAGTTAACCTGGTTATAGAAGGGTTTCATGGTGACATTTAGGCTTTGTAGCATGTTGGCAGGGCCAGCGCCACAGGCCATACCAGACTCCACAACAAGGCTAGGAAAGGTCACTGAGCATGCACATGCCCTGGAACAACATTTTCAAAGAACTAAGACAAATATAAGAACGTGGGATGACTCAGTGGGTAAAGGGGCTTGCTGCCAAGACTGGTGATCTGAGTTCAATCCCCAGACCCCATATGGGAAGGGCAAACCAACTCTCCAGCAAGTTGTCCTTTGACCTCCACACATAGGCTGCGGCAATGTGCATGCCTCCCTCACCCCGCACCATGTAAGCACATGAAAACGAGTGTGCTCAGGTCTGCACCTGGCTGAGATAACCCAAGTGTCAAGGATGTAGAAAAATGTCTTAGTCATGCCGGCTGCGCCGAGGTTTACTCACAGCCTCTTAGCACAGCTGTGGCTCTGCCAGGTGACGGGGGGAACCTGAGCAGGACACGTGAGTGCTGACAGGGACACTGTCAAATGGCGCTGCTTACATAGGTCCTTTCTGTTGCGCCCTGACCCAGGGCAATGTGGTGCAGTAGAGGGTTACTTTCATTTCACAGTTCCACACCACAGTGATCCCTGAGGGAAGTCGGGGAAGAAACCATGGGGGAATGCTGCTTCTGGCTCCATCACAGACTCACAGTCAGCCGTGTTTGTTTGTTTATTTATTATTTTATTTTATATAACAAAGTCCAATTAAATGAAAACAAACATTTATACACAATATTTGGGAATTTGGACGTTGTTCTTTCCAAACTACTTCTTGCTGGTAAGGGGCACTGTCATGGGGGATTCTAAGAAGATTCAGAAATCCTGGCTGTAGTCTGTCAGGCTGCTTTGTCCAGCTGTTTTGAATGTAGGATCACCTCTTACTCTGTTTCAGGTGGTCTGGCTTGATCAAACCACATTAGTCTGGAAGGAATCCACATCTTTTCATTTTCTGTGGAAACAAAAATAGAACTCCTTTTCCCCAGTAACTTGTCCTTCAACTTAAATTTTGGAGTCAAAGCATTTTTTTAAAATTTAATTTATTATTTTACATGTCGATCCCAGTTCCCTCTCCCTCCCTCCATCCCTCTCTCCCTCCTTCCCTCCCTTTTACCCTCTCTGCCCTCTCACATGCAACCTAACCACATTCCCCTCCCATCCCCCCACCCCAATTCCATATGTAGGGGAATGCCATCCAGTTGGGGTCATGTAGGTCTGACAGGTCATGTGAAGTAGGGACTAGGGCTTCTCTCCTGTCTCTAGATTAAGGCAGTTATCCCTCCATGGGGGATGTGTTCGCCAGGTCCTTTTGTGCACCAGGGATACATGCTGGCTCCACTGTCTGAGGTCTCTTAGACTGCTCAGACCTTCTGGCTGAGACCCATATTCAGGGGGTCTGAGTCAGTCCCATGCTGGCTTCCCAGCTATCAGTGTAGTGGCCATTAGCTCCTCCTTGTTCAGGTCAGCTGTCTGTATGTGTTTCTGCCGCATGGTCTTGTCCTCTCCATCTGCATCTGGGT
This sequence comes from Phodopus roborovskii, assembly GCF_943737965.1. Lineage (NCBI taxonomy): Eukaryota > Metazoa > Chordata > Mammalia > Rodentia > Cricetidae > Phodopus > Phodopus roborovskii. The sequence goes on from NW_026125295.1 coordinate 7,503,043, forward strand.
TCTAGTTCGACTCAGTGTTTATGTATGGGTGTTTGATCCTGTTTTCAACAGGCATTAGTTGAGGGCTCCATGGAGAAGTTAGTTGTTGATCTCACTCTCCGGGAAGGGCATTTATGATAGCCTTTCCACGGAAGCTCAGATTGTTAGTTGGGAGCAGTCTTGTAGTTCTCTAGACCTTTCTTTGTGTTCAATTTTATCTTCAAACCAATATTGTCTCCCTCTTTTATGTTCTCTCTCTGTCTCTGTCTCTCTCTTTCCTGTCTTCTATTCCTAACCAGGCTCAGTCTTCCTGGTCGCACATGTTTTCCTTTCCTCCCCCTCATTTTCTCCTACTTCTCTCTCCATTCGCTGCCCACCCCCACTTCCCCTGAGCTCTGGGGGACTTGTCCCTTCCCAGTTCTGTGAGGGACTTTATATGAATCTCTTAGAATACACCTTGTATCCTAGTTCCTCTGGTGATGTGAATTATAGGCTAGAGATCCTTTGCTCTAGGTCTAAAATCCATATATGAGTGAGTACATACTATGTTCCTCTTTTTGTGACTGGGTTACCTCATTCAGGATGGTTTCTTCAAGTGCCATCCACTTGCCTGCGAATTTCAAGATACCATTATTTTTTTCTGCAGAGTAGTATTCCATTGTGTAGATGTGCCACATCTTCATTAACCATTCTTCAATTGAGGGGCATCTAGGTTGCTTCCAGGTTCTTGCTATTACAAATAGTTCAGCTGTGTTTCTTAAACAGCCGGGGCACACAGGCCTAGGAATGATGCCACTCACGGTAGTCCAGTCCCGCCCATAACACCCGTCAATCAAGAACAGTCTCTCACAGACATGCCCTATCTGATGTGGACAGTCCTTCAGTTGGGAGTCCCTCAAATAACTCTAGACTGTGTCAGATTGACAGCTGTAGCCAACCAGGACAGCAGAGGACAGAAGAGCTGGAAAAGGAGGCATGCAATTTCCAGGAGTTAAAAATACTTAAAATTAGCTGGGTGTTAAATCCCAGCAGAGGCAGACAGATCACTGTGAGTTCAAGGCCAGCCTGGTCTACAGAGCCAACTTCAAGACAGCCAAGGCTACACAGAGAAACAAAAAAACAAAACAAATAAACAAACAAAAAATGCAGACCAAATACTAAAGGCTTAAATAATAAAACAAGGCTAACTGACAATAAAACTACTTTGTAATATCAAAGGCGTTAGTATTAAAAACTATACTATCAGTATAATAAAAGATTCTTAAAAGCAATAAAAAAAATGCAAATCTTGGCACCAGGGAGATGGGACGGTGGGTAAAGGTGTTTGCTGCCCTGCTCTATCACCCGATTACACCCCTGGAGTGGAGCACTGACTCCCACATGGGGTTAACTCACACAGGTGCCCTGTCACATGGAGACCCTTACATATACAGAATGAATGGATGGATGGATGGATGGATGAATACATGTACAGTGCAAATCTTCCCTCCATGTTCAAAGAGAAGGTAAACATCACATAACAAGCAACGCATGAATCAACAGACATTCTAGCATGGGTCCAGTTAAATGTGAGAGCCCTTAGTCCACCTATTAAAAGAGAAACAATTTCCAAACAGCTTACAAACTGATGTGTTCCAGTCATGATAGGAGAGACACACATAACATTAGTGGTTTGGGTAGACTGAAGAGAGGAGGTAACGACAGTCCAAACAGGAAGCACGGGAAGCCCTGATCTCAATGTCCATCTCAAGGAGCGTGGAGTTCTCGAAGAAACATAAAGGGGGCGCCATAGTGCTGCAGACCCCACTCCACACCAGCAATATCCTAATCACCAGTGCCAAGGCTCAGCTGCACTGTCAGCTTGTAAGGACATTCCGGAATCCTCTGCCTGTGCCCTGGTCCTGTGCGCTCTCTTCCTTCTCTATCGCTGTGCCTTGTGCAACAGCAGCAGGGAAAGCAGAGTTTAAGACACACTCTTATTCAAGGCTAAAGAGAAAACTAGATGGAGGCTGTTTCTGCAAAGTAGACCTAAATGTATATTGAATGCTCCACTCTGTGTGTGTGTGTGTGTGTGTGTGTGTGTGTGTGTGTGTATGGATGTGTGCATGTATGAGTGTGTCTGTGCACAAGTGTGTGTGTGTGTGTGTGTGTGTGGATGGGTGCATGTGTGTATGCGTGCATGGATGGGTGCATGTGTGTATGGATGGGTTTGTTATGTGTGTGTATGGATACAAGTGTATGTGTGTATGGGTGCATGTGTGTGTGTGGATGTGGGTAGGTGGATGGATAGGTGCATGTGTGTGTGTGTGTGTGTGTGTGTGTGTGTGTGTGTGTATGGGTACAAGTGTATGTGTGGATGGGTGCATGTGTGTATGGATGGGTGCATGCATGAGTGTGTCTGTGTGTGTGTGTGTGTGTGTGTGTTGTGTGTGGGTCATTACTAGCTTGGATAACATTTCTCAGATGGATGCCTTTATTTTTCCTTTGAGACAGGGACTGGCTGTCAAGCTTCCAAGGATCCACTGGTCTCCACCCCCAATACCACCGTCACTGACACCAAAAGCAGCTGACTCCAGACCTGGCTTCTTATGAGTCCTGAGAATCAAACTCAGGTCTCTATGCTTGTGAGGCAAGCATGTTACCAACTAAGTTACCCCCCCCAGCACAAATGTCCCCTACTAAAATAGAAATATGTCTATTCTCATGCATAAAATGTTACCATTTAGATGGGCAAGACAGCTGAACAGTAAAGGTTCGTGCCGCCAGTGTAACCTCCAGCCCACGTGAAGGAAGGATATTTGACTCCCAAAAGTTGTCTTTTGACTGTCACCATGCACGATGGCATGGGTGTGTGCACACAGGGACACAAATAATGTTTTAAAAATCACCATTTTTCACACCATGAAGAAGACTTAAAATGGCCACCATGCCTGACTAATATAAAACTTTTGTTTTTTAAGACAGGGTTCCTGTGTAGCTTTGGAGGAGTCTGTCCTGGAACTAGCTCTTGTAAACCAGGCTGGTCTCCGAACTCACAGAAATTTACCTGCCTCTGCCTCCTGAATGCTGGGATTAAAGGCGTGCACCCTACCCATTAAATAAAACTTTTAAAAAGTCCAATTTGGAGAAAAACTTTCTATTAAACTCTTAGGACAAGATAGATTGAAAAAAATCAAGTCCCAGGCATGGGGGCACATGCTCTCAACCCCAGCACTTGGGAGGCAGAGGTAGGTGTATCTCTGAGTTCGAGTCCAACCTGGTCTATAGAGTTAGTTCCAGGACAGCCAGGGCTACATAGTGAGATCCTATCTCAAACAAAACAAAACAAAACAAAACAAAACAGCAGAACAAAACAAAATAACAAATTCAGAATTGGAGAGATAGTTTGGTTGTTGTAGTCTTAAGACTAAGAAAAGCTAAATAAATGGTTAGAAACAAAAGAACAAAGACAAGCAAGGCTTCTTGGTAGCAGCATTTTCTCAGTTGGACTGTTTTGCTAGAGACAAGCAGAGACTTGCGCGGCTCCTTTAAGGGAGGTTTCCTGACTCAGCATAAGGGGCAACAAAACAAAACAAAACAAAACAAAACAAAAAAACCAAAAACCACATGGCTTTTAAGAAGCTTGTCAAACAATTCATTGGTGTCTACGAGAGCTGGCAGTGGCAGTGACCATATCTCCAAGCCGGCAGCATGCTGCTGGATGGCAGCGTAGACCAAGGCAGTGAGCACAGCTCTCAGTGCTGGTGGTAAAAGTACCCACAGCCATCTTTGATAAACCACGGCTAATACAGCTATGACTTTCATTTTAGCAATGTTTTTGTTTACCAGATAAAAGACTGGTGGCCAGAAAAAAAAATAAAGATTTACAGTAAAGACAGATTCACATTAAGAAAAAGAGCTAAAGGTTTACAGTGTGTTCTAAAATATACGTAGGCTTGGGAGAGAAAAGGAATAAAATGGTTTTTAAAAGACAGGGAGTAGCTGGGTGTGGTGGCACTCGGAGACTGAGGCAAGCAGATCTCTGTGATTGCAAAGTAAACCTGGTATGCAGAGTGAATTCCAGGACAGATAAGAGTTACACAGAGAGAAACCCTGTCTCAAAAAATGAAAAAAATAGAAGAAATGGAGTAATAAAAAAGCCATGTAAAGATGGAAAGCACAGAGAACCTTTGGATACTGTATGCTGCACTGTTATATTTAAATTATTTGACTGCTGAGGAAATAACTGTTAAAAGAAATGCTGCTGGATTAATTCAATTTATATATTTTAAAAATGCTTTTACTCCAAAATTTAAGTCTAAGGACAGGTTACTGGGGAAAAGGATTTCTGTTTTTGTTTCCACAGAAAATGAAAAGCTGTGGATTCCTTCCAGACTAATGTGGTTTGATCAAGCAAGACCCCCTGAAACAGCGGCCCAGGTGATCCAGCATTCAAAACAGTTGGGACAAGGCATCCTTGCAGACCACTACAGCCAGGATTTCTGCATCTTCTTAGGATTCCCCATGACAGCGCCCCCTACCAGCAGGAAGCAGTTTGGAAAGAAAAACGCCCAAATTCCCAAATATTGTTTATAAATGTTTGTTTTCATTTAAATGGGGTTGGTTATAAATGGTTAATGACTACAACCAATCTTTTTAAAGGTAAAAAATGGAATTAATATGAATACTTTGTTTTAGAATGGATTTTCATTTATTGATACAATTTAAGGTCAATTTTGTGATATGTATATGTCTTACTGTGTTTATATAGCTCATTAAAAATGTATAATTTAGTACAGATTATAGATAATTACCTATGATAGTCAAAACTTAGAGTTAAGTTAGTTAGGTTTTCAAGATGTATTTAAGATGTATTTGAGATGATAGGCATTCTTCAAACCTTTCAAAGACCTACAGAATATGTTATTTAAAATTGTTTAGGATTTTTCTTGACAATGAGGCACAACTGCTCTTGGCAACACCACCTGCATCAGAAAGGAAGATGAACATCAAAGAAATTCTATGGAGTTTGCTTCCAATGTGGCAAGACTAGCCATTTGGGCAAGATACTGCTCTTGTCTGGACTGTTTGACTTTATGCTGTATAAACTGGACATGCAGGACCCATAGGAAAGTGAGATGGACATTGCTGTAGGGTTCCTGCTTCATCCCTGATATTCTGCAGGACACAGAGAAAAGTGACTAACAAACTGCCAATCAGATGGACAGCTTAAAGTTTCCTGCTTTGCTGAAAGACACACTATGGCCTATGGGCTAAAGATGGAAGATTACAGAAGAACTTAGGGTAACTAACCAGGCAGTGAGTTGTCTCTGTCATTTCTAGAGTATATATTATCCTTCTGTGGTCTTTGAGGGAGTTGAAGACAAATAGTTATGGTTATAGTTTTCCTTATTTAGGATTAAAGATAAGTTACTTAGACTTTAGACTCACAAATATAGGATAGATGATGGAATATTTTCTTCAAATCTTGCTAAAAGTTAACGGACTAAATATTGTTAACTGTGAGTCTCATTTGATAAGTGTTGTGTCATATATTTTGCTTTGTTAAGGTTAAAACCCTTCTTTTTTATTTAGACAGAAAAGAGGAGATGATGGGAGATGTCATTCTGTAAATATGTTTCTCTTATTGGTTAATGAATAAAGTACTATTAAACCTTGAGACTTAATAAAAATCAATCTCGGATCAAACAGGATTTAGCCACCGGGAGGATGGAGGAGCCAGTAACATGTATAGAGAGACACACAGGAAGGGATAAGGAGGGATTTAGAGATGATCTGTCTTTTTTGGTTTGGGACAAGTGGAGAGATGCTTCTCTTGTTTGGTTTCTGGCCAAAAAGAAAGGTCAGTTGGTTACCTCTTGACATCTCTAATCTAGAAGGCTTTCATTCCAAAAACTGACTCTAGAGTCTTTATTAGTAAATAGAACGATAGAAACTAACTTAAAACCTACATTTTGTGACTGAGGCTGATTTGGGACTGGAAATCCTGCCAGGCAGAGGTCTGAGCATCTGGGTATGGACTGTAGGGCCATAGGGTGCAGATGGTAGTGAAAATATCACAGATTCAGGTGTGGCTGCTGAGCAGACAGAAAAACAACACTTGGAAGTTAAGAACACTTTGTTACTCTTCCAGAGGACCCAGGTTTGATTTCTAGCAACCGAAGGGCAGCTAAGCATGGGCTCTAAGGCTAGTCAGAAGATTTGGTGCCCTCTCCTGGCTTCTGCATGTACTGCACTACAAATTATATGTATGTATGTAGTGTATGTATATATACATACATATATATATATATATATTACTAGAGGTTTTTGTTTGTTTGTTTGTTTTAAGATTTATTTATTTATTATACAGTGTTTGACCATGCATGTATGCCTGTAAGCCAGATGAGGGCACCAGACCTCATTACACATGGTTGTGAGCCACCATGTGGTTGCTGGGAACTGAACACAGCACCTCTGGGAGAGCAGACAGTGCTCTTAATCTCTGAGCCATCTCTCCAGCCACAAATAAATAAATCTTTAAATAAAAAAATCCATAACCCTCCAAATGTGGTTAACAGTGAAATCTATGGCATAAAGCAATATGTGAAAATATAGCTTGTAGTATGGAACACTGATTAAAAATGAAAGAGTAAAATTAAATGGGTCAGGTATGTGGTGCTTTGAATGTAACTGGCCCTCACAACCTTGCAGGGACTGGTACTGTTAGGAGGTGTGGCCTTGTGGGAGGAAGGAGGAAGTGCGTCACTATGGGGGCGGGCTTTGCGGTCTCATATGCTCAGGATACCGCCCAGTGTCTCAGTTCACTTCCTGTTGCCTGCACGATGTAGGACACTCAGCTACTTCTCCAGCACCGTCTGCCTGCAAGACGCCATATCCCACCATGATGGTAATGGACTGAACCTCTAAAATTGTAAATGAGCCGTCCCAATGAAATGTTTTCCTTATGAGGGTTGCCGTGGTCATGGTGTCTCTTCACAGCAATAGAAACCCTAACTAAAAGAGGTGGCACTTTTTTTTTTTTTTAAAGTCCCAGCACTCTGAAAGCAGAAACAGGTAGATCTCTGAGTTCGAGGCCAGCCTGGTTCTAGGACAGCCAGGACAGCTACACAGAGAAACCCTGTCTCAGAAAACAAACAAACAAACAAATCGAAAAACAACAACACAAAGGGAGAGACTGTTCACTGTGTGGAAAAGGAAGCATGTTTCATGCCTTCTCTCTGGCATATTTGCATTCCCGCCAGCATTATTCTCTGAATAGGGACCATTACTTACTGAAACTCCGGTTCTTTGAAAACAAACACCATGATTCCATGACAGCTGATCTGATAACCAGGATGGCCATAAATACAGCAATGGGTGACCGGAGGTTCACCATTACGGTGGTTAAGAGTGCTTAGTGCACCGGGCGTTGGTGGCTCTCGCCTTTCATCCCAGCACTCAGGAGGCAGAGGCAGGTGGATCTTTGTGAGTTTGAGGCCAGCCTGGTCTACAGATCGAGTGTCAGGACTGCCAGCCAGGGCTACACAGAGAAAGCCTGTGTGGTTGGTGCTCTTGCAGTAGATCAGAGTTCACTCCCCAGTGCTCCCAGTGGATGACTCACAACTACCTGTAACTCTATCTCTAGGCCTTCCTCCCCTGCCTCTGCAGGCGTGTGCACACACATGTGCACACATAAACAAGAATAAATCTTACAAAGGAGAGACCAGTGGGAGGGTAGAAAATACAACACGGGAAACTCTGGACAAACACAGGAATCCTGTCCTGGGCAGGTCAGAGTAGGGTGGCAAGAAGTCAGTATGCTACCCAGGCTGGTTCACAGTTTGAAAGTTCTGACTTATAAAAATTCATATTTATTACTTTGGGCTTTGGATGGCTGTTGGTAGCTGATATAATGAGCAGAGAAATCACGGATGAAGGGGAATTGCTATGTGCTATAAGCACCTTTTTATTTATATTAATTTTAATTGGGCATGCATCTGGTGTGTGTGTGTGTGTGTGTGCATGCTTGTGCACACATGAACACAGGTGTCTGTGAAGGTCAGCAGAGGATGTCAAATTCCTTGGAGTTGGGGTTATAGACATTCATAAGTTGTCCAGTCGGGGACCCAGGAACCAAATCCAGGTCTTGTGCAGTAGCAGCAAGGACTTTAACCTGAGCCACCTCTCCAGACCCAGAGTCCCCTCTCTTCAAGGGTCACTTCGGTTACTATTTGAACGTGTACTCAGGCCAGAGACACGGCTCAGTGGGTGCAGAGACCTGCTGCCAGTCCTGAGGATTTGAGTTTGAATCCCAGGACCCCCACAGTGGAAGGGGGGAATCACCGGCGTTTGTCATCTGACCTCAATGCATGCTTGCTCTCTCTCTCTCTCTCTGTCTCTCTCTCTCTGTCTCCCCTCGCTCCCTCCCTCCCTCTCTCATTCACACACTAAAGAAATAAAGGAGTAAAATGAAATACAGTTTTAAAAATAAGTAGAAGATACATGTAGCATCTTGAAGGGTGCAGCTGACCAGTTATGGCACCTCTCCATCCACCGCTGTTGAAGAAATCCAAATGTGAGATGTAGGCCGGTGTGATGCAGGGAACATTAAATAAAAAGAAAAGAAAAAGAAAGAAAAAAAAAAAAGGCTGGATGTTGGATGTACCTTTAAGGCTGGCTGGCGGATTGGACATGGGACATTCAAGGGTGACTCAGAATGATGCTCTGATATGAGCAACTGATTGTACCATTGGTTCAGACAGGGATGGATGGGGAAGGCCAGGTTTATAGAGGAAAGTTCTCTTTTGGCTAGGTCACAATGCAATTGTGAAGCTACTGGCAATTGTAAGGCTACTGGCTCAGTATAGGGATTTGGATCCTCCGGCAGTACCAGGGCAGCATTTGGGACCCCTTGGAATTGTGTGACATATAACCCGGTGTGGAACAGAAGCTGGCATACAGCTGAGTTGACAGTGTAGGAAACCCTGGGTTTGAGCCTCACATCACATGGTGGTGCTAACCTCTGGCCCCAGCGTGTGGAGTGGAGAAGAGGCAGGACGGTCACAAGTTCCAGGTCTTGGCTGTGTTTTAAACAGGTGGCCAGCCTGGGCTAATATGAGACACTCTGTGTTCAGTACCCCTCCCCAACAACAACTCTGTCTCTCTCTCACACACACACCAGAAGAATAGAGCTAACAAGTCTAATTTCTGGCACACGGATGATTGTTTTTTCCAATATGGAAAAGGGAATGCTTTTCCTACTATGGTGAGTCTATCATTTTGGGCTCGTTTGAGTAAGTTTCTACCATTCTTTAGAAAAATACAAAGTTGGGGCTGGAGAAACTGTTCAGTTGCTAACAGAGTTTAATGGCTCTTTCAGAAGACCTGAGTTCAGTTCCCAGCACTCATGGGAGGGAGGCAGCTCAGAAGCACATTTAGCCCCAGCTCCAGGGGATCCTATGCCGTCTTCTGGCCTGCTGGGACAAACCCACACACGGGCACATGAATGTATACATATGATTAAAAATAAAATAAATACACACTTTTAATCCCAGCACTAGGGAGGCAGAGGCAGGCAGACTTTTGTGAGTCCGAGGTTAGGCTGGTGTAGCGAGTTCCAGGACAGCCAGGAGACTCTTGTCCCAAAATTGCACCATCACTAATACTAGTAATAGTAATAATAATAATAAATCATGGGACTGGAGAGATGACTCAGCAGTTGAGAGCACCTGTTTCTATTAGAGAACTCAAGTTCGGTTCCTACCACCCACAAGGTACCTCACAACCACTCCTAACTCGGGTTCCAGGGAAACTGACCCCTTCTAACCTACTAGAGCACTGGGCATACACATTCATGAACACATACATACATGCAGGCCAACACACAAAACAAAATAAATAAGGAAGGAAAATCAGAGAGGGACGGAGAGCTTGAGGTCATCTGGGGGTTTCATAAGGAGAGGATAAGACAAAAGGGCAGATGTGTGTGGGCAGGTGTGGGCAGAGCAGGCCTGAGGTCTCAACCACTTTGGAGGCTGGGAATTCCTGATTCACAAACAAACCCCGGAGGAGTCTAACGCTGCCTATGGGGAATCTGAGGCTCAGACAATTGAAATGACCCCGGCTCTTGGGTGCCACCTTCGTCCTCCTGCTCTGGCAGCCCTGAGCTGTGCCTAGCCTTCCCAGTCCTGGGAGCCGCGTTCTTCTCAGTAGCTCTGGTTGTGTAATAAGGAATGTGGGATCTGAAACGGAGGAACCTGCTGTGGTGTGTGTGTGTGTGTGTGTGTGTGTGTGTGTATGTGTGTGTGTGTGTGCGCGCGCGCGCGCGTGAAGAGCAGAGACACGCTCGTTCTGGACAGATCTTTAAATGTGTGGGAGGACCGTAGCAGGTAACCCTCCAGGGGGAGATGAAGGAGGTGGGGCTGCTGAGGGCCCTTCTGGAAGCGGGTCGCCCAGCTTCCCCCACCTGCAGCTGCTCCGTGGGTCCTCCTCTGCTTGGAAAAAGCTGTCAGTGTGTCCTGGGGGGGGGGGGACTGCTGTTAGTTCAGACTTCAGCTTATTTTTTTTTCTGCCAGTTAACTCGTCCACCAAAACAGATGCGCAGGAGCTGGAGGATGGAGGTGTCCGGGCTATGGGAATCCGGGTTCGGAGGGGCTGCCCACTCACTCCGGGGTCTCAGAAGGGCACGCATCCCCCAGCGTGGGCTCCATAGCTGGGAGCAGGCATCGAGTAGGATGGCTGCGGGTCGCCCCGGGTCCGCAGCCAAGTGGGCCCCAGTCCAACGCCACCAGCTCGGAGCGCTCGCCCAGCCTGGCCCCGGAGCCGGGGCAGCACGCGCGCCGCCTCCCCTCCCGAGGGCGCGGGCTGGGGGCGGAGCCTCGGTGTTGTTGTTCCTGTCCGGCCCCGCCCCCGAGGGGGGCGCGGACCACGCGGCCGGAGGGCCCGCCTCCCCTCCCCCTCCCCGCCCCAGCCGCCCGCCTCTTTGTATCCAACATCCGGGTTTCCCCGCTGGCTCGGCTCCGCGGCCACCGCTCAGGAGCCATTTTGGACTCGGTTCAGCTCCCCTCCCCCTCCCCCCGTTCATGGCCCCTCCGGACTCGGCCCCCGCGCTCGGGGCCCGGGCCCAGCCCCGTTGCGCCATGCCCGCCTCGGGCGCGCCCCGGCCCGCGCCCCGCCGCCGCCCCCCGGCCCCCGCGTCGCCCCATAGCCCGGGCCGCACCGCGCGCCGCCCGCAGCGGCCCTGAGCCCCGGTCCCCGCACGCTGCCTGGGACCCGAAGCGCAGAAGCGAGCGCGCCTGGAAGCGAGACCCAGAGAAGGAGCGGGAAGCAGAGCGCAGCCGCCGCCGGGCCCTGCGCGCCCCGGGAGCGCAGCGCGGCCCTGCCCGCCGGCTCCGGGTGTCCGCGGGGCGGCGCCGCGGATCATGACGGCGCCCTGGGCGGCCCTCGCCCTTCTCTGGGGATCGCTGTGCGCCGGTAAGGACCCGGCGCGGCGTGGGGGTGCGGGGACCCCGGGCGCGCGGTGTTTACCAACAAAGGGCGGCCCCGCGGCCTCGGCGCCGCGCCACCTGCCTGGGACCGGGCTTGCGCGCGGCGCTTTGCTCGCGATCGTAAAGACAAGCTCGCCGGTGCGGATCCGCCGCGCGATTCTGGCTCGCAGAGGCGCTCGGTGATGGGGGCACCTGGGAGCGTCAGGGCCGGGGTTCAGGTTCCTCGGGCTCGGGGACCCCGGGAACCGGGCGAGGAAAACCTGAGCGTGGGGAAGGCGGTCGGGCTGGGCGGGCATCTAATCGCGGGTGGCTGGGATGGGGCTGCGCGCCCCTGAGAGCCATAGGTGTCGCAGAGCAAAGCGGACGGCTTCCCACCGCCCGTTCGGAGCCCTCTGCGCTCCGTCCCGCCACTCTGCGTCGCGATCCTCTGCTCCGGCTTTCCTCGCAGCGGGCTACAGATGCGCCCTCCTGGGACCGCTTTTGTTTTGGGATACTGCGAGTGGACCGGAGCTTGAGGAGGCGAACCAACAGGTCTCAGATCGCTCCGGCCTGCACGTGGCGGGCGTGAGTGACCCGCGCTCAGCCCGCAGGCGGCTGCGAGATTTGTGTGACTGGTGCGCGTCTGCTTGGGGACTGGGACGTGTGGGTGTGTGCGCGCGAAGTTGTGCTGGGGAAGCGCTTTCTCCCCTAAAGCTCAGGCTCGGATTTCTCCGTCCCAGTGGTGCTGAAGCTTGTCCAACTCTGCTAGGAGCTGCGCGACGGGCTTGGGGCAGTCCTGGAGAACGTGAACAGTCAGGCATTGAGACTCCAGAGAAAAGATCGTGGCGATTGGGACGGCTGGTGCCCGGTGGCTGGGGCTCTGGGTCCTGCGCGTCTTTGTTCCCAACCCCCATTACACATGCAGCTCGGGTCCCCTGCCGCCCGAGGTGGCAGCAGCGCGGAGTCTGGGAAACCCGCGAGGGGCGGGGCCCGCAGTGCAGGGGAGGGGCTGGGATCCCCCTTGCTGCTGCGGGGGTGGGTATCCCAGATGGCCCTTGCACCCTTCACTGGGATCAATCTGCTGTCTTCTATTGCAAGGTAGCGAGGCTTAGCAATCAATTCCGACCCTGAGAGTTTTTGCACAAATCTGGGTGCGGCGGAGCCAGAAGGCAGAGACCGCATTCTTGTTACCCGAGCACACACTGTTGGGGATAGGTTTCCGATGCTGTCCTGGAATGGTCGCGAAGCGAGGCTGTGCTCGGGTTGATCATTGTGTTTCTTTCTGCCGTTCGCCCAAGTATTGCTCGAGATGTTTCCCCAAAGAATGAGGGATAGGAAGTGATGGGAAGCATTGGCCTGCTGTGGAGAGGGCAGCAGTGGGCTGATCCAAGGGTACGTAGCAGCTCCTCTTGCTGCCTCTTCACCGCTTGGATTTCTTGTCCCCTTCAAGTCCAGACCTGTTGAAAGTACGCCCTTGGCGCAGTGTGCCTCAGACTCGGAGTTTGGGCATCAGGGCCCCGGTTTGACCCGGTTTGACTTCACCAGTTACCTCCCCCCTTGGGACGGGGCGAGTGTGGTTCCCTGGGCTCTGTTTGGGGAGTGCATAGCAGAGTGCCTTGACACTCATCTGCTCTGACTCAGAGCCTGTACTTCTCCTCGGGGAAGTGGAGTCACCTCTTGTAAATTGTCCCGATTGGAGTGGCCACTGCTCTGTCTTTTGTGGAACTAGAGAATTCCCCAGGTCCTGGTTTGGGCAGAGCTGGTCCTCCTGTGCCTCTGGCTTCAAAATGGTCTTTTCTTCATGTTCCTGGCTCTGTCGTCAGAATTACTCAACCCTGTGATAAAAAGAAGAGTTCTATACTGGTGCTGCCAACAGGAACATAGAAACGTGGACAGATGTATTTAACTTTAAAATTCCCGGTAGTCATGTTAGTAAACAGAAGAAGTAGTTGTGTCTTAGTGAGTTCTGGCTGCCCCGATACCACAGGACTGAGGGATTCAAGTAGCGAGCGGTACTTGGGCCGGGGAGGTAGCTGGGTGGATAAGAGTGCTTGCTGCTCTTGCAGAGGACCTAGGTTCTAGTTCTGACACCTAGATGGTGACTCAGGATCACCTGGAACTCCACTTCCAGGAGGGTCCCATGCCCTCTGGCCTCTAAGAGCACCAGTCATACTCATGGCCCATAGACATAACTGCAGCCATAACTCATAAAGTTAAAATAGCCGTGTGTGTGTGTGTGTGTGTGTTTGTTTACAGATTACAGATTAGTGGTGCTTATTTTCACTTGGTTCTGGAAGCCGGACCACGGTGCTGGGATGGTCATGTCTGCCCTAAGAGCTAGAACCCTGCCGTGAGGGGTTCCACCCTCCTGGTCTAATCCAACCTTCACCGCTTCCTGGGGTGCCGCTTCCAAAGACCATTACATCATTGGTGGTTGTGGCCTTGCCGTATGAATTTGGGGGTAGAGACTTGCTCTTTTTTCATAGTTAGTGGAATTAAGGTAAAGATTGGTCATTTCAACATATAGTCACTGTTAAAACATGCAGTTCCAGCTTCAAGTCCTCTGTAGTCTCTCTAGCTCTGGACTCTCTCTGTAGTTCAAGTTCTCTGGCTTCTCGATGCCAGATTGGACCACGCAGGTTGAGAAGGAAGGCAGAAGTGACGTGTCTGGAAGTCTTTCTAGCTCAGCCTGGCCCCTTTCGTCCTCAGGAGGCCGACATTTGACTCGTGCATTGCAGAGGACATCTGTACATTCTATTCTCTGATGTCTGTTTCTGTACTTGGGACTCAGAGTAGAGGACTTCAGGGTGGGGCGGAGCAGGCGAGCTGGGGCATCGGAAGAAGGATCCTATCACCTCTCTGCTCCCTGCCCTGGAAGGGTCACAGGCTGACCACTGACTCAGATGTTTCTTGTCCATTCCCTCGTGGGAGGAGGTGCTTATGAGAGAGTGACCTTTAGTCTTCTGGTCCATTGTAGTGGGAGAGGACAAGGACTACAGAGCCGTGGAAGTCCCACCCCAGAGAGGATGTCACCTGTCACCTGCCCTCTGCCCTGTCTGGTCATTCCAGGCTGCCTGCCTCTTTGGAAGGAGTAGGTACCCTCCCCAGCTGTCAGACTTTCCATGCAGTTGTGACACTCTCCCAGACACGTGAAGATCTAGAACCCTTGGCTGTGTCCTATTTAGGTGGGCTTTGTAGCCCTCTGCCACTCTTCCTGGCACCCAGAGTCCTCCAAGCCCCTGAACTGGCCCTGGCAGGCAGTTACCTAAGGCCGTCTTGCTGGGAGCTCAGGGGATGACCCCCCCCCCCCCCCCGTGCCTTTTGTCATGCTGCTCAGAGAATCAGAAACCGTGAATCCCTGCCCGCCTGGGGTCTTGCACACATTGTATGTGCACGCTGTTCTGCTGTTCTGGGCTCCCTAAAATCCTGACTGCTCTGAAGACAGCGCTCCCGAGGGCAGCCTGTCCATAGAAAGTTGTGTACAGTTACTTCTCTTGGTACCCTTGCTTATCCCGTCCTGGTCTGCGGCGGACATGTCCTAGCCTTTACTTCTGCTATTCAGTGGTTCTGCCTAACACTCAGTTTCCATGGTTTCCTCCCCATTCAGGAAGTCATCTGTCTCGGAGTGTCTGTTTTTTAGCCTCTCTACCTGGGAGGTCAGTAGTGCGGGTGGGATGGATCCACAGGGTTTCAGGGCCTGAGTTCAGAGCCCCTCACAGGTGCTGATGCTGGACTGGGGCCCGCGAGCACACCTGTGCACGTGTGCATGCAGGGCCGGAGGGCACCATTAACCGTCTTCCACAGTTACTCTCCACCTCGATTTTTATGTCTTTTATTTTTTATTTTTTTTTTAAGATTAATTAATTTATTGTGTATACAGCCACGCATATATGCCTGAGCACCAGAAGAAGGCACCAGATCTCACTAAAGATGGTTGTGAGCCACCATGTGGTTGCTGGGAATTGAACTCAGGACCTCTGGAAGAACAGGCAGTGTTGTAGTGCTGTTAACCTCTGAGCCATCTCTCCAGCCCCGATTTTTATGTCTTTTAAAAGCGTTTTGTTTTAGTTTGTGGGCCTGTGCCACAGGTCAGTGCGAATGTGGAGGTCAGAGGACAACTTGTGGGAGCTGGTTCTCCAGTGGCTCCTAGGAGCCACCCTCCAGTCGCTGGGCTGGGCAGTGGGCAGGCTTCACTGCAGAGACACCTCACTGGTCCCCGGAACTCACCCTTAAAGCAAGGACTGCAGATGCTTGTACACTGCCTGCCTTTTTTTTAACGGGGTGCTGGATATGTGGATGGGCCTTGAGCTTGTATGGCAAACACTCGCAGGCCCCCTAGGAGACAGTGTGGGGTGGACAGTCCTGACTGCACCGGCCTCTCTAGAACAGGGATTCTCCATTTTTCTGGGGAGGAGTGGTGATGGTGGTGGTGAAGGGCCTGGCCTGTACGTTGCCTCTGCTGCCCAATTCCAGTATCTCATATCTAACCATGGTGAGTGAAAACTGCCTCCTGGCATGGATAAGTGGTAGGGGCAAAATCATCCGTAGGTAGGTTGAGAACCAGTGGTCTAGTAGTCGAGCTTTTTATTGGGGTAGAGAGTTGTAGGAGATGGGGTGAGGGTTAACCAGTGCCCATTCGTCTTTCTCCCTCTGGAGTCAGGTAGGGAGCTGGATTCTCTCCCAGACGATTCCTGCTCTACTGAGCCTATCTTTGAGTATGCGTTTGGTTCAGAATCAATGGTTCCAGCGGACCGGCTGCCACCAAGGAGAATCCTGGCGTCCTTGAGTTTTCCCAGAAGTGGTTCGGGTTTCAGGGAGGCGGCCCGTTGTGGGTGGCCGGGCAGCTTGCCCGCCCGCACCCGCCCACCTGCTCTGGCCTTTGCCTTGAGGCTGGCACTCTGGCCTCTCCCTCCCGCAAGCGCAGAATGTCAGGAAGTGCCTGTTGCTGGGGCTCCGCCTGCCCGATACCCCCTCTCTGCTCACCTGGGAGCTGGGTGAACCCAGGCTACCCCTGTCCCCGAGCCCAGGGGTCATAGCAGGATCCTGGCATGCCCTTCCCCCCCAGTGGGCCTGCCCTGTGGCGCTCGGAGCCGCAGCGGCTGTGGGCCTGGACCGGCCAGACCCAGGACGCCAGCGCAGGAGGCCAGCCTCGCCCCAAAGGTACGGCTTGTCTCGTCTTTTCCCACGGGCTTGGGAGGTGCGTGCGGTGGGCGAGCCTTTGCCTAGAACGTGCAGTGCTGTAAGCTGTGAAGGGCACGGTGGGCTCCCCCAGGGGCTGCCCCGAGGCCGGTATGTGGCCTCTGCGGGCGTGCAGCGCCTGGGCTGGGCCATGTTTCATGCAGAGTTCTGCTGAGGGTTGCCGGGGCCATAACTTTCTGACCCCATGCAGTAAGCTTACTGTGCTCAGAGCAGCTTTCTGGTAGGCAGGAGCAGCTTTCTGGTAGGCAGCAGGACGGGCGCAAGCATTTTGAGCGCTGCACACCTGTGAAAGTGTGAGCTGAGGTGAGACTAGGCCATCTCCCCATGGCCGTGTGGTTGCTTTCCTAGAATTCTTGGGTCTGGCCCCTCCTGTCACGCCATCCCCAGTGACTTGCTCGGGTCGGATGCTCCTTATGCTCTGGTTTTTGGTCTCAGTGTGGACCCGACTGACAGATGAGTCCTAGGCCCAGAGGTGGCTGCTGCCTGCGGGCCTGCTGGTGCATCTTCCCTCTGCTTCTGGGACTGCTGGCCTCCGGCAGCCCTGTTCTGGGCATCCTGCTACGCACACACATACCTTTTTCTGATCCTCTTGGAGACTGGATAGCCCAGTCTGGTGTTTTCATTCATTTACTCAAAGAGCTGGTGTTGGAGAGGAAGCCCCGCCCACTGGGCAGGTTTTGGGGTGGGGGGTGTGCTCATTCCCTGGAGGCGCCTGGCCTGCTGGACGATGGGGCTTCTCCCTGGCTACTTTCTGGGCTACAGCGGAGGTGTTTGTGAGGCAAAGCCGATGCTCTTGTTTGTAGCTGTGTTCCCCAGCAGACTATTTCGGGTTCTACCTCTGAGAATCAAGAAGGCTAAATTTAGTTTCGGGCAGGAAAGGGAAGGCTGTTGGAAACCCAAGCTCTTGGCTGGAAGGTGGAGGAGGCTGCTTCTCCATGGTTGTGGCTGGGTGTTTGGGAGGATGTGACCAGACCAGCTGTTGTCTGTCCGTCTGAGTAGAGGGAGGGATGCTTGACTGCCCTCCAGACCTGAGCCAATAAGGGAAAGCTGGAGGCTGACTTAGGAGCTGGCTGGAGTGTTGGTGTCGGGATGTTTTTGTCTTGTGCAGTGCAGCGATGCACAGAGTTTCCGGGCATAGAGACAGCGCCGTCTGTGTCCCTGTTACTGTCAACTCTCCTCACCTGCTACCTGCAACCTGACTGTTGCCTGTCCATAGATGCAAAGGGTTTCAGAGTTCTCCAGCTCAGCCCAGGGCTTAGGAAACATTTCTTCTATGTATTTGGGGGGGGGGACTCCCTTTGAATGTAAACTTGGTGGGTTCAAGGGGACCCTTGTCTGTGCTTCAGACCCCCCGGAGATCTAGCATCTCTGCACAGAACACATGGGTCAAGGTTCATCTGCCAGGTGGCTTAGCCGCTCAGGGACATAGGCTTAGTTGACAAAGGAGTGACACCTGCTCAAAGGTGGGGCAGGGCTTGCTTCCTTTCCGCTGAAAACCTTTGTACCCAGATCTTCCCTTACCCCAGGGTCTCTTGGTTAACCACTGTGGGGAGCAGAAGTCCCATGAGCCTTATTCCCCCCCTTTAATTTGTATTAAGTGTATAGCCGTTCAAGTAACACATGTATGTTCAGTTGCAGAAATTTAGCTGTTAGTGGGTACAACCAGGGTCTCAAATTAGGTGTGGTAGTGCCTGCCTATAATTCCAGCCTTTGGGAGAGCCAGGAAGATGAGGCATTCTGGGGTCCCTGGGCTATGGAGACTCTGTCTTAAAAACAGATTAGAAAACAAAAGCCTAGTGTCTCCTGAGTAAGCTCTCCCCCTTAAAAAGTTACTTGCTTTTATGCATGTGTGTGTGCATGCACATACCATGTAAGCATCTGTGCACCGACCATGTGCATGCATTGCCCATGGAGGCCAGAGAAGATTTCAGGTCCCCTGTAATTGCAGTTACAGGTGGTTGGGAGGTCCATGATGTGGTGCTAGGAATGGAACCCAGGTCCTCTGCAAGAACACAAGCATTCTGCCTGCCGAGCCACTTCCCCGCCCCCATTCCTTCTCAGAGACAGGGTCTCATGTAGTCCAGTCTGCTCTGGACCCGGCTGTGCCGCTGCTGCCGGCAGTCTTGAACTCCAGCCTCCAGCTCCCGACTGCCCTGGCTACTGGTGTGCTTCACCACCCCCAGTGTGGGTGCTGGGGAGTGGAGCCTAGGGCTTCCTTCAAGAATGCTAGACAAATGCCCTCCCAACTGAGTGACCGCCTATCTCAGGGAAAGTTTTGTGGTTGGTACACACCCTTTCAGGTACCCCTCCCTCCCCCATAGTGCAACTGGAGGTAATACAGAAGTAGAGTTTTATTACTTATTTACATTTTCAAATGTGTGCTATGTGTAGGAGGTGCCTGGCATGCATGTGGAGGTCAGGGGGCAGCTTGTAGGAGCTGGTCTCCATCTTCCGCTTCGTGGGATCAGCAGCCTTTCTTTTGTAAACCCCAAATGGAATTGCCACTGTCGCCCCCTCCTGACCTCCACGGGCACCGGGCATTTCACCTGGTACACAGGCATACATTCAAGCAAAACAGCTACACATAAAAATAACGATTTAAACACGTTCTGAAGAAGAGAAGAGTAATTGTCATGAGTCGGCACTTGTGTGTTTCCGGGAACCCGAGTGCACCGGGCATTGAGGTGAGAGTTAGACATTTACAGGTTGTCTGTGCCTCCCCCAACTCCCGCCCTCTCCACGGTTCTCAGGGTAGTGGCCAGGGCCTGGTGACTACGGAGTGTGCTCTGAAGCTTCTCGTCACACTGCCATTGTCACACCCATCTCCGAAGGGTGGCCACATTCTTGACCGCAGCAGGGCAAACTAGTTTTGCTTGTTGTATTTTATAAGGCCATGCTTGTAGTGCTAACAAGGTTTTGGATTTGGTCTTGTGGCTGTTGTTCTTGTTTAACACTTTGCGTGGGTGGTTTTGTATATGCTGGAGAACTCAGTGTTCTGTCTGTCTGTCAGCCTGTCTGCACCTTCCCCTCCTCACTTTCTGAAGCCCCAAGGCAGTTTAACTACGGTTTGAGAGGATGCTAGTGAGTCTTAGCAGTTGCTGGGACTATTGAGGAGATAGATGTGGGGAACTAGAAAGCACGTGTTCACGGTGCAGCGTGGCGAGCAGAGGCAAGGTGGGAGGTGGGGTAGAGCTTCAGGGAACAAGCGAGAAGGCCTACAGGGTTGGGGAAGCGTACCCACATACCCAGGTGTAGTCAGTGTCAGAGAGATAGGAAGAAGGAAAAGCTGGGAATCCGTGTATTGGGGCACACTATGGTCCTGAAGAAATGTCTAGAAGCTAGGTAGAGTCTCTCCTGCTAATCAGGGGGCAGTCCCTTTGCTGAAGGCAATGACCAGAAAATAAAGGCCGCTTCTCTGGATGAAGCTGAGAAAAGTGAGGATTTGCAGGGCAGGATTTTGGTGAGCACCAGCGATGTAGATAACTTTAGCACAGGGCCTGTTTTCTGTCATTCCGTGGGGGCAGTCGAGAGACCGAGTTGTGTGTGACAGCCTTGTGAGACTGGGAAGGCAAGAGGTCCAGCACTAAGCCAGGGGTGGGTGCAGTCAGGTCGTCTTAGTTTGTCACTCAAAGGTCCAGACAAATCCTAACGTTGAATTACAATGTTCTGAGGTTAAGACTGCCTTTACCGTCAGCCGGGAGCACCTATGAGTGCCTCCTGGAGGACTCGCCTCATCCTAGGCTTCTGTTTGTGTCTACAGTTGCCCAGTTATAGTGACTGATGATGACTTAAATGCACAGCCAGCGGGAGCTGACCTGGGGGGTGCTCCAGACTGTTTAACAGTGAAGCTGCTGGTTCTGGCGTGGTTGGGCTCTGATGCTTTAGGTCTGTAGTGATGGGCAGTGCGTGACATGGTGGAAGGAAGCTGCTTACCTTGGAGCCAGCAGAAGAACAAGAGAAAGGAGGAGGGAGGGGCAGGAAGGGACATGCCCACTGAGCTGTACCCAGGGCTGAGCTCAAAGCATTGCCACCAGCTGGGGACCCCCCCCCGCCCCCTCCCAGCGTTTGCAGGGGAAGCTTTAGAGACAAACTATGATAAAGTTTTAGCTCCTTGTGGTGAATTTGAAATTTCAGATGTGATGTTTAAGTTTCACATCCCCCCGCCCAAGTACTGGAGATTAAACCAAGGCCTTTCTCCTCTGCTAACTAGTCCAGTCCCTTTCTGAAAGACGTGGAAAAGGCCAGAGAAGGAAAAGACACAGTCCCTGGTTGAATCGGCCCGTAGCTTAGAGTTCTGGTTCCCAGGCCAGGCCCAGGCAGCTGTCCTGCGTGAGCTGTGTCACACCACAGTCCCAGATGCGTTTCCCTCTACGCCTCGGAAATTCTTGTTAGTCTAACCTCTTGGCTAACCCCAGCATCAGTTGTCTTAGCGCTGGCCTACAGTCATTGCGTTTTCTTGTGAAAATGGGGGCGGGATCCATGCTGTGAACGGCAGCCTCAGAGAATCTAGATTCTGCTATGCCCCTCTCAGAGACGCTGGCTTTGCTGGTGCTGCGGCCACTGTTTGTGTTTGTCACAACAGGTGACTGCTGACCGAGTCCCTCTGGGGTGGGCAGCTGCTGAAGTAAATACGTACCCCGTTCCTTGGAGCTTGCTTGCTTGTGTGGAGCCTGACCCATCCCTGTGTAGTTCTGGGGTCAGTTAGAGGACTCAGGAGTTTGCTGGCTCTCATCCGGCTTGTCACCCTGAATTTTTTGTGGTCACCACCCAGGACATACCCATCAGTTACATCTGTGTTCAGAACTTGAAGTTTTGTTTTCTGTCTCCCTCCTTGTTCTATCCCTGGTTTCGGTGGCACTTACCCTTCATTAATTGGTTTTTTTTTTGTCTCATCTTATGTTTTTGGATTTTTGAGACAGGGTTTCTCTGTAGCTTTGGAGCCTGTCCTGGAACTTGCTCTGTAGACCAGGCTGGTTTCACAGAGATCCACCTGTCTGTTCCTCCCGAGTGCTGGGATTGAAGGCATGTGCCATCACCGCCCAGCTAAAAGAATTTTAATTTTAATTATGTGTGTGTGTGCATGTATGGAACTGTGCTCAAGTCCTTTCTAAGAGCCGTGCATGCCCTCAATCTTGGCTTCTCTCCAGCTCTTCAGTGCTGTTATTGTTTGTTTAGAGACAGGGGAGCCCTGGCTGGCCATCCTGGAACTCGCTCTGTAGACCAGGCTGCCTCTGCCTCCCGAGTGCTGGGGTTAAAGGCATGCACCACCAAAGCTATGTGCTAGTACATTCTGATAAAGGGCAGATTTTTTCTTTCTTTTTTTCTTTTTGTTTGTTTTTTAAGAGTGTTTTGCCTGCATGCAAATATACATGCCTGGTGCCAGTAGAGACCAGAAGAGGGCATTTTATCCCTTGGAGCTGGAGTTACTGATGGTTGTGAGTAGCCATGTGAATGCTAGGAATAGAATGTGGGTCCTCTGCAGGAGCAGCCCATGCTGTAGCCACCGGGCCATCTCTCCAGCCTCTGCAGGTAGGTTCTTGTAATCTTGCTTTTTTTTCCTCTTCTGCCTTTGCGCATCATTTGCAGTTAACTGGGCATGGGTTTGTGAGTGGGAAGTATTGTCCTACTGTAGTGTAGCTTGCAGATACTGATTGTTGGAAGGTCAAAGCCAGTCAGCTTCTTTATCCACGGTAGGCAGCATTCCTTTCTTACTAGATGTTTGTACACACTTGCATGCACACGTGCACACTCACACCTGTGTGTACGAGCACAGAGCTGTCCATCCTACTTTTCATAAGTGTATTGGCCTTTGCTTTTTCTCTAGGGGTAAACTGTTGTTAAAATGTTGTCTACCCTTGGTCTCCTCTGCTGACTTTTCGTCATGGCTCTTGGCATATGCCTTTTAGGTTAAGGATGAGCTCGGACTCCGGTTGAGAGCTGGTTAGATTCTGCTGAGGAGGGTCTTCTGGTCTCTATGGAGGGGGATGGGCTGGGTTCTGGAAGCCTCAGATAGTTCTGAGTGCCTGAATGTGCTATGCCCTTTTCCTTCTGTTTTGGTGTGACTCTGGCCCGAGGTGTCCTGCCCTTTCTGCCCAGTGTGCTCATGCCTCAGGAATCAACTTGTCTCTGTGGGTTTGGGGCCAGGCAGCCCCAGCCACAGGGGTCCGAGGGTCCGAGGGCCTGCCTGCACTGGCTGGCCCTCTCTCTTGTCTTTGGACTCCTTTTCCCTCCATTATTATAGTGACATTTGGTAAAGTTCTGCGCAGTGGGGTTAGGACGCATGCTTACGGTTTCCACCTGGTCGGGCGCTCTCCAGCGATCTTCAGGGAATTAGAGGGCTGGCAGGAGGCCTTGGGCCACACCCTGTTCTGTGCAACGGAGGTGCCAGGGACTTGTTTATGAAGTCTGGTCTAG
Organism: Phodopus roborovskii; assembly: GCF_943737965.1. Lineage (NCBI taxonomy): Eukaryota > Metazoa > Chordata > Mammalia > Rodentia > Cricetidae > Phodopus > Phodopus roborovskii. Next base: position 7,526,082 of record NW_026125295.1, read on the forward strand.
AGGTGACATGAGACGCCCTGGCTTTGTCCTGTCACTTTGGAAAATGCTCTTGGGTTCTCTGTGGCATTTATAGTGGACACATGAACTGCAAAGCCTCATGACACGCTAAGAAAGCGAACTGAGCTGCTTGTGTGTGAGGAATGGGCAGTTGGGGGACAAAAGAGTGGAGACACCGGACACTGTCATGCCCCTCCACCAGTCAGTGCTTACCCTGGGTTGCAGACATGTCCAGTGGTTAGGAGCACTTGTGGCTCTTCCAGAGGACCTGAGTTCTGTCCCTAACACTCACGTCCAGCGTCTCTCAGACTTAACTCCAGCTCCCGGGGATTTTACATGCCTGGCCTCCACGGGGCTTGCATGCACAGGGCATATACTTTGTATTTTTGAGACAGGGTTTCTCCGTGTAGCACTGGCTGTCCTGGAACTGTCTCTGTAGACCAGGCTGGCTTTGAACTCGCAGTGATCCACCTGCCTCTGCCTCCCAGTGCTGGGATTAAAGGTGTGCACCACCACTACCCGGCTTTAGGGTATATACTCTTATAGACAGACAGACAGACACACGCACACACCCCTTGCTAAAATTGCTCATTCCTACAGACTTGCCCATTTCCTTAATTGAGAGATTCAGGTTCGGTAGATGTGGAATCGAGGTTGGGGTCCTCCTGCCCTAAGGCTTCCTTGGTGTCCTCCCTTTAGTGAAAGCTTGCAGCCAGCCTGTGGCTGACAAACAACTCGATAATGTATTGTCTCTGCCTAGGGTGAAGGAGGAGCACATGGAGGCAGGAGCAGTTTCCTCTGAGAATTTATAACTCTAAGCGTGAACTGGAAGTTAGAAGTTCATATCATCCTGTTCTGGGAAACTCTAAAACAAGAAATTAAAGGTGTTTCAGATTGGTAGGGGTTTGGCATTTCCCTCTGGAAGGCAATGTTTCAATATCCAATATCAAAATCTGAGAAAAAAAAAAATCTACCACAGGTGAAAGTCATAGAAATGAACAGTCAGTCAGTCCATTTTAAAATCAGACGGGGGTGCGGGAGAGAGCTCTGGCTAAGGGCACAAGCTGCTCTTTCCAGAGGCTCTGAGGTCAGTTCCCAGCACCACCTATAACCCAGCTCCAAGGGATCCAATGCCTCTGGCCTCAAGGGTCACCTACACTCCTCTGCTCTCACACACACGTTTACAAGTAATACGAGTAAATAAAAAATAAATTGGAGGGGGATTTGGAAGTGTTAGAATGACCCAGGATGATCTTGGCTGTGGAGATGGTCTGGTGGTCAGCATTTCTGGCTGTCCCAGAGGACCTGAGTTCTGTTCCTGGCACAGCCTCCCCCCATGTGTGGTTTTTTTTTGGGGGGGGCTTGTTTTACTTTTTCTAGGTGCTGGGCATCAAACCCTGGGTTTTGTGCATACTTAGCAAGCCTGGTTCTGTTCTTGAAGGAATAGGCAGACAAATTTCTGAGTTCAAGGCCAGGCTGGTCTAACGTAGTAAGTTCCAGGACAGCCTGGTGGGGGGTGGGGACTGGAGAGATGGCTCAGTGGTTAAGAGCATTGCTGATCTTCCAGAGGACATGAATTCAATTCCCAGCACCCACATGGCAGCTCACACAGATATGAAATAAAAGTAAATAATTAAAAATAAAATGATTTAAGTAGAAGAGATAGATTAGATGTAATGAAAGGAAGAAACAGTGAGTTGGGGTTGAGATCTTAAAAAATTACCCGACAGGATCTTGGACAATAGGAAAAAGGGGTAGGTGACGGCTAATTCCGCTGTCTACACTGGGTTAGGGAACAACCTAGGCCGTTAGTGAATGCGGTACATACTTGGATGTGTCTGAGGGTATTTCCAGAGAGGATGGACCCTGGGACTAAATTAAAAAGAGACAAGGAGAAAGCTGCTGTGATGGGCGGAGCCCACATAATCCCTTCCTCCCTTCTGTTACTTGTCAGGGATTTGGTCACAATAATGAAAAAGTGGCAAATGTGTACTTTAGTCCCTTGCTACTGCTGTAACAATGCCACACATTGGACAGTTTGTAAGTCTTCCGTGGGAGGGGACTGGAATCAATAGTGACTGGCATTTAGAGGGCCTTAGTGGGGAGAGAGGGTGGGGCTGCTTACAGCTTCCCCCCACGACCTTCTCTGTGCTATGACGTTAATCCATCCATGAAGTAAGGGCCCTCGTGACCCATTCATCTCTTAAAAGCCCCCCCCCCCACCTTTAAGTTTCCAGTACAAGTGTAGGTGTGTGGAGTTACTACTAATCCAGGGAGGCTAAGACAGGATCGCGGGTGTGGAGCTCGCCAGGGTTACAGAATGAGGTGGTTTCCCTGAAAAGGAAGCAGAAGCAAGCTTCAACCCCAAACAGTAAGACATCTCCACATTTTGGTGTGTGAGATGCCCCCTGTAGGCGCATGTGTTGGAACCCTGTTTCCCACCGGTGGCTCTGTTTACAGAGGTTCTGCAGCCTTTGGGAGTCTTAGCTGGAAGAAGTGGATCAAGCCTTGTTACTGCATCCTGACCCACCCCAGTGAGCAAAGGGCCTCACTCCCCTGCTCCGATGGATGCAGGCATCCTCACACCCCTGCCCCGATGGATGCAGGCATCCTCACACCCCCTGCCCTGATGGATGCAGGCATCCTCACACCCCTGCCCCGATGGATGCAGGCATCCTCACACCCCCTGCCCCGATGGATGCAGGCATCCTCACACCCCCTGCCCCGATGCACTCATCCTCACACCCCCTGCCCTGATGGATGCAGGCATCCTCACACCCCTGCCCCGATGGATGCAGGCACCCTCACACTCCTGTCTGGATGAAAGCATGCCTGCAGACTTCCTCCCCTCAAATGATGAACCAGAATAAATCCTGAAAAAAGTATCTGAAGTGTGACCCTAATTAATCTTATCAATAAAAACTCGGAGACAGATATCGAGGTAAGAGTTGAAAAATCAGAGAAGCAAAGGAGCAGCCTCAGTCACCTCTTACCTCTCCGTCTCCTTCTACCTTATCCTTTCCTGTCTCCGTCCAGCCTTATCACTTCCTGTCTGTATGGTCCTCCAGACCTCTATGGTTAACTAGTGGCTAGCTCTGCCCTCTGATCTCCAGGCAAGCTTTATTTGTTAGAACACGAAAATATCACACAAGTAGCTAATATACTTAGTTTCATAATCCCATTTTAGCTGCAAAACAAAACAAAAACCCAATCTTGGCTGTATAACCTACGAATAATGTTTTAGAGATGGTTACAGGCAGCAAGATATTAAATAAATACTGAATATAATACATTAAAATTTTATTCCCATGAGGATCAAATACTAATGAAAATTGAAAGTTGTTGGAGTTAAACCACTCCCAGGGAGAGACGGCTGGAAGGCTGATTAATTCAGGCTTACAGCCTATGTACTACACTTCAAAGATAGGCCACACTTAAGGTAAGTGAACCTTACCTAGCTCATACTAGCATAGGAGTGAACCTTACTGGGCTGTAGAGATGGCTCAGAGGTTAAGAGCACTCACTGGCTGTTTGTTCTTCCAGAGGTCCTGAGTTCATTTCCTAGCAACCACATGGTGGCTCACAACCATTTATAATGAGATCTGGTGACCTCTTCTGGCCTGCAGGATATGCAGACAGAACACTATACATAATAAATAAACAATTTTTTAAGTGAACCTTACCTTCTAGGCTAGAAGTGGCAACACAGGATATTTTAAAAGGTAATCCGTGTTGCCCAGTGGTAGAGCATGTTAGGGGAAAAACAGGAGAAAAAACAAATGTAAACCATGAATTCGTTAGGACAAATGTCTGGTCTTAAGAAAGCACGAGATTGTAGAATTGTAGAAAATAAAAGTGGGCAGAGAGCTTTAAAATGAAAGTTGGAAGGAAAATAAATTGGGAAAATACTACAAGAAATGTCCTAGGCATGTTAGCATCAGGTAGACATCCTTTTTTTGACAGCATGAGTGACAAGTGGTGTGGGCTGCGTTGGGGTGGGGTAGGGGGTTGTTATAAGCAGGTTGCTCCCAAGAACATAGATTTTTCACGATGTAGGGACATGGAAAGAGTGATGGCAGTAGTCCCCAGGAATGTTTGTAATCGGGAAGGCGCCACCTGTGTCGGGCGCTTGGGTGGGGTTGTGGCTCGGTGAGGCTGCTGGGAAACTGGTTCAGCTGTTTTGGAGAAGAACTTAGCAGTGTGTACTGAGTCGAAGGTGCTTAGACACACAAAGGAGCCCTCGAAGGCCATGAGGCTTCCCAGTGCTGCTTTGCATACACTGCTGTTGTGAGCACACTGGCTATGGCTCTGAAGCACAGGAATTTCAGGGAGTGGTCGGCTTCCGTTCTGTCATCTGTGACGCGACCCACCCAGGGTCCTCATGCTTTGTGTGCCTGGGGTGTGGCGTGAACTAGCTAAGTGCCAAGTGGGTGTCAGCCTGGATGGCACACAAGTACAGGTCAAACTCACAGAGATCCTCCTGCCTCTGCCTCCCGAGCGCAGTGTTTAAAGGTGTGCGCCACCACCGCTAGGTGAGTGACGGATTTTTTAAGATTTATTTTTTGCATGCATGTGTACCATGTGTATGTAGTACCCATGGTGGCCAGAAGAGGGCACTGGGTTCCCCGGAACTGGAGCTACAGGTGGTTGTGAGCAGCCACATGGATGCTGGGAACCAAACCCAGTCCTTTGCAAGAACAAGTGCTCTTCACCACAGAGCCATGTCCCCAGCCCAGGGTGGAGGACTCGAAGATAAACCAGGTACTTGTTGGCTTTCCTTCTGCCGCTGCGACGTTCATGTTCGTGTGCTGTGTGTGTTTCTCGTGCTCACCTTTAGGGTCCCCATCTCTGGCTGCCTTGGCTGTGGCCCTGGGGACTGGTGGAAGTGTAGGTGTGTAGGTTCTCTCTTGTTGGGATGGGTGAGCAGGCAGGGCCCCCTGGGGAGACTCCTGACCTGGCTGTTGGTGTGGGCATCTATTAAAAGTCTAGGTGGCCTTGTGTTTGGAATTTTGCCATAGGCTATAAATAGCCAGTGTGAGAGTGTGAAGAAACAGGGCCAAGGAGGAGAGAGGAAGCAAGCGGGAGGCCCCTGGGTCTCCAGCTGCCAGTAGCCTGGGTGCGGTGTGGGAGGGGTGTGGAATGTGACAGGGATGTAAAGCCTGCAGGCAGGCTTGATGTGAAGTCTGGATTGCAGGGGTCACCACAGCCCTAGGAGGCAGGTGATGTCAGTCACCTCTCCAGGGCGTGGCTAGGTGACTCACCCCAGGCACACAGCTGGGGAGTATCAGCAGGGCTTGGACACCTCAAAGCTGCTCTGGAGGGGTCGCTGTTACAAAGTCTGGTCAGTTGCTCAGGTGAGGTCCTGAGCCTTTGGGTCCTACAAGTGTTTATGGTGCCAAGGCTTTCGCTTCCTCTTGGGGATTGTTTGGGCTTTTTATGCATGCACTGTGGACCTGTCAGAGACTCTTGTTATCATGGCTGCTGCTGCTCATGGAGACTCCAGGTTGGAGAGGAGCAGCTCTGTACTCGATGAACTGGGCACTTCACTAGCTCAACTGCCAGTTAGTGCCACAAGTGGCCTGGGGCATGTGAGCAATAAACGTGCCACCCAGGCTCCTGGCACTTGCCTGGCCTTCATTTTCAGGCCTGCACTCTCCCCTCGGAGTCTTGCCTACAGGCTTAAATAAAGTCCTGACTGGGGGCGGAGGGGACGGGTGGGGGTGGGGTGGGGGTGGAGGTTGCAGGGGTGAGGAGGTGAGGGGGGGTGGTGCCCCTGCACATCTCTGAGAGGGAGGTCCTGGTTGCTCTCTGGCTTATCCATTTGAGCCCTGTTCTGCATCCTTTAGGGTTTCTGTGTAGGGTTCTGGAAGGTAGTAAACATCACACTCTTGTCGGGAGGTCCGTGAGGGATCAAGGCAGGGCCTTCCTTTTTTGGCTTTTGTGTACTTTCACATCCTACACCCAAAGGTTCATGAGGCCATTGCGGGCTAATGGCGGGACTGTGGCTTGTTGGTGGGATTTATCAGAAAGATGGGTTGGGTGAATGGAGGGTTTGGGGAATTATAAGTCAGAGCGGTCATCCATCTGGATGGAATTTATGCTGAGTGGATAGGTTGTACCTGTGTTTGTGCTCACCAAATCTAGCTGCACAGTTGATCTGTGACTGCAGCTTAGCCCTCTTGTCTGAGTAAATGCTCCTTGATGACCCTGGGAGCTTACCCCTTTTCAGATAAGCTTAGATGCTCTGCAGTACCAGGCAAGAAGGAGCGCAGAATTACTGGCCGGTGTGGGCAGGGGATGAGGAGAAAATACTGGCCTGGTCTTCCTCATAGTGTTGGATGTGTGGATGGGAAGGGGCCCTGCGTCCAGGGTGGAGGGGTGGGCTGGCGTCTTCGCCAGGGGCCTTGAGCACGGCCTCGTTTCCCAGTGACAGGTCACTGGCTCAGCTTCTCTCCTCTCTGGGGCACAGGTTCTGGGCGTGGGGAGGCCGAGACTCGGGAGTGCATCTACTACAACGCCAACTGGGAGCTAGAGCGCACCAACCAGAGCGGCCTGGAGCGCTGCGAGGGCGAGCAGGACAAGCGTCTGCACTGCTACGCCTCCTGGCGCAACAGCTCGGGCACGATCGAGCTAGTGAAGAAGGGTTGCTGGCTGGATGACTTCAACTGCTACGACAGGTATGCCCTGGCCAGGGCGCCAGGGTGCCCGTTCCCGTTCTGTTGGCGCTGCAGAAGCCGCCCGAGCTCCCTCCCACCTGCGCTGTCCTCACCCACTGATCCCAGGGCGCCTGAGCTGGAAAACGGCTTCTGAGGCAGTGCCCGGGGTCCCAGGCCCCTTTACTGCTTTTTGCGCTCCTGAGCTCAGCAGCATTTCTGTGCGGGTCTGTGCGTGCCTGGCTGCCCTCCTAGGCTTGGGTCACTGCAGGGGAAGTGGGCTCGCCCTCTCTGTCTGTGGGGAGGGGTCTGGGAGAGCCTTGCCTTCTCTGCCCTGAGTTTGTAACGCGGCCTCTGGGCCCTCTTCAGGCAGGAGTGTGTGGCCACTGAGGAGAATCCCCAGGTGTACTTCTGCTGCTGTGAAGGCAACTTCTGCAACGAGCGCTTCACCCACTTGCCGGAGCCCGGGGGCCCAGAAGGTGAGGAGCCCGTGGGAAGAGGGGTCTAAGCGAACACTCTGGAGCCAGTGGGGAGTGGTTGCAGGGCCTCTTGGAATGTTGGAGCAGGCGGGCTGTGTGACACAGAGCTCCATGTGTCCCCCAGTCACGTACGAGCCACCCCCGACAGCCCCCACCCTGCTCACGGTGCTGGCCTACTCGCTGCTGCCCATTGGGGGCCTCTCCCTCATTGTCCTGCTGGCCTTCTGGATGTATCGACATCGCAAGCCTCCCTATGGCCATGTGGACATCCACGAGGTGAGACGTTGTCAGCGTGGCGCGGGGCAGGGAGGAGGGATGGCTGGACAGACTCCTTTTAGCCCTTGCTTTCCCAGGACCCCGGGCCCCCGCCCCCATCCCCTCTGGTGGGCCTGAAGCCACTGCAGCTGCTGGAGATCAAGGCTCGGGGTCGCTTTGGCTGCGTTTGGAAGGCTCAGCTCATGAACGACTTTGTGGCCGTCAAGATCTTCCCACTCCAGGTGAATTTTTGGGGTTGTCCAGGCCATTTCTCTGGCTGTGGTCTGAGTTGGAGTCTCTGTGACAGGGCCGTCTAGTCCCTGATCCGTGTGGAGAGCAAGGCCATCCGTCTTTGAGTCTTTGAGTGTTTGGTCCATTAGGACAGGCATCAGTGTCAGGCTCTGCTAAACTTCAACCCGTGTTGGTTTTGGGTTTTGCTGTTACTTCTGTGTTGTATATGTATGTGGGGTACGCACAGGTGTGTGTGTGGAGGCCAGAGTTTAACACTCAGGGTTTTCCTTTTATTGTACTCCGCCTGTTTTGTTTTCTTTTGAGACAGAGTGTCAGAGTATAGTCCTGGCTGGCCTGGAACCCACAGAGATCTACCTGTTTCTACCTCCCAAGTGCTGGGATTAAAGGTGCAAACCAGCATGCCTAGCTTTTTACAAATTTTTATTTTTTTTTTATTTTTATTTTATTTTTTTTTTTATTTTATTTTTATTTATCTTTAAGAAAAACATTTTTAAAGTGTGTATAGTAGGTGTTTTGTCTGTGTGTATCTATGTGCACCACATGCTTGCCTGGCACCTGTGAGGCTGGGTCCCTGAGACTGGGGTTACAGACGCCTGTGAGCTGTCGTGTGTGTTGGGAATTGAACCTGGATCCTCAGGAAGAGCAGCCAGTGCTTAACCTCGGCACCACCCTTCCAGTGTCTGACTTTTTAGTTTCTTAGGGACAGCCTCTCTCTGAGCCTGGAGCTCACCGGACCCTCCATCTCTGTTCCTCCTGCTTCTAGCACCGGGTCACAGGCGGACACTGCGCTAGACTTTTTACTTAGCTGCTGGGGATCCAAACTCAGGTCTTCTTGCTTGCCAAGCAGGCACTTTACTCCTGAGTCATCTCCCCAGTCCCCGAGTTTGGTTTTTGACATTATGACCTTAGAAGCTTCAGACACCAGGCAACCCAAAGCAGTTCCTGCCCAGGACACCTGGCAGATCAAGCACTTGCTGGCTGATACTGGGCGTTCACTCGGCGTCTGCGGTCCCATTTGTCAATCCGGGTGCTGGCATCAGCCCCGCAGAGGTCTGCAGTCTGTCTGGTTCTTCAGATGCATCTTGTAGCCGCTGAGGCTGGGAATCCAGGGAGTGGGCATGGAGATGGGTGTGTCGGGTGGCTGTGCTGCTGTGAGGCTCCTAGTGTGTGAGGCTCCTAGTGGCCGGACTGAGCTGTCTTCTTGCCTCACTCAGGACAAGCAGTCGTGGCAGAGTGAGCGGGAAATCTTCAGCACTCCGGGCATGAAGCATGAGAACCTGTTGCAATTCATTGCTGCCGAGAAGCGAGGCACCAACCTGGAGGTGGAACTGTGGCTCATCACAGCTTTCCACGACAAGGTGAGCCACACCCACCCGAAAGCCCCCCCCCCCCCGCTGAGGCCACACCCACCAGGAAGGCCCCAGCTGAGACACAGGTCTCAATGGTGGTTTTGTGACTGGATGACCCCTGCCTACATCCGGTGTGCCTCTCACCCTGGGTCCCTTCTTTGGCAAGAATTGCCACTCCGCCCACTCGGCACTTTGGCAGTGAGATGTTCTTCCCGGGGCTGGGCGGGGTTGCATCTTTTCCTGCATTTGGAGCCTTCGCCCACAGTCTGTGCTGCCTTCTTTTAGGGCTCCCTCACGGATTACCTCAAGGGGAACATCATCACGTGGAACGAACTGTGTCATGTGGCAGAGACGATGTCACGAGGCCTCTCGTACCTGCACGAGGATGTGCCCTGGTGCCGTGGCGAGGGCCACAAGCCTTCTATTGCCCACAGGTACCTGGGTTAAGGATTCCTCCGTGCATGTGTGCCGGAGTTGCTGCCAGGGTGGTGTTGGAAACCAGAGGTGCCTCCCCTTCCTGATCGGCCTGTGGTGTGTCACTCACTGCAAACCTGGCCGATGGCTAGCTTTCCAGGCCAGGGTTCTGGCGCCCCCTACCGAGCACACGAGGAAGTGCTGACAACGTGACTATTCCAGGTCATCAAGGCCATTCTGAGTCCTTAAAAGGACTCTAGTATCTGACCTATAGGCTATGTTTGCTGGCAATGACACCATACTCCTGGGGTGAGCATTAAAAGGCAAATGATAGATCATTACAAAATGATTTGACCTCACAGGCCTCTTACAATTGCCTTAGGATTTTTTAGGACTTCTGAGCCTTTCCCCACCCCACCCCACCCTTTTTTTTCATGACAGGGTTTCTCTGTGTAGCCCTGGCTGTCCTAGAACTCACTCTGTACACCAGGCTTACCTTGAACTCCGCCTCTGCCTCCCAAGTGCCGACATTAAGGGCATGCACCACCACTGCCCGGACATACTTCTTTTTTTTTTTTTTCTTTTTTGAGTTTTATTGTGTAGCTCAGGCTGTCCTTGAGTTCAGGACTTCTACAGCCTCCCAGACTCTAGGCTGATAGACCTGAGCCATCGGGCTAGCCTTGAACCGCACCGGTGTGTACTGTTAAATGGCATGCACGGTGGGGTGGCGCACACCTTTAATCCCAGCACTGGAGAGAGGCAGGCAGATCTCTGTGAGTTCAAGGCCAGCCTGGTCTACAGAGCGAGTGCCAGGTTAGCCAAGGCCTCACAGTGAGATCCTTTTCGCCCCCTCCCTCCTCAAAGAGCCTTGTTCCAGTCTGGTGAGGTGAAGCTATCTCTGTCAGCGCCACCTTACAGGGGGTGGAGCATAGTACAGAGACTGCAGCCCCACGGGCGACTTTAGTCAGCTCTGTGACTGTGGGGGAGGGGGTTTGAGGGTGCGGGGGAGCTTCCTATTGACTGCTGGCTTCAAAGCCGAAGGCCCCCGCTGGTGTTGACAGTAGTGTCACAGAAGGCTGTATGTGAGGCAGAGGTTGACTCCTGCACGTAGATGAGATTTACAGCCGTGCCCAGTAAGTGTCGGGTGCTTGAAACACCTGTGTAGACCTCGGTTTATCCTCACAGCAAGGCTCAGCTGGAAGCTGGGGACACTAAGGACTTGGGGCAGAGCTGGGAGCCTGCACGCGCTCCTGCTGCGCCCTGCCGTGTGGCTTTGGCAAGCCGACTTTAGGTTCTTGTTCCATTCCAAAGCTGGTTAACTTCTGGGGAGACTCGTGTGCCATGGCCTCTGAGAATTTATGGGCTGGCTTTTAGAACTGTGGTCCAGAGCCTGCCCAGCCACCATGGGAGGAGCTGCTCTGCCTTCTGGAGTAGGCTGTCTGTGAGGGACTCCCAAGCAGTTTTACCTCCTGCCCCAGAGAGTTGGGGACGGTTTAAGCTGGGAGCTACAAGCCCAAGCTCTAGTACTTTGAGAGCGGCGGTGCAGGGAGGCACACGGATTCATCGTCTCAAGGCGGGCTGGGTCTTGATGCTGGGCTGCACTTGGCCTCCACAGGGACTTCAAAAGCAAGAATGTTCTGCTGAAGAGTGACCTCACTGCTGTGCTGGCAGACTTTGGCCTGGCCGTTCGGTTTGAGCCAGGGAAGCCTCCCGGGGACACCCATGGGCAGGTAAGGAGTCTGGGTAGCAGGAGTAAGGGCCAGCACAGGGCTAAGGCTCTGAGTCTCAGCTGGTGCTCCTTCGGAGCTACCTGGGAACTCAGAGAACCAGGGCTCTTGCCTCTCCAGCTGGGAAACCAAGGCCTGGAGGTTGGCGAAGCTTCCTCTGGCCAATCCGTGTTCCCCATTTGGGCTTCAGCCACTCCTCCTTGTATTTCAGTCTCTCTTTATGTTGTAATTATTATTTTTCAAAAATACATTGTGTGCATGCCTGTGTTTTTGTGTGTGCGCGTGCGTGCGTGCCTGTGTGTGTATACGCGCGCGCGCGTGTGTGTGTGTGTGTGTGTGTGTGTGTGTGCGCTTGTGCCTAGAAAAAGCAATGGAAAGTTAAGCCAGCCACATCATTCTGGAAGAGTCACTTGGTGTTTCTAAATGTGTTCTTGCCATTTTGTTTCGGCTTTTTAAAATTTTGCTTTGTTGTTTATGTAGTGTGTGTATTCCCATTTCCATGTGGAACCCTGAGGTAGACACTGGGCATCTTCCTTGATGCCCGCCTTGATGCCCGCCACCTTGTATATTAAGTCTGGGTCTTTCACCTGAACGTAGATCTCGCCAGTTAGTCTAGCCAGCTTGCTGTGAGGACCCCGCCTGTCTCCTGGATGCTGGTGTTGCAGGCAGGCTGCGTTTATGTGGGGTCTAGATATCCAAACTTCCATTTTCATGCTTGAGTGACAAGTGTCATGTCTCATCTCCCTTGGTTACTACAGGGTCTCTCTGCATAGTTCAGCCTGGTCTGGAGCTTCGCCTCTCTTGCCTCGCCTTCTGAGTGCGTGGCTTTGCTTCGGGTATTAAACTCAGCAGAGTCCAAAGCCTTGGAGTAGCTGGTTGGTGTATTCTAGGACCTGTGTGCTGTCTACAGTTGTCATCAGATATAATCTTAACTCTGGTGGGGCCGGGCTTGGCCTCGCAGGCAGGCTCTCTGCTTTGAACGTCTCTGTCTTAACCAGTCTTGTGCACAGGCTACAGCTCTCTACACACGACAGCTGAGTGTGCATTTGCGTGTAGCTGGTCTCTGGAGACCCTGTCCTCCCTTGTCTTCGTGTAGGTTGGCACTAGACGGTACATGGCCCCCGAGGTGCTGGAGGGAGCCATCAACTTCCAGAGAGACGCCTTCCTGCGCATCGACATGTATGCCATGGGGCTGGTGCTGTGGGAGCTTGTTTCTCGTTGCAGGGCTGCAGATGGTGAGTGGGCTGGCAGCCCTGAGCATCCTGGGTTGGGGACCTCAAGCTAGGCCTCGAGTGATCTCACTAGCCTCTCTCCTCACCTCTCAGGGCCTGTGGACGAGTACATGCTGCCCTTTGAGGAGGAGATTGGCCAACACCCTTCCCTGGAGGAGCTGCAGGAGGTGGTTGTGCACAAGAAGATGAGGCCCACCATTAAGGATCACTGGCTGAAGCACCCGGTGAGGGAGCTGGGTTCAGACCACGCTGTGGGTGTGTGAGGGGGACCTGCCTGGTCCAGCAGGAGCCTACGCGCATGGGAAGGTTCCCTGGACCCTAGGGCGGCATCTCTGAGGTTGTGGGGAGTAAGGTTGGCCCTGACCTCCTTGTCCTCTCTGGTGCTCAACTTTATGTTTCTGCTTTGTGAGTTCCGGTGCTCCAAGGCTAGCAGTTGTGTCTGTCGGGGTGCAGGGGTGGGGTGTTCCTCTTCTTCCTGTGTTAAAGTTTAGCAAACATTTCCCTGGGGCTCTAAGGGAGGTCCAGACTCAGTGGGGTGACTGACAGGAGGGGTGGGGGGGTGGGGAGGGTGGGGGTGGGGGGGTGTCTGAGAGCCTGCAGTTTGCAGTCTCCTAATTGACCTGCAATGGCTGTGATTGGGCCGTAGGCTCTGCCTGGTCCCCTGACGTCATCTCTTGCTGTCTTCACTGCTAGCCCTAACAAGGCTTCTTCCTCCCACTGCTCTGCAGGGTCTGGCCCAGCTCTGTGTGACCATTGAGGAGTGTTGGGACCATGATGCAGAGGCTCGCCTCTCAGCAGGCTGCGTGGAGGAGCGGGTGTCCCTGATCAGGAGGTCGGTCAACGGCACTACCTCGGACTGTCTAGTCTCTCTGGTGACCTCGGTCACCAATGTGGACCTGCCCCCTAAAGAGTCCAGCATCTAAGCCTAGGATATGAGTGTCTCTCCAGACTCAGTGGATCTGAAGAAAAAAAAGGAAAAAAGTTGTGTTTTGTTTTGGAAATCCCATAAAACCAACAAACACATAAAATGCAGCTGCTATTTTACCTTGACTTTTATTATTATTATAATTATTATTAATAATATTATTTTTGGATTGGATCAGTTTTTACCAGCATATTGTTCTACTGTATGGCAAACAGCGGACGTGCCGTGTCAGCAGGCGCTGAGGTGCAGAGCCAGCGCCTTGCTGAAGAGCCTCAGCCACTGCTGTCCTTCGGGATTGACTTTCCCCAGCGATCTCTTTGCCGTCTCAGAATCTGTAACACAAAGAAACCCATCTCCTGTCTTAGGAAACTCAATGCTGCAATCTCTACTAGAGGAACCTTTGAAGACTGTTACATGAACATACCCTTCCTCGGAAGAGGGCCCCTTTATTTTGTGTTTCTCCCTTTTCAGGCAGTGAGCTTAAGAAAGGGCAGATGCGTCCTCATGGAGCTAATGGGCGTCACCCTGACCCAACAGCCGGAACGTGAAATGGGGGGATGGTTTAGGAGGGAGATGGTTCTGGGGCGGGTTTGGAGCAGAGCTACACTGGACTTGGGCACATTTGGAGCAGCGCCCTTGGCTATGGAGGCTATTTTCTCAGGTAACAAGGGACGGAGGGCGAGGAGCTTATGGGGCGAACGGTAATAATAGCAAGCACAGGGTCTGGAGAAAGTCCAAGAGCAGGGCCAGGCTGCCCCACCCACCCAGGTTCTTCCCACTCACGTGGGTGTGGCCGGAGGGGGGGCGGTACCTTGCTTGTGTGTTAGGACTGGGTGAGGGCGTGGCAGTTTAGTGACATCCTTCTTTAGACATAAGGCTGTAGATCTCTTTTATGGAGGAGATACCGAACTCCAGTTTCCTCTTGGCAGTTTGGGGACATGCCGGTGGCGTCCCCTGCACGGTGTGGGCAGCCCAGAGGATCCGTGGGTGGGGACCCTGCCGGCCTGCAGCTCTGGCTTGGCCCTGTACAGCTGCATCCCTGGCTGCTTTCTGAGGCTCGTGGACACGGCTTTCTCCAGACCCTTCAAAGTGGTGCATATTCTAAAGCTGTTTTTCTATTACGCCATAACCTTGCTCCAGGCCGTGAATGTTCCTAATGCTGCTGTCTTGACATTGGAATTTTTTTTTAATTTATGAAACATGCTAATTTTTTTTTTCAGACAGAACACACATCCACATGTGCACACATCCTTTGCTGTGTGGCTTCCGAGGTTTAAATTTTAAAAAGTAAAAGAAGTAACTTCAAGACCACAGACCACCTCAAACCAGAAATACCTCAGAATTTTCTACTTGTGTACGTTTTATTAATTATATATTTTGTTAGTCGTGTTGTCTTCTTGTAGGAAGTATATTTTAATGTAAGTTGGTTTTTATGACAAGGAAGTTTAAAAGAAATAGAGAAAAAGAAAAACGTCTGAGTCTTCTAGTCAGTACTACCTTTCTGTTTGTAAATGATTGTCATCAGCTGTAGGTGGCCCTGTGGGCGGAGTCCGGACGTTCATCACTCTGGTTTAGACCCTATTATGCAAACAGCACATCTCTATCTTGAGGGCAGGCCGCTTCCTCCGGGTTGTGGAGAGGCCCGGGTGCTGTCCCTTGGCAGACACGAAGCCCTGGCCCCCATCCAGGTGCCACTGGAAGGTTGATTTAATTCTCCTGGTAGCAGGTGGACTCTGCATCACCTGTAACTGCAGGGGAAGTCTGGGAGGGCACAGCTCACAGCTGGAGGCCGCTCCCCTCAGTGTGTGGTCCCTGGGGGGGGCTGGGCTTGTTCTTTTCTGTGGGTGTTGGTGCACAGGCCAGCTGGTTTCCCTCTCAGACCTTGGTCTTTGTTTCCATGGATCACTGCGGGCTGGCCGGGTAGTTAGGGGGACATGAACTTTGTTTCTGTAAGCTATGTGTGTCCCCCCTGACCTCCCTATTGTACTATGGTATTTTCTCTTCTCCCAATACTTTTTTTTCCCCTTCTCAAACAGGTCTTACAGCAGTTGCTTTTCTTTTCCGCTTATTTCTTTAAGAAGCTTTAAATATTTATTGAAAAGTGCCATATCTGCTTTCTTTAGCTTTCTCCTCAGGCAGTGGGAACCTCTACTTTTGACCCTTAACAAACAAACCACTAAGAAATGCAGCTGCTGCTGCAGGAGTGACCAAGTCACCAGCCACGTGCTGTGCCAAACACTGCACCCAGCTTCCTTGTGACCCTGTGACCCTGGGTGATTTTCCTCTTGTGTGCTGGCTTGGTTGTCACAAGCATCCCGGCCTGGCTGACCTTTGGTGGGACGTCTCATTTGTGATACATGCAGGCCTAACACCTTTTCTGGGGCTGGCTTTCCCCTTTGCTCACCCTGTGTCAGACCTTTGTGTCAGAGTGGAATGTCAGGAGGTGGCACCTGCTCTGTGTGTCCTGGAAAAGGTTGAGTCTGGGCGGTGGCATCTGTGACTAGGGGCTGGAGACTGCCCCCAGGCTTCAGGTAACACACGCAGTTGCTCATGGCTGGACGCTAGGTAATGGATCTCCCAGGGCGTGGCCTGGAAACCTGGGTGGGCCTTGTTCTTCTTCCCGTGTCCAGTTGGGTCGTGGGGCCTCTCTGCCTGGCACTTCCTTACAGATTTCAACTCACGCTCCTTCGATTCCCTACTTCCTGAAGCTTTTTGGAAGACAGGAAGTTCCCATGTGTGGAAAGCGATGACAAAAGTCAGGGGAGAGAAACAGCTAGAGACGCCTTCCTCCCTTTTGCATGTTGTAGTGCAAACAGGCTCCTGTGGCGATGGCTCTGGCAGGGAATGTGGTAACAGGCACTTATCTGTTGCCAGAGGTTTCTGTGACTATGTCAGAGAAAGATAAAGCGAGTAAAGACGGCGCTGCTGTGCCGGGGCCTCTGCAGAGGACCCTCGTTGACGGGTGTCCAGTGAGGCTATGAGCAGTCTGCTCATAGAGCGCCTGCTCTAACATGGGCTGGCCTGGTACCACAGACTCCAAACACAAGGGGAAGCGCTGGCCGTCTGCTCACACAGCCACAGCAAACTACCAGGTTTGCCGGGTGAGGGCCGGGCCAGCCTTCCTGACAGGGCTTGAGCTTCTAGCCCTTCCACACTGCTCTGCTCTGTCCCCCCTCCCTGCTTGGGGGAGGTGACCACACCCTTGGCCCTGTCTTGCTACTCTGACCTGCGCCTTGGGTTTTATGACTGAGTTTTCTTGGTGGCCAGCTTACATGTACTGAATGTTCGCCACAAACCTTTTGTCTCAGAAGGCCAGTCCTGTGGTTCCTATGCTTAGGCACTTAGGCAAAGAGAGGACTGGATGGCTCTCTCAGTCACACACGGAATTTTACCTTTTTAGTGTGTGAAGTTCCTGGGGTATGCTCCAGGATAGGAGATTATCCCGTTTGTTAAATAATACAGCAAAAGCTCGCTGCACTATAAGTTGAGTCCCTGCCATTCTACTCACGAACTTGGGTCATTGGATGCATCCTGGAATCAGAGAGCATCTCCTGGTTCATTCAGCTGCATCTTCAGCACGGGCCGTTTCCTCCTTCCCGGCTCTTGGGTGGCACAGGTTTGGAGAGATGATGGAGTCTGGATGACACCTTTCACAAAAGTGCAGTGTGCCCTCCAACCGTCCATCTGCTAACTGGGGACACAGCCAGAAAGTGTGGTGGCAAGGTGTCTCTTTCCTCCCAGCTCGGGTGACGCGAGTTCCCCTTTATCACTGGCTGTTTGTAAAGGCTAATTTGAGAAGAACACAGAGGCTGGCTTGTGAGGCCCGATGAGAAGTTTAAATCTCAGCTAGCATTGTTTTAGAGAAGCAATTCAGCAGATGAGCTCTTCACAGTCCAGATGCTCAGCTTTCCATGCATTCAAAATTCGGTGTGCAGTTTTTTACGTGTGGATCTGGGTAGCTCTGTAGCCCAAAGTCCTCCTGGGAATATACCCCAGACCTTCAGGAGGTTTAGGGAAATATTTTGGGATGATTTAATAGGAAAAGTAAATTAAGTTTAAAACACTTCCATGGGAATTAATTAGTTGATTCAACCACATTTTAAAAAATGAGTTCAGAAGGCCCGTAAACTATTAATAAAACTTTGGTGGGCTATTGGGATATTGCTATTTGGACCTATTTGTGATTACTATAAATTTCTGTCGGGCTGACAGTTTGAATTGATATCGAGAACACCTACTTTTTTTTTTTTTTTAACCTAAGCCAGGTGTTAGCATTTTTCATGCTGGCGTCTCCCAGGTGTGATGGAAGGAAGATTTTGCAGGTGAGGTGCCCACGCCAGCGGCGCTAACCCCATCCATCGAGGCACCTGGTGATGTTTCCCTCGAGAATTAAAACACATGTTTCCTAAATGCCAGTGTGGGGTGATGGGCTCTGCACAGCCTGGTGTCCTGCAGGCCAGTGTCCACAGATTGTCTAGGCTGAGATAGTGTAGGCAGCATGTGGCCTACCATCCAAGTGGGGTCGTCAGGACACCTGTGGCTGAGAGATTCTACATTCATCTGTAGACTTTGTATTTGAGTTTACAGAAGTGTGACCACGTTGGCTTTCTTGGGTAAGCAAAGGTGGTTTTTTTTTTTTTTTTTTTTTTTTTTTTTTTTTGGTGAATGAACAAACCCTGCCCCAAGTCCTAGAGCACCCACTGTTGCTGCACAGGCGGTCCATTCCCTAACCCTTGACCGTTTTGCATCAGTATTGTTGAATAGTGTTGTAAATAAGAGTATTGTACAGCAGACGCCCCTGGGAATTTTACTTTGCGGTCTGTAGCTACACACAGATACTTAGCTCTGTCACTGGACAGTGACCTCCACACAGCATGGAGACTGTTTTGTACCACAGATTATTTTTATAAACTAGTGAGCTGGAGTGAGGATGCTTCTGTAACCCAAGCCAATGAGCATTACTTTCAGGATCGTGCACACATCGGAGCGCGAGTGTGGGAGCTTAGCGCTTGCGCGGGTTCCTGCATGCACTGGCAGTCTGGAGTTGTTTTCAACGGGGTCCTTGGCCCAAGCTCTGCTCGCAGGGCAGTGATATCTGTCTGCTTCCTGCCTGTGGAGAGGACAGTGACTGGGCGAAGGGAGGAGCTTGTGGTGGGTTTGATTTCTACTGAGCAAAGGGTTCTGAGGTTGAAAGTTTGTTTGCTTCCATGGGAGGTAGTCGTGTGAGTGGGTTTGGGAGCGATAGGACAGAGCCGTGTGGGACACGTCTAGAGGAAGATTTGGGCTACAGGAAATATTGAGATGGGGATTTGGTGACCTGAGTCACCAAATGTGGGACCAAACTGAGGAATTCTTTGGTAGTTGTGGGGCTCATGGATATAATAATGGAACTAACTGGAGAGTTCCTGGGCACGGTTTGCCCTTCTTAAGATCAGGGCTGCTCTCTGCTCTGTTGATTCAACCTGGAGCCATCAGAGGAAGTTCAGTACCCCAGTCTCAGAGTGCAGCATCTTTCCAATGCCCGCAGAGGGTTTCTGTCAAAGGCCTAGGCCGCCTTCATCTCACCTTCTGATCTTGGGGACAGAGTGGGTGGGTGCTTGGGCGGGACTTGGCATGGCGGTGGGGGAGGTGGATAATTCAGTTAGACCCTCTTGCCCTGCCGGCCAGCTCTGCCAGCTCTGAGGTTGCCGTTGCCGCCAAAGGAGGGCCTCCTCTCTATCCTGCCCGCTGGGTGCCTCCTGCTGCTTAGAGGGCTGCAGGGCATAGTCAACCCTGCTGAAAGGCGCCCCGTGTGCTGCTCCACACCACCCGTGCTCCATGCTTATCCTGGGTTAGAAGGTCCTTCCACATGTTAGCCCTGGCGTCCTGGGACACACAGTTCCAGATGCAGCTGCATTCTGGGAGCCAGCCCCCCCCCACCCCTTCCGTCCCCCACAAAGGACGCCCTGTGCCCTCCAGCCGCCTGTCTTGGAATGTGACTCTGCTGTGCCTTTGTTTTTGTCATTTGTCACCCCCCCAAAAAAAAAAGCAACTGCTGTAAGCTTTCTCTGCTTGTCTTTTTGAGGCCCTGTCCCCCTCCCCCCCCCCCCGTCTCCCCCTTTCCAGCCCTCATTTCTGGATGCACTTGTGTGATCCGGGTCCTAAGAACCAGTTACCTCAGACCTCACCTTGAACAGAGCGTCACCGCCTGGGCCCTCCTGATACTGCCGACTCTTAACCACGCGCGCCGAGGGTGGGCACTGACCTGTTTTAAAGCAAAACTCTTCCTGGTGGACCCAGGGGCTTCTGGCAAGCCTGTCCTGGCGCTATGGTGGGGCTGGTTGGGAGCGTCATACTGATGGTGCTTCCCTTGTCCTGTGCGCCCTGCCGTGTTCAGTATTCCCATATGTCTGAATAGGCAAAGCAACCTCACTGGCTGGCACACAAATCAGCTCCAAAGATGAACTCTTTGTAGCACATTTCCAGTCGCTAGAATCAGACATAGAACATTCCTTCAAAACAGCAGGGTAGAAGCCCCACCCCATCCACCCCGGCAATGCGTTCTGGGAAGGTGTCTGTAGTACATGTTGCTGTGGAATTAGGCCTTGTGGGATATGGCTGCTTGTCATTTTGATGTATTTTAAATAAATATATATATATATTTTTAAAGAGCCTTTTTTACCAGTTCAAAAAGCTTCATTAACCAGCTGTCACCACATCTGAGTGTTTGTCTCTGGGGCATAGACAGCGGGCTGGGATTAAAAGTGGTAACTCAGGCATGAGTTGCCTGCCCTGGACTGCCCGGTGTGCTGCTGACCATGGGGCACCAGGGTCAGTGTGTTCCCGATGGGTTTCAGCTCAGCCCTCTGGATGTCTGGTGTCTGTCCTGCTTAGCGGACTGTTGACCGCAGCCCTTGAAGTGCTTTAGCCCTAGTGGGGTTTTCCCAGAGCACTGCCAGAGTTAAGTGTGTGAGATTAGCCAAATAGTTCCCCCATAAGGGAAAGGCAGGACAGACCCTAGTGGGAAACACTAGTTGTCAGAGGCCGCCTGGGAGCAAGCAGCAGCTGTCACGTGTGCAGGAGGTCGCCAGCAAGATTGCAATTGTTAAAATGCCGGCTGCTTGCATTCCCTCATTTTTTTACCCCGAGAATTCTCTAAAAGATGCAAAGAAAAGTGAGTGGTACTTGAGAATTGAAGGCGAGGGTTACCGCAGATTAGAAACATACTTTCAGGTTTCAGTACCATGACACAACTCCACATAATGCCATTTTTCAACTGTACAAGACAATCTGCTTATGAACCTGACATGATTTCAGCGGTGATGTTAAAGGCCAAGTTTTTCACCAGTTACTATTTTCCCACGCTTGTCCTTGAATCTGATTAGTGTTATGCAGTACGGTAAACTTACCTTGCATTTCGAGTTTGATTCCTGGGAAGAAGCAGCTTTGGCACGTGACAGACAGCGAGTTAAGAAACACAGCAGAGTATGGAATTTTGCAGGGACAATTTTGAGAACCAACAGAAAATGTCACTTTTTATTTACCATCTTATATATCAGTTTTACCAGCTATTTCTAAATTTGTACATTATTTGGAAGAAAAACCTTAAGACTTGTCTGACTTGACAGTGGAGAATGTGTGTGTTGCCCTTAGGATGGGTAGCTAAGTTTCACTGAGCTGTGTTATCTAACTTGTATATATGAATTGTAATTAAAAGTTTGGACTCATCTGTTTCTCGAAGTATAAAATGCCGAGTCATTGCAAAGTCTGGAGGTGTGACTAGTCTATGATTTCAGGCTGCAGACGTGAGGAAGCTCTCTCAAGTGCTAAAACTAAAAACTTCTAGGTTTAGGCTCAAATTCGACTAAGTACTGTTTGTAAGCCGGAATATGTGAGGTGTAAATGTAAGTAGGACACTTTTCACCCTTGTAGCTATAAAACAAACATTTTGTAGAACAGAAAATAGCTTGTACTACTGAATTAACAAAAGTTATACTAAAGTATCATGTCTTAAAAAAGAAAAAACTATATATATATATATATATATACAGAGTTAAGCTTGTTGCTGTTACCCTGTCTGGATTTGAAAAGTGTGCTGATTTATATATATATATATATATATGTATATATATATATATATATGTATATATATGTATATATATATATATATATCACACACACACACACACACACACACACACACACACACACACACACCCCTGTCATGGCCTGAAGCAGACATCCATGTAACTGCAGTTTCGAAGTGTAAACATTTCGGGGCGAACCCTGTAACCCAGTTCATTCATTTGCAGTGGTCTTGGCTCCGTTTTCCTGTGGTAATTTTAGAGAAGAGTGTCGAGTTTGAAGTTAGATCTGCTAAGTTGGGGTTTTGCTGCTTGAATTCTGCACTGGGCCCTCAAACAAACCGATGTGAATGTAGTTTCTCCCCCCTGTGTGAAGGAGCAGCCACACACCCTCACCCCCAACAGAATAGGAGGAAAAATCTAGAACTATTTCAAGTTTTATCTTTTTGTATATGAAAATAAATAATAATAAATGAAGTAACCTTGTCTGTCTTTTTTTCCTTTTTTTAAATTTGTGAATCTGTGTGTGTGTGTGTGTGTGTGTGTGTGTGTATGCTGTCTGTGTGTGGATGCCTGGGGACAGAGTTGGTGGTCAGCTCCCTGCAGCTGGAGTTATACTGGGAGGCAGTTGTGAGCTGACTTGTGGTTGCTGGGGACTGGGATTCTCTGGAAGGGAAGCAAGTTGCTCTTAAGCACTGTGTCATCTCTCTAGTGTCCCCCACTACTCCCCCCCCTTTTTTCCAAGACAGGGTTCTCTGTATAGCTCTGGCTATCCTACTTACTCTGTAGATTAGGCTAGCCTCAAATTCAGAGATCCACCTACCTTTGTCTCATGAGCCCTGGGATTATTTATGTGTGTTCCACTACTGCCTGGCTTCATTTTTTACTTTGGGGGGGGGGCATTTGCATGTGAGTTCTGTTCCCAAGGAAGTGAGGAGATGTCAGATCTCCTGGGACTGGAGGTACAGGTGGTTATGGCTGCCCAACATGGGCACAGGGAATGGTTCTTGGGTCACCAGCCCCATCTCGGTCTGTCTTAATTACGTGGCAGGAGTTTGACATTTCTTTTTGTGGGAATTAGAAGTTAATAAGATAGCATTCCCTGCTTTCAGGCTGGTTCTACAGTCTGTTTGTTCCTGCTTGACACACGCAGTTGCTGATGGCTGTCGTGGGGCTGGAGCTAAGCATGCTTCTCCATGTCTGCCAGATTAAAGATACTACATGAGCTGGAGGACCTGAGTTTGATCCCTAGAACCTGCATAAAGGTGGGAGGCTGAGAAACGGAGAAAAGTAACACAATATCAAGAGAACAGGAATCCTCATAGAGAACAGCTTCAGAAATCAGCCTGTTGCTCTCTGCAGAAGAGGTTTTAGGGCCTATGACTAATTTGTTTAAGCGGAGAAACATTGTTTTTGAGCCCTACTGCTGGAAGGCTCTTAAATGTTTTGTTTTTTTTTTTAAGTATAACCTTTGGCTATACTTAGATATAGAAAGTTAATGTTTCATTAGTGAGTGTAGAAAAGTAAAGACTTAAGACTCACTTTTAACTGGGTGGCTCATGCCTTTAATCCCAGAACTCTGAAGCAGACACCAGTGGATCTCTGAGTTTGAAGCCAGCCTGGTCTACAGAGTGAGTTCCAGGACAGCTAGGGCTGTTACACAAAGAAACCCTATCTGGAAAAACAAAACTAAACAAAAAAGACTCACTTTTAGTTGGGCAGGGGTGGTGCACACCTTTAATCCCAGCATTCAGGAGCCAGTGCTCTTAATCGCCAAGCCACCCCTCCAGGCTCCATCAATCAGTTTCATATTCTAAGAGCAAGTAGAGTGTACCGTAACAGTGTACTTGCCGGTTCACATCTTACGGGTAACCTTCTCAGTCCCGAGATGGACGCCTGCTGTCTAAGATGATGATGAACACCATGATTTTAACTTCTCTTTTGAGACAGGTCTTGCTACGCAGCTGAGGTCCATTTGGAACTCACTGTATAGCCTGGGCTGGTCTTGAACTCAGACTTTCCTTCCTCAGCCTCGCCAGTGCTTGGACTGCAATCTTACCAGGTTTATTTGTTTACGTCTGGCTGTGCGCACCACACCTGTGGACGTGCGTGCGGGGAAGTGCACACCTGTGCAGGTCAGAGAACAGCTTTCAGGAGTTCTCACCTTCCACCCAGTGGGTTCCAGGGAGTGAACTCAAGCTGTCAGTTTGGTGGCAAGCACCTTTATCCGATAAGCAGTTTTGCTTGCTCAGGCGCAGACTAAAAGAGGAGACATGACGGAATGGCGCCTGGGTACTTTGGCAGGGATTTAAGTTCCTGAGCTCAGCCGAGTCTCTGGTTACCACGAGAGAAGGAAGCGCAAAGGTGTAGTTGTAGGGAGTTATGTGTGCATTTTGACTCGAAGTCAGGTGTTGCAATGTGGTGCAGGTTTTGAATCACACCGAGCCGGATCACGAGGGCGCATCTACTCATTACTAAAGGAGGACTAAAGGCATTTTCTTCTGAGGACAGGTACTCGCACACCGCTAAACCCGCAAGTCATGACACTTTTTTTTTTAATTTTTTATTATTTTACATATGGATTCTAGTTCCCTCTCCCTCCCACCCTCCTTCCCTCCCATGTCCCCTGACCCCCCCTCTCCCACTCCACAGGGAGGGGGAGGCCTTCCTGGAGGGATCATCAAAATCTGTCAAGTCATTTGGAGTAGGGACTAGGCCCTCCCTCCTGCCTCTAGGCTAAGGGAGTCTCCCTCCATGGGGAATGTGCTCCTAAAGTCCCTTCCTGCGCCAGGGATGCATCCTGGTTTCACTGTCTGAGGTCCCTTAGACTGCCCAGTTCTCCTAACTGACACCCACATTCAGGGGGTTTGAGTCGGTCCAATGCTGGTTTCCCAGCTATCAGTCTGGGGGTTCATGGCCTCCCCCTTGTTCAGGTCAGCTGTTTCTGTGGGTTTCTGTAGCCTGGTCTTGACCCCTTTGCTCATCATTCCTCCTCCTCTGCAACTGGATTCCAGGAGTTCATTTCAGTGTTTAGCTGTGGATTTCTGCTTGTTTCCATGAGCTACTGGATGAGGGCTCTAGGATGGCATATAAGTTAGGTATCAATCTTGTTATCAGGGAAGGGCATTTAAGGTAGCCTCTCCACTGTTGCTCAGATTGTTAGTTGGAGTCATCCTTGTAGGTCTCTGGACATTTCTCTAGAGTCAGTTTTCTCTTCAAACCTACAATGGCTCCCTCTATTATGGTATCTCTCTCTCTCTCTCTTTTTTTTTTTTTTTTTTTTTTGCTCTAGTCAATACTCCCCCCTCTCAATCTTCCTGGTCCCACGTGTTCTCCTCTCTTCCCATTCTCTTTCTCCTAACTCCCTCTCCACTCACTGCCCCCAACCCCCCCCAATATGCTCAGGAGATCTTGTCCCTTTCCTCGTCTGTGAAGTACCTTATATGAATCTCTTAGAATCCTCCTTGTATCCTAGTTTCTGCGGCAGAGAGAATTATAGGCTCCGTGTCTAAAATCCATATATGAGCAAGTACGTACCATGTTCCTCTTTTTGTGACTGGGTTACCTCACTCAGGATGGTTTCTTCAAGTTCCATCCATGGGAGTATAGCTCAGTGGTAGAGCGTTTCACTCCAAGTCATGACACCTTCAACCTGGCCCGGACCAGGGATGGAGGCAGGCGCGCCTGCTCCAGCTGGTCAGCAGGGGGCGCTCGAGGCCCCGAGCCGCGAAGGCCTGCGGACGGCGGCTCCAGATCGCGCGTGCGCGCCTCGCTCCCGGGCTTCGGACCCGGAACGTGTGCGCATGCGCGGCGGAGCCAAAGCGCTGGCGTGCCCGGAGCGATGGCTGCAAAGAGTTTCTCGTCCCGGCTCGGGGCCTCGCGGCGGTTTCTGAACGGCTTCTTGGCCGGGGCGGTGGTGGGCGCCGCGGGAGCGGGGCTGACGGCGCTGCAGTTCCTCGGGCATCGGGACGCCACGGAGCCGGATCCGGAGCGGGAGCCGCACGGTAAGTCTCCGGGTTCACGCGTCACCGCCCCGAGCTGAGACTCGCAGCACGGTGCTTGCTACAGAGCTGGCCTTCAGTAAGTGTCTCAGTTTCTCTTCCTGTTGCAGTGGCACAAACAGCCACACAGCCACACAGTGCCCGACGAAGGCAGCGTGAGGGAGGGGTTGGTTTGAGCTCCAGTTCGGGGCGGGCTCGAGGCAGCTGGCCACATGGCTTCCACGATCAGGGCGCGGGGAGGGACGCGAGCCGCTGCTCGGCCCCTGTGTGGGATTCCCAGCCAGGGACGGCCCCGCCCGCAGTTAAGCTGGGGGTCCCCACATCAACGAATACAGCCTTGGTCAGCCCCCTCCCCACCCCATAGGCATACCCAGAGGCGTGTCTCAGGTGATTCTAGATTCTATCACATTGACAGCGTTAACCATCACTGCAAGTTTGTGTGAGGAGTGACTGCCACCCAGTCTTCAGTATGTAAATCCTGTGTTCCCGGGGCGCCCGCGGGCCCAGCCCATCCTAGTTCACTCCCAGCAACCTGCTTCTTTGACACTTGCTGTTGTATCAGGGGCTGGTGCCTGGCAAGGCATGCCGAGTAACCGGTTGTTTTCCATTAGGAGAAAGTACCAGTTTCCCAACCTCCCCGCAGCCCAGCTGTAGTCTATCCTTGTATTAAGACATTGGGGGAAGCGTCAGTGAGTGAGGGATGGTTTGGGTTCTTTCTTTTTTTGAGTCAAGGTCTCACGATGACCCAGCCAGGCATCAAACTTGTTGGAGTAACAGGTAGGTGTGTGCTCCCACTCAGGGAGCTATGGTCTTTAGGAAAACTAAAATGAATAAGCTTGGCAGATGAGATATCATGATGATGAAAAACTAAAATTATGGCCATTTTTGTCTCCTTCATTATGAACACTTTTTTTTTTTACCAGTGACTAATAGCTAGTTTTTCCTTTGAGGTCTTCTTATAGTTTGAGGTGCAGACAGATTTGGAAAACTGCTAGGATCGGGTCCTTGTTTCTTTTTGGTACCAGGAATTGAAGCTAGGGCCTCTAGTAATGCACAGGTCTGTCACTGAGCTATGCTCTGCCTCTGCCCTGCATACCTCCTGCCAGGCCCTTATTTAAAAGTTATCACTGAGTGTGGTAGGTGGAGGTAGGCCTTCCTGGCCACCGAGTGAGTTCCCAGTTAGCTTGAGCAATGTAGTGAAACTGTTTCAAAGTCAGAAGTAAAGGACTGGGACTGTGGCCCTACTGGAATTCTTGTCTATTGTGATCAACACCTTGAGTTCATTCCCCAGCTTCAAAACCAAATACACACCACGGAGTTGAAGCTTATTGTGAATACACAATGTAGGCAGGTGAGGATTTTACTAAACACTACTTTCTTTGACTTAATAATTGCAAAAATGAGGTCTGTTTGATTAGACCCTTCTTCGGCTCTTCAGCCCTGGTAATCAATGGCTCCCTGGTGAGACCTTTGAGCCATATGCTTTTAGATATCCTTGTTGTCTTTGTAATCCTTTGTTCACTACTTGTTTTTTTTTTTTCTATTCACTCCCCCTCCTTTTTTTTCTTTTCTTTTTTTTTCTTTCTTAGAATCTGCAGAAAAAGTTGTCTTGGAACAATTTGGATTTCCTTTAACTGGAACAGAGACCAGACGTTACACTAATCATGCCTTGTCCTACGATCAGGCAAAACGGGTGCCCAGATGGGTCCTTGAACACATATCCAAGGACAAGATCGTAGGTAGGTGGTTGGAACAGAGTGCGGATGCCCATGGAAGGGCCCCAAGTTTAGAGAAAGGGGCCTGTTGGTGATATTTTCGCCCTCTGCACCTCACGGCACACCCTGAAAATAGTGCTTGTTTTGCTCCCTGATTAAATGGATCAAGCTTAGTATCCAAGGAGCCCAAGACCCTTCAAAGCTGTTCCAGGGTTGAGAACATCTGTATTTCAACACTTGAGTTTCTAGGCTCCGTCGTAAAGAGATGCAGTGAGCGCCATCTTTCCCTCAGCAGGTGTGTTTTAAACACCCGCTAAGTGTGATTGCTCGGTGCTGCAAAGCTGTGGGGTGTAGCCGCGACTCTACTCTGCGGTCTGTAGTCCCATGGCATTTTATTTATCTAATTCTTTTATGTATTTATTCATTTTGTCTTTTTCCCGAGATGGGGTTTCTCTGTGTAACAGCCCTGGCTGTCCTGGAACTCACTCTGTAGGCCAGGCCAGGCTGGCCTCGAACTCAGACCTGCCTGAGAGTGTGGGCCACCACCTTCCAGGGAATCCGGTTGGCCTGTCAGATAATGATGAGCCTGTGATAAAGATTACTAGCTACCTTTCTGGAAGAATGGATTGCAGGTCAGGATAGTGTCACTAAGGGACACTGCGGAATGTGCTAGAGGTGACGCAGGAGATGGTTTTGTTTCTCTGACAAAGCGGACTGAGGATCCGATGGATGGGAGTTACTCAGGCTTGGGTAGGGTGGGCCGCGGGATTGGAGAAGAGCCTTTCTGGCAGGAAGAAGCAGTTGTGGAGAAGACCTTGTGCATTGGGGGGGGGGGGGGGGGTTGTCCTACGGAAGGCCCAGAGTGGTGCAGCATGCACAGTGAGGCTGGAGGCTGCCGGGTGTGACGTCTGTTCACGTGTCCTCCGTGGCTTGGAAGAGTCTTTAGTCAACATCACCAGCTCTTGATAATGAATGTCAAATTGGTTTCCAGGTAGGTTTATCTCAGTTTATGCTGCTGTTATCGAGTGTCCGGTTCCAGCCTTCGCCTGTAATGAGTGTTGTTAAGCTTTCCGAGTCTAATAGCTGACTTTATTGTCAGTGAGAGGTGGTATTTTGTGAACTATTCTTTCTCTGTAACTTGAGGTGGTGGTGGGGTTTGTTTTTTTATTTTTTATTTTTCCATGATAGGGCCTCATGTATCCATGCCTGGCCTTAAACTCTTAGAGACCTTACATTCCACCTCCTGAATGCTAGGGTTAAAGATGCATGCTACCACACTTGGCTTGGGGTAGTCTTTAAAACTGTGTTGCTGGGTGTGGTGGTGAACACCTTTAATTTTAGGAGAGGCAGGTGTGTTTGGGAATTCAAGGTTAGTCTCTATAAGGAGGAGTTCTCAGCCAGCTAGGACTACACTATGAGACCCTGCCTCAAAATATAAGTAACAAAAATAAATTGATGGTACAGTAACTCTTTACTATCTTTACTATACACACAAACACACACACATTTTGCTATAGTTTTTTTTTTTTTTAAGGCATGATGTAGGCCAGGCTAGCCTCAGGTTATCAATCTATCTATATCTAGCTGAGGATAACCTTGGACTCCTGCCTTCTAAGTACTGGGATCACAAGGGTGCCCCACCACATCCCACTTACCATGATAGTTTCATTCCTATTTGTGATTTACCATTGGATGTAAGGTCTGTGTATTATTTCTCTTTAAAATGTGTGCCTTGAGGCTGGCGGGCAGCTCAGACTATAAAGGCGTTGTTGCACAAGGCTGACCTGAGTCTCAGAGCCAACATGAAAGCAGAAGACAACTAACTCCACAAAGTTGTCCTTTGTCTTGAGCATTCTTGCTTTGTGTGGCATGGGAACACACACACACACAGGCGCGTGCGTGCACATGCACACAATGATTAAGAACACATGCTGTCTGTGAGGATTAAAATGCTAATATCAGGATTCACGTATGCCTCCCCAGGACATACAAAACCTAGTAGCGTAGCAGGGACCTCAGAACGTACTTGTTAGAGGAAACCATTGCAGCCGTTGACAGTTGATCCTAATTTCTGTGAGCGTGTGCATGTGTGTGCATGATCTTGAGAGTGGACCGCACTGGCCCACTGTGTGTGCAGGGTAGAGGACAACCTCAGAGTTAGTTTCCCTGGTTTTCACCTTGTTTGAGACATCGTTTCTTGTTTGTCCCTGTTTCCAGCCTAGTTTGCCTCCAGCTTCGGGAGATGCTCCTGTTGTCGGAGCTGGGATTGCAGATGTGTGTTCCCACATCTGGCTTTACATGGCTCCTCAGGATCTGAACTCGGGTCCTCGTACTTGGCATCAAATCTTTACTCTGCTGTCTCCGTACCCTCTAACTCTAAATTTATATCCCACAAGCTCATTCGATTTATACTCGAGCGTAATAAGGTGAAATAATGGAATAATTTTAATTTTACTCACTTTATCCTGCTGTTGTGATTATTTTGAGAGGTGTAAGGAAATCAGTGCCTTCCCCGTTATAAACCTCATGAGTGGGGTAGTTTTGAGGTGGTAAAGTACAGCTAACTCTATTGATTTATAAACACTGTCCCAATCATTTTTCTGTGCTGTGGAGAAACGCCATGGCCAAGGCAACTCTTACTAAAAGAAAGCTCTTAGTTGGGGCTTGCTTACAGTGTCAGAGGGTGAGGGTGCTGTCTTCCTGGGGAGTGCGGCTGCAAGCATGCAGGCATGGTGCTGGACAAGTAGCTGAGAGCTACCTTTTGACCTGCCTGAGCTTAGCCCACTCCCAACGAGGCCACGCCCACTCCGAGAGGCCACACCTCCAATCCTTCTAACCCTCCTCAGGACATAGAAGCCTATGGCGGCCACTCTCATTCAAAATACCACTATTTGCAAATACTCGTCCCACTCCGGAATCTGTTTTAGGCGTTCTGGGTGGAGCTCCTACCTGAGATGTTTACTTTGTCATGGCTTCAGAGGCAATAGACAGGATATAAGACATCTTCCTTACCCCTGCTGAGCCTGCCCAGAACAGACTGTTTTGTGTCTATAGTTACCTTTTATCCATTACCTCAGTACAAATGAACTTGTCATGATATAATTTTGTATAACATAGTACACAAGGGTCTACTTTGTTTTCATTGTTGGAGAATTTCATATATGCATATTATGGGTTTGGATCAAGGCTATCCCTGATTCCCTCTCCTTCAGTTTCTTCCCTGTCTCTTTTACCACTATTCAGGTGTTGGTCTTTCTTTCTTTCTTTCTTTCTTTCTTTCTTTCTTTCTTTCTTTCTTTCTTTCTTTCTTCCTTTCTTTCTTTTTTAATGGCTCCCTTTCCCAGACTCACTTTGTGCTGTCAGTATGTGCCTGGGTGTGGGATCATCTATTGGAGTGTGGGTAAGCCCTCAGGGGCAGCATTCTTGAAGAAAACTGAGTCCCTCTCCCAGTAGCCAATGCTCCTCAGTGAAAAGAGGGACTCTGTGACTCCCCTCCCCCCCATTGGGATTTTGTCTGGTTTGATCTTGTGCAAGTCTTGTACGTGCTGTCCAAACCGCTGTGAGTTACACGATGGTACTTTTACACATTTATTTAGTGGGGAAGTTTTCTGTCTCCTTACTGCCTCCTTATTTTCACTGGAGTTCTGTCCAGTATGGTTTTCTTTTAACTGGGAAGTCCAGTGTCAGAGTGTGAGATAGCCTCACTCTAGGAGAAGCATCCTGTCCTAGACCTCAGTGTGAGAAATTCTTCACTATATAAGAAGCATCCTGTCCTACACCAAGCCTTACTCAGGTGAAATATCTGAACTGTTTTAGGAACTTGAGACATGCACGTGGTCCCTGATAACAGCCGCTCAAAGTGATAACTTCACACAGTAGCCAATTTGCCTGCCCTAGGATCCTTTGGTAACCATGTTGTGTTTTTCTTTAGGTGACGCGAACAGAAAACATTGTAAATTCAAGCCTGATCCCAGTGTCCCTTCAACCTTCAGTGCCCTCAATGAGGACTATGTTGGAAGTGGCTGGTCACGAGGACACATGGCCCCAGCGGGAAATAACAAGTTTTCCAGTGTAGGCATACTTTTGAGAGGATGAAGGCGTGTGGCTGGTGATCTAGGAACCAAACCATAAAGCTTGAGAATGTCTGTCTGTCTGTCTGTCTCTTGTGAAAACTAAATTCTAAATGTAAAGGGGGCTGAAAAGCCCCTAGGAGATCAAGCTACCGGTTTTCTCTCACAGAGATCTGCCTGCCTCTGCCTCCCAAGTGCGGGGACTAAAGGCGTACGCCACCAACGTCCAGCTTCTTGTTTAGTTTTGCTTTTCACACCTCTTAAATGAAATTCCTGAAAGTTGACCTTTCTTCCAGAGGCTTAAAGCCAGAATTTACTCTCAAACTTTCTTTGGAGGCTTTTATTCCTTGGAGCTTATAAACATGTTTTTGGATGTTATAAATGGTTAGAAAAGCCAGACACACTGAACTACTTACGTTGTGGCCCTCCTCCTCCTCCTTCTGTGGTACAGGCTGTCCTAGAGCCCGTTTTATGTTGCTTAGGATGACCTCAAGTTCTGGTCCCCTGCTTTCACCTCTGAAGCTCTGGGATGATAGGGATATGACAGCTTTCACCTCTGAAGCTCTGGGATGATAGGGATATGCCACTGTACTCAGCTGATAGTCTTTGTAAGAATCAATTCATTAAATTTTTTTTTTTTGATACAGAGTTAGTCTTTTTAAAAATTATTTTGCTTATATTGTGTGTGTGCGTGTGTTGTATGTGGAAACCAGAGCACAACCTTGTAGAGCTCTCTCCTTTGGTCTTTATGTCACCCCTGGGCACGAAGTCGGGGTAACAGGGTTGTGAGGTTGCTACCCCTCACTTCCACCTGCTGAGCAGTCTCACTGGCCCTGGGGTGGTTCTTTTGCACAGTGACGGGTTTGTCTGTCTTTGTTAATCTAAGGAAGTATCAGTGGGTCGGGGAGGTAGATGGGTTTGCTGATGTGAGGACTACTGATGAGTAGTCCTGCAGTCACCGATGTTAGAGAGAGCCAGGGTGTTAATACGGGGCTGCCTGCATCTGCTTGTGGAGCTGTAGAAGGGAAAGCATGCTAGAATAATACGCTGTTTTTTTTTTTTTTTTAATTTCTTTCACAGAAAGCCATGGCTGAAACCTTTTACCTCTCCAATATTGTGCCTCAGAATTTTGATAATAATTCTGGCTATTGGAATAGGTAGGTGTGGATGGTGGGTGGTATGACGAGATTGTTGACGTTTTATGTGCTGTCTCTCTTGCTCTTCAGATGCCCTCCTGGCTGGAAGGCCAGTTTTGGCTGTATTTGGGAGTACAACCCTCTACGGGAGAACAGATTTCAAAACGTAGCCTGCCTCTTCGGTGGTTTGCTCCTGCGCCAGTCGGGTTTGGAGAGAAACTACCCCAGATAATGCTCCTCATAGTAACTGAGCAGCGTGTCGAGGGAAGACGCTTCGTTTGTTCTAAGCTTCCTTTGGGAGGCACTGTTAGTTGCCCTCCAGTTTGGGATTCTTCTTCCGCAACCTTGAAAGCTCTGGGCTGACAGGTGCACCACCGCACCTGCCTGTTTTTGAGCTTTGTAAGAGAAAAGTTTTGGTGTGTTACAGCTCAGCACGGCCATTAACCATTTTAGTGGTAGAAACCAAAGCATCTGAGCCTTCTGCTGCCTTCTGACATTGCTAAGTTTTGTCAGGCCGTCTCACCAGGCGTCTGGGACCAGCACTGGCTGAGGTTGTTTCAGGCAGGTGTGCTTGTCCTATGTAATACTTTATGGTTCCAAATAAGGCCAGGGGTGTAGTTCATTGATGGACTACTTGTTTCAGGTGGGCTGGGACCATGGCTTCCATCCCTACTACCAGGAAACCGAAAGCAAATAAAGGAAAGGCAGGGAGTAGAGCTGGGGTGATGGCTTCCCCATTTACATCCGTGCAGGTAACGCACACATAAAACCAGAAGTAAGTTTTAAAAAAAGTAAACCTTAAGACTATTCCCTGCACTTAAAAGCCCAGGGGCCATAGGGGCGGCTCAGTGGTTAGGGGCTGCTGTTGCTCTGGTTCTCAGCCTCCGTACCGGCTAGCCCGCAGCCGTGTGCCATGCCAGCCCCCTCCAGGGGCCTCTCACACCTCTCCTGGCCCCTGTGACACCTGCACCCATGCGCTCCTGTGCAAACACAGACACATGAAAACCACGAAAGGAATCTGTAAAGACACCTGTAGTTACCAGTCACGGTACATCTGTGCTCTAACCCTACCACCTGCTCAGATGGTAAATTATATTTTTAGGAGAAAAGAATTGTTTAAAAATGTAACCTACAATGCTGTTATTGCACTTAAAAAAATTAACAGTAACTCTTTAGTAGCGGCTTTACGGGGTTCAACCCCCCCCCCCCAGTGCCTTGTTGCTGTTGGGATCCAGTTAAGGTTGAAATTCAACTCATGGATCCTTTCACTCCCCTGTAGAACTTTTCCTTACAACCCGTTAGAGCTCTGGGGTGTTTCTCTTACCCCTTCCCATGTTGCGTTTCTGATTGCACACCTATGGGAGCCTTTCACCTTTTCCCGAGGGAGATCTTGTAGGGAGGAGAGCTGCACTTCGAAAGAAACCGAGAGGAATGATGACAAGGGTTGCCATCTCCTTCAGACCTCGCGTCCAAGTGCAGTATAAAAAGTGCACATCACTGCCATGTTGATGGTTGCGTTGTGGACCTCCATCTCTGTCCCTGGAGATAGATAGCTGCCGCATGGGGCGGCCAGAACCCAAGAGCTCCTTGTGTTAAGCTAGTTAGGGAATGAGTCCCTGTCCCTAGTATCTTTAGCCTTTTAGGAAGGATACATTCTGGTGACTAGCGTCAATAGAATGATTGTTTGGTTCCAGCAGTCTTTCATAATAACATGTTCTAGAAATAGCCGAGACTTGGGGAATTGCAGTTAGCTTTTGACTTTTACTGGCAAGTGTAACTCTTACCTTCAGCTTCAGATGGGATGAGCTTACATAGCTACAGTCTCGATACTGTGTAGCCTTGGCTGGCCTGGAACTCCACAAGACTGGATACAGATCCTCCTGCCTCTGCCTCCTGGGTATTCAGATCCTCCTGCCTCTGCCTCCTGGGTGCTGGGACTAAAGGCGTGCACCATCATGCCTGCTTTGATATATTTTTAACAATAGTTTGAAGTTCAAAAGACTGCTTTAATTTTTGTTTTTGTTGTTTTGTTTTTCCAGACAGGGTTTCTCTGTGTAGCTCTGGCTGTCCTAGAACTCACTTTGTAGACCCTGCTGGCTTTGAACTCAGAGATTCACCTGCCTCTGCTT
This sequence comes from Phodopus roborovskii, assembly GCF_943737965.1. Taxonomy (NCBI): domain Eukaryota; kingdom Metazoa; phylum Chordata; class Mammalia; order Rodentia; family Cricetidae; genus Phodopus; species Phodopus roborovskii. The sequence goes on from NW_026125295.1 coordinate 7,560,479, forward strand.
CACAAGTGATGGGATTAACGATGTGTACCACCACCTCCTGGCTTTAAATTTTTTAGACAGGGTCTCACTGTGTAGCCTTAACTGTTCTGGAACTCTGTAGACCAGATTAACCTTGAACTCATAGAGATCCAATTGCTTCTGCCTCCTTGGTGCTGGGACTAAAGGTGCGCCACTATGAGTATCCCTAAGTTAATTTCTTACATGCTATATCTTGGTGTCTTTCCTAGGGACTGGGTGGCTTGCTTCTTTCTTACATGTGTGCCTGCGAACATGCAACATATTTTGATTTGTTTTTCAGAATAGAAATGTATTGTCGTGAGCTGACGGAGAGATTTGAAGATGTTTGGATAGTATCGGGACCTTTAACCTTACCGCAGACAGGAAGTGATGGAAAGAAAGCAGTTAGTTACCAGGTAAGAACTTGTAACGTTTATGCTTTTGTTGTTCTTCAGTGCTCTGCTTCTTAGTTTCCTTTATTCAGCATTGTTTATCCAGCACCTGTTAGGATCACAGGAGTAGAGGATACAGTGATGGATAACAAACAGTCTTTCTCTTCAAGATGCTTAGAGTTAAAGGGAGACATTCAAAGGCACAAAAGACTAACTTCCGCTGTGGAAGTGGAAGTCTTGAGCATTTTACAGCGGTGCATTAGCGGGGCTGAGTGTTTTTTTTTTTTTTTTTTTTTAAAGATTTATTTACTGTGTATAAAGTGTTCTGTCTGCATGTATCCCTGCAGGCCAGAAGAGGGCACCAGATCTCATTACAGATGGCTGTGAGCCACCATGTGGTTGCTGGGAATTGAACTCAGGCCCTCTGGAAGAGCAGCCAGTGCTCTTAACCTCTGAGCATCTCTCCAGCCCCCGGGGCTGAGTGTTTTTCCAGCACTCTGTCACTGGGTCTCTCCATGGGGAGGCACCCCGAGGACAGTGCCAGGACGATGGCACTGTGTGCTCCATGCAGTGCAGGGAGAGAGCTGGAGACGTATTTGGAGGGTCACTTAGCTTTGGGGGTAACACAGGTATCTAGTAAATGCCGGCCAGCTTAAACCTTCAGAGTCTGACTTCGGGCTTTGGAAGCAGCCGGAGAGCAAATGAGCAGACTTGGGGCGCCCTGCACGTGGCTGTGCTCGCTGTCGAGGCCAGATGTGCCGCGCATGCGCAGTGTCAGCACCTCCTGCTTTCACCCGGGTTCCCGGGGCAGCCCACCTCACCCTCCTTTAAAGACACTGCGGCTTCTTTTGGTCACAATGGCCGGTCGTTCTTAATGGCGGTGAAGGAAGGCAGAAGAATTTGTCCTGTAGACTAATTCATTTCAGCTTTCTCTTCTGACCAAATTGCTAATTTAACTTTAGTATTTTTAAAGATAATCTTAGAACTTGCCGGATGGTGGTGGCGCACACCTTTAACCCCAGCATTCGGGAAGCACAGGCAGGCAGGTCTGTGAGTTACAGGACATCCAGGGATACACAGAGAAAGCCTGTCTTGAAAATTAAAAAACAAACAAACAAACAAACAAAACAAAGCAACAACCTTAGAACCAAAGTGCTTAGAACAGAATGCCTGTTGTTTTTGTTTCTGGTATAACTATAACTGTTCTTGGCTTTGCCTAGATCCTTTACTCTCATCACCAAAAAGTGCGGTGACTTACAAGCCTGAAATAATTTGAGCTACAGTTTGACTTGTGCTTTGACTTATGAGATTGAGAAAGTAATACAAATAACTTGCTGTGTAATAAAATTTTACTCAGTGTAAAAGGAAAAATTGACTCTTCATTTAGTGTCTTATGTAGTTTTTTCTTTATTGTATCTTTTACTATTTAAAACAATTTTTAAATTTAAATATGTTTTAATCATATTCTTCTCCTCCCCCAAGTTCTTCCAGATCCTCTCCCACTTCCTACCCACCTGACTTTTAAGTTTGTTCTCAAGCAAGAAAAAACCTAATACAACAACCCTCCTCCCCCAAAACCGAGACAGCACCCAAAAAAGATAAAAAACCAAACCAAACCCATATGTATGCATGCTGTTTGTGTTACCTGGGTTGTTCAGATGCAATAGTGAAAAATGTACATTTTAGGTATTGCTTTTCTTACTGGATATGATTTTCTAAACGACAGCTTATAAAAAAAATGTGTGTCCTACTTTGTGCTGAGATGGCTCAGTAGCAGTTATACAGGCTTTTCTGGAAATCATATTTTCTAAAAACCACCTCTTGCTAAATAGCACCAGCACTTTAGAAAAGAGGCTGGTTCCCTCCAGAGTCTCGTAGGGAAAGTACAAAAATGGAACATCTTGTTCCCGAGGCAAGGGAGCCCTCAGATAAATGGACCTCTGCGAAGGACAGAGGGGTGAGCCGGAAGGGCTCCCACTTACCACATCTGGCTAAGTGTATGTAACCCTACGGGGTTGGGCGAGTAAATGCACAGGTTTGCAGGGGACATTCCTGACTGATGTCAGCCAGGGAATTGTCAGCAATGGAAGCCGTACGGAGCATTTTGCAGCCTTCACAGTACCAAGGGATGGAAGCAGAAATCCTCAGTGGGTGCCAGAGTATGGGCAGCAGTTCTTTGGGGAACCTTCCCATAAGTCATTTAATGACCACAGAGGTGAGACATGATGACTTTACCTTCCTAGACAAATGACCGAAGTTTATGTCTCTAGCAGTGTGATGTATGGAGGAGAGAATACCTACCGTTCTGCCCATTTCTGCAAAAATGTCTAATGTTCAGTCCCATTGTGTGGAAATAGCGGGCAGAGCCCAGGGGAGGACCTTTCTTACAGAGAGGGACCCTGTTGCCATCACGGGTCGGGGAACCAGACATTGATGGGGCATGCCCTTCTGTATGCTGAGAATATATGTTTCTCTTATTGGTTGCCGAATAAATGCTGATTGGCCAGTAGCTAGGCAGGAAGGTAGGCGGGGCTACCAGACCAGGAGAATGCTGGGAAGAGGAACACAGAGAGAGTCTCCAGAGAGACACCATGTAGCTGCCAGGGAGAAAGAGGACTGGGCTTCACCGGTAAGCCGAGACCAGGTGAAGATCCGCAGATTAATAGAAACGGGTTAGTAATTAAGAGAGAGCTAGCGGATAAGAATCCTGAGCCACAGGCCCGACAGTTTGTAATTAACATAAGCCTCTGTGTGTTTATTTGTGACTAAATGGCTGTGGGGCCAGGCGGGACCAGGACTTCGTCTACGAGCTGCAGACCTTGAATAACTGAGACAAACCCCATAACATGGTCTTAGAGGCTGCTGGGGGATGTTTGGGGACAGCTGGCTGCGTCTGAGGTTTGGAGACTAGTGGGTTGTACTGGATTTCCTGATTTTGGTACTTGGTCTGTGACTATAAGTGAATGTCTCCGTAAGAGGACAGTGTGTCCTGGAGGATCACGGAGTAGGTCTGTGACTTACGCAAGTGTGCGGGTAACAAAAGAGGACGATGAAGAAATGAAGGAAAATGTTAACAGTCGGTGGGGATGGGCATAGGTGAACAATGGAGTTCTTGGGCATTTACAAAGTCTGTTTGGGATTCAGAACTGAAAAACATAAAGAATAAAAATGCCATGTCTCCCGTCTCAGTTTTCATTACACTGGAACATGTATGTGTTGCTGTCAGCGGCGTGACTTGGCTGTTTGTCAGTGGATGGTGTTTAAGGTGGTCAGTAGCCTGAGGAGTTTCTAGACACCCGGCAGCTCTTCACAGAGACCAGAGTTGTGAGCTCAGGCAGGGGCAGCATCCTGAAGGGTGTATTTTGAGTGATGGTCTTGGTTTTTGTTTTTATCTTAAAGCTTTGTCTTTTTTTTTAAAGATTTATTTAAAAGACTTATTTAAATCTTTTAAAGGATTTTTTTTTTAAAAAAGATTGATTTATTGTTTATTTCTCTAAAGATTTATTTATTTATATAGTGTTCTGCCTTCATGACAGAGGAAGGCACCAGAACTCACCGCAGATGTCTGTGAGCCACCAGGTGGTTGCTGGGAATTGAACTCAGTACCTCTGGAAGACCAGTTAGTGTTCTTAACCACAGAGATATCTCTCCAGCTCCGCTATCCACATTTTTTATTAAGCTTCTAGAGTATACCCGGAATAGATCTTGGCTGCTTCTCCTTCAGAGTAAAAAAGGCAATCAAGAGCTGTAAACAAAGGTTTCTCTGTCCTGGCCCATCCCCAAACTTCTTTTAAATAATCACTCAGGGGCTTAGTATGAATTACAAAATGCTTGGCCCAACAGCTCAGGCTTATTGCTCACTAGCTCTTACCTTTAAATTAACCCATTTCCACTGATCTATGTTTGGCCACGCGTCTCGTGGCTTTACCTGTACATCTTGCTCCTCCAGTTGCTGGCTGGGATCTCCCCAACATCTCCCCTCCTCATCTGAGTTCTCAGTTTGATCGTCCTGCCTGACCTCATCCTGCCTGGCTATTGGTCAAACAGTTGTTATTTTTAACCAGTGAGAGGAATACGTACGTATTCACAGCACACAGAAAGAGCATCCCCCAGCAGAGGGCCCTATAGGAAAGTGAATGGTAAAGGATGGAGGAAGAGGGAGTAGGGGGAGGAAGAAGGACTCCTCACTCGGGTGGGTAACAACTGCGGAGACCTAATTAGAGTGAGGGAAGGCGGGCTCCATGTTCGGGAACAGCGTGACCGATAGCAGCCGGTGGGTTGGGAAAGGCGAGGAGAACCCTGGACACTGGAGACAGGATGCTCGTGCAGGGTTTTGATCCGGAGAACGGTGTAATCCGGTTTACATTTGCAAAACCTAGTTTGGCTAGCTGCGTGTGAGAGGAACAGTTGGGAACAGGAGCTGACAGTCAGGAGCTAGTGGAGCTCCGAGGGAAAATCACTCCAGCACACAGGGTGGTGAGGCGGAGGGTGACTGGGGTTCCCTCAGGGACGGAGGGAGGAGTCTAGTCACGTCCAGTCTGAGAGGATAGCCTGCCAGAGAAGAGCAGCAACAGAGACTCGTGGGGCTTGAGCTTTGTCGTTTTGAGATGTGATGGCCGCTCAGGTGCTGAGTAGGAGAGTGAGTTTAGACCCCCGGACAGGGTTGGTGTCTAGACTGGCTTGGAAGTTGTTAGCACACACACATTCAAAGCCAGGATGAGTACAGGGAGGGCCGTTGGAGGTCCGTACCCTGGTACGGTCAGGCCTCAGCGGTCTGAGGGATATGGTCAAGAGTCAGAAAGTAGGAGGAGAGACGGGTGGCCCGAAGCTGACAGCATATTTGAAGGGAATGGCAGTTTGGTGACAGGCCATTAGCAAACAAATAAGCAGTCTTAGTTATTATGTGGTTAGTACTCTTGGCTTAGGTCCACTTAACCTTAAATTCCCCAGACGCCTTTCCGTATAGCCTCTATTGTGTTATGTTGGGTTCAGCCTCAGTTTCTGGAAGGAGTTTAAAGGAGTCTACAAGACCCAGAAAAGTGAATGACAGGTATTTATTTGGGGAGCACTCGCACAATGATGCTAAATAACCGCTCAGGTCTTCCTGCTCCTGAAGATGCAGTCTCTGCCCTTCAGGATGCTCCAACCACAACCCAAGAGAGTGAGCCAGCCCCTCCTTTTCCTTATAAGCCATGCCCCTAGGATGCAGCCGCCACCTCAAGTCCACTGCTGGCAAAACAAGATGCCACTATAACAGTGTAGGTAAACGTCCTAGTTTTTGCTTACCCTAAAACTCTAGGGATGTGGCTCCAGAATTTACATACCTGACAAGTTCTCCATGGAGTTTTACGTGGACCATAAGGTTTGAGAAGCGTTCCTTTAGAGACTGATAGCTTTGTTCTGCAGGCAGAACAGGGCCCTTGCTTTGGTGGCACAGTACTTGTGCAGGTGGATTTTAACCCACAGGAGCCCTGCTTCTGAGGTCTGCACGGTAAGTTGACGCACGCGTGTTCGCTCTACTGTTTGGCTTGTCATGTGTGTCCATCACATTTATTTTTAGCCCTTTAGGGTGGAGAAAGCCCCAAAGAGTAGAGCAAATCTCTCCGCCTTTAGTGCTCATTGTTTGGAAGGCCTGGGAATGTGTGAGCCCTCAGCACTAGTCTGTGGCATCTATGTGTACGGAAGTTGAGTGTTGACAAGACTCGATCGTCTGGTCATTTAGCTTTATCTTCCTCAGAGACCTGTCTCGTGACTTCTAATTTAATGTACTGATTTTCACTAGTATAATGATGTAGGCTTGGCTAGTTTGGGTGTTATTTTTCAGATCAAACTTGATTCCAACTAAAAATTTAAACCCAGAACTCCTTAGTATATCTGTTAGCATGAGGGCAAGATACCGTCTGTTAGTGATCAAAAAACTGTGCTATTTTAAGAATTTAATTGGCCCCCATCCCTAACCCAAAGATATCTCCAACTGATAACCACATGCAAATGAAAATTTAGTTTTCTGCAAGGGAGTCTCACTGGGAAAACAAACTAATCTTAAGGGTAGGCCGCACGCCCAGCAGTAGACGGTCAACCAATAACAAAAGTCTACTGAAATGTTTGAAGGTTCCCTGTGTGGAACCTGTGTGGGCTTTTAAAGAAATTATCTTTTTTCAAAAAAAAAATTATTTTATTTATGTATTTCTCTCTCTCTTTAGCCCCACAAGTCCTTTGCGCATATGTCTTCTTGTTTTGGGTTTTTATGGGATTCCTGAATGTGCAAGTGAGTGGGTCTCTGAGGTTTATCTGTTTCTTGGGCTCTTTTCCTTCTGTTTTGTCCTTGTGGTAGTTTGAAAGAAGATGCCTCCTGGGCTCAGAGAGTAGCACTGTTAGGAGCTGTGGCCTTGCTGGAGTAGGTGTGTTGTTATTGGAGGGAGTGTGTCATTGGGAGTGGTCTGAGATGCTGGAGCTAGGCCGGTGGGTGTGGCACATTCTTTTTCTACTGTCTGTGGAACCAGGTGTGTTAAATGTTTTCCTTTATAAGAGTTGTCCTGGCATCTCTTCGTAGCAATAGAAGCCCTAAGGCAGCCCTATTCCAGCATCCCTATTCCAGCATCCCTATTCCAGCATCCCTATCCAGCAGCCCTATTCCAGCATCCCTATTCCAGCATCCCTTTTTTAGCATGCTAGCTTTGTTTTATTTTAGAAGCCTATTTTTTTTTTTTTTTTTTAAGATTTCTGTATTTATTATGTATACAGTGTTCTGTCTGCATGTATCCCTGCAGGCCAGCAGAGGGCTCCATGTGGTTGCTGGGAATTGAACTTAGGACCTCTGGAAGAGCAGCCAGTACGCTTAACTACTGAGCCATCTCTCCAGCCTGCCTGTTGGTTTTCTAATGAGAGTCAGAAGAGGTAGATCTGAATGTAAGGGGAGGTGGGAGGAGCTGGAGAGAGAGGAAACCCTAATCAGAATATGTTAGGTGAGGAAACCCCCCCCCCCTTATCTTTTTGTTTTGGAGACAGGGTTTCTCTGCATAGCCTTGGCTGTCTGTGAACCAGGCTGGTCTCAAACTCATAGAGATCCTCCTCAGGCAGGCAGGAGGATCTCTGTGACTTTGAGGCCAGCCTGTTCTATAAAACTACACAGAGAAAATAACAACAAAAAATAATTTAACTGGGCAAAAAGTGTGTTTGTGTGCACGCACAGATGCATATGTAGGCTTGGAATGTCACAAAGGAAAGCACATTTGAGGAAGGGGGCGGGGCTTCGAGGGGGTACGGGGTGGTGGGAAGAGGCATCCCGTGCATCTGCGCAGAAGGGATGAAGGGCTGGGGCCTGGTGGCAGACACCCGAATGTCCAGCCAGCATGTGGGACCTTTTAGAAGCACAGGTCAAGCGTCTGTGTGTCCAGTGGTGTCCTTTGATGCTGTTTGGAAGGGGACACATTGAGCAGCCCGTTGTGCCGAAGGAACAGCGTGCACATCAAGTTCCTCTCCAAGGGGGTGCTTGGCAGTTAGGCATGATGACTCTGAGTCACACACACAGCCGTTTAAGATCTGCTGCTTGTTTCCAGCCTCAGGAGAACACACATGCACAGGCAACATGGGGACCCATGGGTCTGCTGTGCAGGCGCTGCAGCGGGTGCGTCTCGTGCGCTTAGACTTTGGGGACTGAGGCAAATGAGCTGGCCTTAGCGGGAGCCCTGGTTGTACTAGGCATCGTTGAAGCGCCTTGCAACACGCTGTCACCCTGCCTCACTGCAGCCCTAACCCAGCTGTAGCTGTCCTCTTCCACACAAGGAAACTGGATGGTAGGGGGCAAACCCAGGTCATACAGCTCGTGACTGGTCGACAGCGGGAGGGAGATCCAGACGTGGGTCTGTCTGTCCGCACACTTGATGTTCAGGCAGCTTCGTCCTTCGTGGCTCTCAAAGGTCAGTGGTAAAGGGATGACTGAATGCCTGGTACAGGGTATGAGGCCGCCAGTAATGGAGGATGCTGTGGGCGGAGGCCAGGAGCATCTGCTAGCATGCAGAAATTACAGAAAATGGGCCAAGAGGGTTCCTTACAGCCAGGCAGAAATGTCCACTAGAATCTGGGGGAGTGGATCACGGCACCCTAGAAGTGGAGTCCATGTAAGCCCCAGGGAGGGTCAGTAGCAGTGATGTTATCGCAAGTGAGTCATCTGACAGCTCGGATCAGAGTCACCCTTAATGTACTGAGGCTGAGTGTCCGTGTGCTTTCCCTGAGTGTCCGTTCCAGAGAGACCCAGTCCAGACAAGTGAAACACACGCACCTGAAGATTTGGACTTGGACCGTTGTAAAGGACCTGATGAGAGGTGGTATTCGAGCAGTGTCTAATAGCCTGCCCATCACTGAGGAGCCGCAATTTGGATTTCTGCCAGTTACTCATAGGGAGGGAGAAAATCGGAAATCTGTCCCGGGAATCTGGGAGTCTAGGGAGTTGGTTCATCTATACATCTGCCGCTGCCTGGAACAGTCGTCCGGTTTGAGCTGCCTTAGCAGGTGTCTGCTGGCTTTGCCGGTGACACAGGTCTCACCAGCTCACCAGCGTTCCTGTTGACCTCACTTCCCGTTTTCCAAACTGCCAACGTGTGTTTCTTTCATGTGATTGACATCTTAAGGGCTTTGTCTCTTGTGTGTCCCAGCAGTTTTATTTTTGGTTTGACTTCCTTATCTTATTGGGAATGGTGTCATTAAATGCATTTATCTTAGGGACTTTGCGACGCAGTAAGTCTGTGGCATAACAAATAGCAGGCCGAGCCTGTATTGTTTCTTGCCAGCTTTTTCTGGAACTGGGGGCACTTTGTGGCTATGGTGGGGATAAGTTGTTGTTTCTGTCTCTTGGAAGGAAGGAAGGAAGGAAGGAAGGAAGGAAGGAAGGAAGCAAGCAAGCAAGCTCCGGGCAGTATGTCGGAAATAACAGACTTAGATGTGAGTCCATCTTACAGCTGTTGTGTGTGTTGTATTTCCGGTCACTCCCAGATGGTTGATATTCAGGTTTTGTTAGCCTTGAGAAGAGTTCAGGGTTCCTGAGCATTTTAATAGCAGTGGAGATCTCCTCTGTGAAGTGTTTTTTTTTTTTTTTTTTTAAATGCCAAATCTTGTGTGAAAAGGTTTGTTGCTGATGTACTGATATTAAAGCTTGGTCTGTGTTAAGCCATATAGAAACCCTTTGTCCGCAGTCATTTGTGTTCAACTTGATTTCTCCTTCTGAAACCCGCTGTGGCCTCTAACTTGTCTAATCTTGCTGGAGCCCGTGTTTTCCCACTATCCCTCTGCAAAACCTGTCTTTTGAATGACATCCTCTATAAAAAAATAATTTGTTTTTTTTTTTTTTTGTTTTGTTTTTTTTAAATCAGTCTTGGGGATTTTGAAATCTTTTTTTGTTACTGTTTTGAGCAGGGTCCCGTTTAGTTAGTCCAGGCTGTCCTTGAACCCCTGTCCTCCTGTCTGTACCTCTCAGGCTTCTGGGGTTGTACATGTATACCATCATACCCTCCTCTTCCTCCTCTCTCTCTCGGGATACACTATATAGCCCTAGATGACCCCAAACTCACACTCAGTAATCCCCCTGCCTCTGCCGCTCATGTGCTGGGATTAAAGGTGTGTGCTTTTGTTTTGTTTTTCTTCCTTAACTGTTGTCAACAGTCGGTTCTGTGAGGGCATTTGTGGATTGCTGGTGCTGTTTGTGCAGGAAGAAAGGAGACTGGTTGTGAGTTGCAGCTTATGTCAACTGAACCTTGTGCATCCTAGGAATATTTTCTCCAACTAAGAAAACTTACGTGTATTGCTGAGTTACCTATAAGGAAGAGAACCCTGCGTTATTTAAGATTATTTGTGTCTCTCTTTGTTGGTCTTGAGATAGGTTTTCTCTGTGTAGCCCTGGCTGTCCTGGAACTCGCTCTGTAGACCAGGCTGGCCTTGAACTCAGAGATCCACCTGCCTCTGCGTCCTGCGTGATGGGATCAAAGGTGTGTGACAGTGGGCTTTGGAATTTCCAAGCAGGCATCTTTGAGATGTGCTGAGTGCAAAGTAGAGGGACTCTGGGCAAGATAACAAGTTGATTTCATTTTCTACTTACTGTAGGGAAGGCTGTGATCGAAGAGTCCCATGTTACAGTCCTGAGCTGGGCCGCGTCGCAGCTGAAGGTAGAGGGCTGCTGGGCTTGTCCGAGGCCCTCATGACAGCAGCACTGAGTGAGGTCCTTTAGCTAGTGTGAGTTTAAAAGATCCAAACATCGCCATGAAGCGAAGCCGTGAAATGTAGGAAGATGTCAGACGTTAATCCTTTTGCTGGAATTGAAGGAACTCAGTTAGAAGTTGTGGTTGGCAGCCACTGAACGTGGCTGGTTAAATATCTGTCTCTGAAAGTAGCCATTTGTTTGTGGACGAGGAGTCTTTGAGGTAGAAATACTGAAGTGAATGTGGAAGACTCCAATATGGCCTTGGAGGGTCTCATGCTGTGGTGCAGTGGCACGGAAATCCCACCAGGTGGCACCAAGAATCTGCTTACCCACCGGGTCCCCAGCCACTGTGAAGCCTTTGAAGCCTTTTCCAACTTGTATCCCCCCTTGTGATTCTGGCTCCATGGTCGCCATACCCTTAGTTCTGGTTCCAGACTTAGTCTGGTTCTGCTTGTAGGGTAAGCTGTGGCATTGGCTCCCCCTTTAGCCCCTCCCTTTTCCTTTTAAAATGAGACACATAGTCCAGGCTGGCCTCGAGCTCCCTACATGTGCGGCCAAGGGTGACCTTGGACTTCTGATCCTCTTGCCTTCACCTGAATGCTAGGACTACAGGCTGCTCCACCACACCCAGTTTATGTGCTGGAGGGTCAGTGCCAGGTTCTGGACCCTTGAGCATGGTTGGTTAGCATCTCTGGGGAATCCGTGAAGCAGGTGTGAACGTACAGTAGCTTCCCTTCTCATCCCTTTTGCTTGGTGGAGCTCGCTTGTCCTTGTTGCACAAGTCCACTCTTAGGAATAAGAGTTTTGAACCTATGGACAGCGCGGTTTTATAAACCTCGCTCTGTACTGAGCCCAGCCAGCTGCTTTCAGTATGATCAAAGACTTCCCTGAAGTCCTGTCGTTGCTTGTGGCCATGTGTGATAGACAGTAGGTGGCTATGGAGTTCTGGGCGGTGTGCGTTGTGGATCGGATTTGTAAAAACCAGAAAAGAGTCCTTTTTGGCTCCGATCGCTGCCTCATTTGGGCTTCTGACGGGGCACCTGCGGGCAGAACTGTGTGATCGGGGCGAGGCCTACCGACTGAAGGCAGGGCACAGAGGAAGGCGCACTGCAGTCATGCTCACCCGGCTTCTGCCATTTTGTGGGGGACCATTAAGTAAGTGGACGCTTTTGTTTTTTTAGGCAATAGATGAGGGTTTTACGCATGTTGGAAGGACGTTTGAAGAGGCTTCATAATGTTATTTCAGCAGTACGGCCAACCTCCACAGGCAGCTTGCTTTCTCTGACCCTGCCTTGCTCACTATGTACCTACCTTTCCCAAGGGTCTGACTGGACAGTGTAATCTAGAAGTTCAGGGTTTGGTAGTCCAGCAGCATTTGAAACTAAGCAAAAGCAGGTGAATGCACTCAACTTGAAAACATCTGGAAAGTTCTGTCGATAATGGTAGCCGGCTGCTTCTTCAGAGTTTGTCTATTGTTTCTTGGTAAGTTTGCTAACCCAGGGCCATTTTTATCGTGAGAGCTGGGGATGCTGAGGTCAGCAGTTTTGACCTCTTCTGTGTAGAGCATCAAATCAGAAGCTCTGGTCAAGAGATGAAGAGGAAATGGCAATTTTCCCCCCCACTGGAAGGTCAGTGTTTGCTCTGGGCACCTCCTCGGTCCTCTTCCGCTGGGTAGCATTGTTCTAAAGACCGGTTAGAACCGGCCTGCTTCGTACGCGTCCTGTTGAGTCTCTTACACTATGCTTAGCAGTTGGACCATGATGCATTGGGGTGCACTGAGACTGTTCACGAGAGCTTTTCTGGGAATGCATCTGAGATGTTGTGGGGACAAAACCCTGGAAACCGTTGGCACAAATCTGTGCCACTAACCGGGCTGCTTTGTTTTTAGGTGATCGGTGAGGACAATGTGGCAGTCCCCTCACATCTTTACAAGGTGATTCTGGCCCGCAGGAGCCCGGAATCTACTGAACCGCTGGCATTGGGAGCCTTTGTGGTGCCAAATGCGGCCATTGGGTTCCAGCCCCAGTTAACTGAGTTCCAGGTGAGCCTCCAGGACCTAGAAAAGATGTCAGGCCTGGTGTTTTTCCCCGGTTTGGACAGAACCAGCAACATCCGGAATATTTGCTCTGTGGATACCTGTAAGCTCCTGGGTTTCCAGGAGTTCACCCTGTACCTGAGCACGAGGAAGATTGACGGAGCCCGGTCCGTGGCCAGACTGGAGAAGGTCCTGGAAACTCTGAAGAGCTCGGGGGTGGAACCTGACGATTACTTCCTGAGTCGCTATGAGAAGAAGCTAGAAGAACTGAAAGCCAAGGAGCAGGCGGCGGACCCCCAGCTGGAACAGCTGTCCTAGTCTGGGAGTGCGGAGCACCTGCAATGGACAGGCATGCCCTCTCCAGGCAGCTGCATCGTAATGACGGAATCCTGACTACAAATCTCCCCAGACACTCACCGGCTCGAGCCCAGTGTTGCTTCCTTTCGCTAGGATCTGAGCTGGTGGGGATGGCTTGTAGAATGTCTTCTCTCTTACCCTGTCCACACACACTGGGCGGTTTACTCCCTGCTTCTCTTCTCATGACCCTGATGTCCTCCCATCCGCCTGGCTGAAGCTTTTCCTCGTGCACTCTGTGTGCAGGGCCAGACAGTGAAGCGAGCCTCTGTGCAAAGGTCCATGTTCCCAGCGAGCACTCTACACGCTTCCCTGCAGAAGTCACCAGGACACCGAAGCTAAGACAAGGATGGATGGGGTTTGACTCGAGCATATCCGTCCGTCCCTGTGTATGTATTCCTGGCCCTGGGCTCCGCTTTCTGAGAAGGCTCCGCCTCTTTGCTGTCTCCTCAGGCAGAGACACTTGAATGCCTGATTCCGGAAGAATGGAGCAAAGACGGAGGTGCCCTGTGGGCTTAAGCAGAGCCTGCCGTTCCCTCCAGGGATCACACGGGGCCAGATAAGTGTGTTTCTTCCTCCCGTTGGGGCGTGCTAAAGGAGCCCACGGAGGGTGTGTGCTGAGTCACCAGGTATCTGTGGTTCTGCCCTCTGCGGTGGGCAGAGCGCGGGCCAGTCTTCTGCCTTCTGTCTCCCTGCGCTGATCTCTGGCCGGGGTTTACAGAGTCTTGAGCTTTCCTTAGTGTAGACAGTGCAGTTGCTTCCAGGCACGACTTGTCTGAATCCGTTACTCCGCTGCTGTCTCCCAAGCAGCAGGATGAGGGCGATGTTTGAGGCGTTGTGTTTGCCCCGATAGAAATGCCATGGCTCTCCAATAAACATGAGGCAGTGGTTGACCCTTTTCTGCCCCTTCGTTTGAGTGAAAAGAGGAAGTTGGGTAGAGCACAACAGCTGATTAGTGCCATCCTGTTTTATCTTACTGTCCCTCGTTGGCTTGTGCCAGTCCTAAGGATAGAAAGCCAGAATGTCACTGTGACCAAAAAATCTGTTACTTTCTCTCCTAAGAAAAGGGGTGATGTGGGGCCTGGGTGTTTCTCCAGGAGGCTTGGGGGTGCGTGGCCTGGGTCCCTCCCCGTGTTCCTGCGGTCGAGCCCCTCTCCATTCTGCTACACTGGCCTGACTCGCTGGTGGTCTTGGGGTCATTCCTGCACTCCAGACTCTGCTCATACATGGTGAGGGCTCTGGACTATTTCAGTCAGTTAATATATCTTGGAATTTTATTTCCCAGGAAGTATTTCCTTGGTGATCATGAAAAATAGAGATAAGAACATAACAGCACAGAATGCCAGACCTCATTTTTTTTTTTTTCCTTTTGCATTTTCATATGAGTGTTTTGCCTGGATGCATCTGTGCCCACAGCATGAGTGTCTGTTGCTCACAGTGGTTAGAAGAGGTCACTGGATCCCCTGAAAATGGAACCACGGATTGAATCGGGGTCCTCTGCGAGGAGCAGCCAGGGCTCTTAAGCACCTACCTCGTCTTATATTGGTGAGCATCAGTGGTGCTTCAATTGTTGTAGGAACATTGTCATCGAGAGTGCCCAAAGCAAAGGTTTAGAATTTCCCTCTGGTCCAGGTCACTGTGGTCCCCTCACTGGAGCTGTCGATTTTTCTGGACTCCAGTGCAGTAGATTCCTGGGCCTCACTTGAGTCTGAGGCATAAACGTGGTGACCGGTCAAACCCAATGGGTCACTGTCCACTTGTTACCTTAGTGGGTCCCCTGGGGTTCTTGGGCTGAGCCTGGGCCACCGCCCTCTGTGGCCTTTACCTTTCCAGTCCCTGGTCTGAAGGGATGACCAGGCTGGGAGGGCTCTGTTGTGGGAAGCCCCTGTCTGTGGGTAGGGGATTTAACCCTTAATCTTTCCCAATTTCCAGTGACAGCGCCAAACTCGGGTCTCTGGATTGAGGCTGTTTGGCCAGAGTTGAACACAGCAAAGGCCTTACTAAAACAGTCACAAAGGTTAGGGAAGGGGATTGCAGCCCCCGCCCCCCCCCCCCAGCTACTCCTGTGCTGGTGCAGTAACCTGGCCCCCTCCTAGGCCTTTGATTGAGCCAGCAGGAGAGGCAGTCTGAGCCGGGTGGGGGGGGGGAGTGGTCCCCTGCAGAGCTGTGCTCAGCTTGCCGCCTGAGGCTGGAGTGTCACCCGTGTCCCCTGCCTGGTCTCTGAGGGTATCATTGAGCTCACTCCTCTATCGCAGACTTCTGTTAACAGCCTGTTGTGGCAGGGATGTATCCCGCATGTAACCCATCAACACATCCCAACCTGTGCAGCAGCTTTGAAGGCTGCGGACCTGCAGGGGTGAGGCCTAGCTGGAGTAGATCAGCAGAGTCAGGCTGTGAAGGGCATAGCCCCCTTGGCCCTGGCCTGGGTACTTGGCTTCCTATCTGCCACCATGTGCACACCCTCTGCCTTCTGACCCTGCCTCAGCAGATGGGCCATTCCAGCTGCGTGCCTTCCCGGCCATATGGACTGAGATACCGGAAGTCGTAAAACTCAAAAGAGACCCTTCCTGAAGTGGCTTCTGTCAGCGATTTGTCGCAGTGAGAGGAGTAATACACGGCCTACCCTAACCCTGAACACTGCCGATTGCTCGGCCCTCCTTGCTTCTTTTTTGTGAGCTCTTCCAACACGCCTCTGTCTGCAGACTTAAAAGTCCCCAGAGCCTCCCTCGCTCTAGTTTGTCCGGGCGGAGCTGATGGGGCTGGCGTCACACAGGTGGCTCTCCTGCATTCAGCCTCTGTCAAGTTCCAGAAAAGGCCAGGCAGGGGGCTTTGCCCTTCGACCTGAACCGCGTGTCACCAGGACGGTGGGACTGGCGAGAGTACCTCTAGGGGACAGTGTGCCTCCTCTCCTCTCCACCAGGGACAGCATGCAGCCGCCTCCTAAAGCCCCACAGAAAGCCTTGCCTTAGTGCTGCAGCCCCCAGGCCGCCTGTCAGGAGAGCCGGGTTACCTCAGCTGGCAGGCTGTGTGTGGCTTTCCTTCCCTCAGCAGGAAGTGCAGAAACTTTAAGCCTACAGAAATGTAGAAGAGAGCAATACTGTCCCTTCTCCAGGGTTTTTCTCAGTGAGTCCTCTCCACCTGGAGCCATTTAAAGTTAACTTGTCCCCCCACCCCCTAAAGTAAGTTGGGGCACGACAAGTCACGTTTTAATACTTGAACTTAACGTAGCCTATGATTAAGCCTATATTTCTGAAATGTTATTAAGTCTAAGAAAATTGCCCAAATCTCTGCCAGGTTTGGCCTCCAGCAATCAGGAAGCAGAGGCAAGAGAGCCGGCCATGTGAGCCTGGCTACAGAAGATCCTGTGTGAAAATGAAAATTTACCCAGAATCCATTTTAATAGTCCCTATGCCAAGTCATCCAAAAATACCTTTTCTACTTTTAAATATATAGGCTTCAATTAAGCTTCATATTATTGTATTTTGTTAATCTAGATTAATTAATTTTAATATGTGGGTCATGACCCTTTGGGGGTCGAACCACCTTTTCACAGGGGTCTGCTAAGACCATCAGAAAACACAGATGTTTACAATTCATAACAGTAGCAAAAATTTTTTTTTTGGTTCTTTGACACAGGGTTTCTCTGTGTAGCCATTGGCTGTAGACCAGGCTGGCCTCAAACTCACAGAGATCCGCCTACCTCTGCCTGCTGAGTGCTGGGATTAAAGGCGTGCACCACCAGGCTAACAGCAAAATTACCGTTCTGGTGTAGCAATGAAGATAATTTTGTGGTTGAGGAGGTCACCCCACATGAGGAACTGTATTAAAGGGTTGCAGCATTAGGAAGGTTGAAATGTAGAGCAGTTGTCTGATTTAAAAAATATATGTATGGATTTCTCAACTGCCCCCTTCAGATTGTGACTCAGGAGATCTGTTGTGAGGCTGGGATCTGCATTTTAAGAAATTATTTCATGTGTACAAATGCTTTGCTTACACGTATGTCTGTGTATCCTTTGCATCCCTAGTGCCCAGGGAGGCCAGGATAGTGCAGATCTCACAGCTCTGGAAATCCAGCTCAGGTTCTTTGGAAGAGCAGGTGCTCTTAGCCACTGAGTCAGCTCTCCAGCCCCAATTTTCATTGTTTTAATTTTAAAAAGGTGTGTGTGTGTGCGTGCGCACATACGCACACTAACACACACGTGCACATGGGTGTGAGGGTATGCGTGTTTCATGGTGTGTGTGAGAGCAGAGGATAGATAGCCTGCTGTCAGTACGAGGCAGACTCTTGCGCTCACTGCTGTGTGCACTGGGTCAGGTGGCTTGTAAGCTTCTGAGGGTTCTGTCTCTGCACCCCCCGTTTCTCCTTAGGAATGTTGTCATGACAGACACTTGATGCCGTCTGTGTCCCTACGTGTGTCGGGGAATTGGCATGTGGGTCTCCACGCTTGTGGAATTGACGACTTAGCCAACGAACGTCTCCCCAGCCCTAGAATATGTAATTTAAAACGTCGTAGAAAGGTTCCTGGAAACATCTTCCAAAAGCGAAGATGATCATCTCTGTTGAAGAGAACTTTTGTCTTTTTTCCCCCTCTGAGGTTATTATTGCGGATTTGGGGGCAGGGAGGGAACATTGCATGTCTCCTAGGATTGCTTTTGATATTTCTCTTTGTATCAGAGAAACCGTGAAGCTTAATAAAATTGGGTTGTTTGTCGTTTGTTTAAAGAATGGTGACTGATGACGAGCCAGGGCCGGCTCCAGGCTGTTCCCCCTATGCCCAGCCTTCCCGCTGATGCTGGCTTTTGCCTGAGGGTCCTTTCAAGGTAGGCAGTCAATAGAGCAGACCGTAGGACATGCTCTGTACAGGGCACTTGACAGGAAAACTCTCAGGATGTGCCGCTCCGGGTCCAGGGAGTGACTGACCCCTACGCACGCACGCACACCCCAGTTTCTCTCGTTCATGTGAAACCCCTCTCTCAGCTCTAACAACTGATCCACTGTCAGCTCCCGAGTGCTGGGATTAGAAGCATGCATCGCCACTGCCCAGCTACAAAGGGGAAGCTTATGTAAGCCAGCTGTTCAGATTTCCTTGTTACAGTTCCTCCCCACCTCAGGCAGGTTCACGTTCATGACGGTTCTGACTTATTTAGCCAGCTGACATGTTAGCTGTGCCTCTCAGCTTTGACACTGCAGATTGAATAAACAGGCTTTCAGTGTGTTTGTTAAAAGAAAAGGAAAACAAAAAACAAAAACAGAACATTGATGCATTGATGGGTACGAAGAGGGGAAGACCCTGTTGCTACAGAATCCATTTTCCATGGCATCCCATATCATACTGTCACCCATTTCATGTGACACATGGTAATTTCTGTTAAGTTCGTATTTGTTCCTTTTTAAAAGGAAAACAATGGCTGGGCCTGGTGTAATCCCAGTTCATAGGTGGATCTCTATTTGAGTTCAGGGCCAGACTGTTTTACGTAGTGAGTTCCAAGCCAGCCAGTGCCAGCTACGTAGTAAGACCCGGTCTCAGAACAACAACAAAACCAATAATTGACGCACAGTACAGAAACGAGTGTCCTTGACAGTTTGCCTGTGATTCACTGGAGGGCATCGAGAGGGCCTGTCACATCTATCTGTAGATCCACGGGGTGTGGCTGAGCCAAGGCGTTGGAGGTAGGAGCAGGTGGGGTACCCGTAACATCTTCCTGTGCTTCGGAAGGGCAGCCTCGGCCAGCTGACGTCTTTCCTAATGTGACGCCCCGTATGCCGACAGGTTCGGAGGACTGGTAGAGGACCGAATGGGCAGTATGCAGGTTGATGAATTCTGAAGTGGTAGCCCGTTACTTGATTATCGGCTTACAGGTGATTGGTGAAGGTCAGTGGGGGAGATGCAGAGCAGCCTGCCATGCCAGCCTGCAGACCGGGCAGAAGCCATTGCGTCTTGTAGCCCCTGGATCTATAGTTTGTTGCTGCACATCTTATCAGGGCTCCACTGGGAGGTGCTGTGAGGAAACTCAAATCTAGGGACTCGAATTTTCCAGCCAGTGGTCTGATGCCTACCCTGCGTCTCTCAAGGTTGCCGAGTTCAGTCACTCGCACATCTACTCAGCCCTGCTGATGTGCTCGAGGCAAACACATAATGGAGTCGACTCCTTTCTGGGGTCCCCACTGAGTTCTGCAAGTTACCCACGAAGTCACACAAACTGAGTGAAGCTTGATGAGTACTGGTGTCCCTGTTGTCCACTGGGGGGCGGGGGAGCAGGAAGGCTGGAGACAGTCTGGGGACAGTGGAATAATGGGCTATGAGACCAGACTTGAGCATTGCTGACCCTGTGGCTTTGTCCCCATGCTGTAGGCTCTGCTGAGTCCCATCTCTGAGGATCCTTTGTGGTGGGAAGACAGGAGCAAGTTGGAGAGTGTGCTGAGCAGAGGGCCTTCTGGGTGGCTTCTGCAGGAAGCAGAGCCACAGTTAGATATTCCAGCTGTATGCAGGTGTGAAGCCCCACCCTCTCTTCTCCCCACAGCCTGAGTCTCAGCATGTATCTGTTCTTGAGCCCCCTACAGGCTCCCTTCCCCAGAAGGAATGGCCTGCTCCAGCCCTTGTCTGATCCCTTCTGTCCAAGTGTCCTCTAGGACTTTAGGGTGGGGGCAGTAGCCTGAATTTCAGACACGGCACCGGGCAGGACAATGTTCTAGTTCCCTCCCACTACCCATCGAAGACCCCTGCTCCCCATTGCCCTGGGTCTCCTCTCGACACCTTGGAGAGAACCTTAGATCCCTAGCCAACCACTGCCATCCAGTCCGCGGACAGGTGGAACGTTGGTCATCTTGTCCTAGGTGAACGGAGCCATGGTCACACGATGTCATTGTGCCCTCTTTGCCTGTGGGAGTCTAAACCCCAGACTGACATAAGCAAATGTGCCCTTCTCTCCCTTCCCCAAGCCTTTCTTTGGTCTGTAGGCTGTGGCCTGGACCCTTGCACGTGTGCTCTGGGGTGAGGGCCTGGCTTCTGACCCTGGCTTTTGGGTATGTCTGTGATCTGATTTCAGGTTGGCAGCACCTTATTCCTCAGTTTCCTCCCAGCTTTGTGTCCTTTGTCCCCAGGGCAGATCCTGCGGGGGGGGGGGCATCTGTGGGGGTGGTTTGCAGAGGAGGCTGCCGGGCCAGAGTGGCTGAGGGCCTCTGAGGAGGTGTGAATGAGGGAGGCAGGTTAGAGCTGGTGTGGACAGCCCTGTCCCTGCCTTATCTCCTGTCCGAGACACCCTCTCCACACCCTAGCCCTGATAAGCAGGTGTGAGCCGTGGCTGCCTTGTGACAGGCCCTTCGGCAGGGAGGGTGATGGCGGGGGGGGGGGGGGGGGGGGTCCATTCCACTGGGAACTCAGACATCAGCATCTCCCCCCCCCCCACCATTTCCCTGCAGGACTAGACAGCCCCCCCCCAAAATGGCATCATTCCTGATCCCTCAGCCTTGACTCTAAGGCTGCCTGAGGTTTGCCAAGGAGTACACCGTGCTCCTTGGCAGAGTACCAAGGGTGTGTGTGTGTGTGTGTGTGTGTGTGTGTGTGTGTGTGGTGTGCGCGCACACCATCCCATCCCCCACCCCCAGGGACAGTTCCTGCAGTGACCCCTGTTGCTGGGCTTGGCACATCCAGCGTTTCTTATCACCTCAATGACCGGTCCTCTTGTCTCCTCAGCTGCCAGCCAACTTCCAGCCACTCTGTCTGGGCCCACATTTCCCTCTAAGGCCCTCGCTATTGCTCAGAAAGCCATTACCCAGGCCAGGGAGCTGGACGACCTGAGTTCAGTCCCCAGGATCCGTATGGTGGGAGGAGAGAACCAACTCTGATAAGTTGTCCTCTGACCCCCCCTTGTGCGATGACATGAGTGCATACATGTGTGCACACGTGAGCGCACACATGATACAGAAAAGGTCAAAGTCCTTTGTTGGTATGTTCATGAGCATGGGATGGGCAGAGAAGTCTTGGAGAAAGAAACAGGTGTGGAGCTCTAGAGAAGACAAATGGTGTGCAGTCACAGCCACAGGGATCCTCAGGACCCGAGGCCTCTCCAGGTCCCTGAACCCTCACTCCCAGCCTTCAAGGCTCAGGGCTCCAAGCTGCGTGTTCACCTTCTGAAAGCCTCAGGTCTGGGGATGATCTTGATCTTTCAGACTGCAGACATTCTGTGCCGGACAGCTGTGTGCTGCTGTGTGCATTGTGTGTGCACTTGAGCATGGTGTCCATGTGTGTCTGAGTGTGTGTGTGTGTGTGTATGTGAGTGTGTACCAGACAGCTGTGTGCATGTATGTGTGTGCACTCATGCATGAGTGTGTGTCTGAGTATGTGTGTCTGAGTATGTGTCTGAGTGTGTGTGTGTCTGAGTATGTGTGTCTGTATGTGTGTGTGTCTGATGTGAGTGTGTCTGAGTGTGTGTGTGAGTGTGTACCAGACAGCTGTGTGTGTGTATGTGTGTGCACTCGTGCATGAGTGTGTGTGTGTCCGAGTATGTGTCTGAGTGTGAGTGTGTCTGAGTGTGTGTGTCTGAGTGTGTGTGTGTCTGAGTATGTGTGTCTGTGTGTCTGAGTGTGTGTGTGTCTGAGTATGTGTGTCTGTGTGTGTGTGTTTCCGAGTATGGTGTGTGTGTGTCTCAGTGTGTGTGTATGTTTGAGTGTGTGTGAGTGTGCGTGTGTGTGTATGTGAGATGTGGGGGGAAGGAAACGGGGAGAATATGGGCGTGAGACTTTCCTTGTGTGCTCTCTGTGGCTCCATGCTCAGCTTTCTGCATGACTCAGGAGACAGAGGAGTGTCCTGGCTAAGAGCACAGACTCAAGCCAGACAGGCTGACTTGGTGTCACATCCTAGCTCTGTCATTTTAGCAGATAGGGAAGCTCAGGCAGGCATCTTAGTCACTGCATGCCTCTGTCCCCTGTAGGCTGAAGCACCTGATTTTTGATGAAAGATAGTGCTTTATAACCCAGGGCATCATGTGACCACCATGTGGACTCAGCCCACCCTCATAGTAAGCACCGTGTGACTGTTGGCTACTAATACCTTAGTCAATTTTATTTCAATGTCATGGCAAACGTGGAGAAACATTGCAGCAAATTTCCATGTGCCAGCCATCATTGTCTCTGTTTTACTCACTGAGGTTATCATTCTGTGCTCATGTATGTACATAAGCTCTACATTACACATCTATAAAACAACATATAATGTTACTGCGTTCACATTTTTTTCTGAATTATTTAAGAGTAAGTTGAGGATAATTGTGGTTTCTGTCACCCTCTAAATTATTCATTATCTGTTGGGGAAGGTGTACTCTTATCATTTTGGTTGTGAGTCTAGCCTTTAATGGCTGAGCCATCTCCCCAGCCCTAAAGGTTACTCTTATAGCGCCACAGTGCAGTTGCCAAAATCAGGAATTCTAGCGTCGATCCAACGCTGTCATCTAGTGCGTGGTCCGTGTCCCACCTCATCAGGTCTCTTCTCCTCAGTGTTTGTTATTTTCTGTCCCTGAGTCACCCATTACATTTAACTGTCACAGACTTTTGGCCTCCTTCAGTGTGTAAAGAGACCATCACCTGTTTTTTTGTGTGTCTTGAATGTGAACAGTAGAGGACAACGATTTTGTAGAATTCTGCTGCTCAGACTCTGATACTGACTGGTGGTTTCAGGCTGTGTGTTTTGGGCAGGGTTATTGTAGAGGTGGCGTTGGGTCTTTGTGACGTCAGGCAGCACGCGGTGTCCTTTCCCACCCACTGGAAATTCTACCATTGTTTGCTTAGTTTCAGTGGAATCTGCCAGGCCTCACTGTATAGTCCCTCACACAGCTCCTTTCCCTTTGTTCTTAACACATAATTATGGGGAACTGTGTTGATGCTCTGTTCTTTACCCACCATCCCCCCCACCCCCTTTCTTGGCCCATCTGCTGGCTCCTGCGTCTTCCTGACATCTCTGCATCCATCTTCAGGTACTTCGTGCTCTAGCACAACATGATGTTCCAGGCACATTTGGTGTTTTCTCTGTTCTAACCCTGAATTAACCATTTTACCCAGGAGTTCTGCTTCTTCCTAACGGCCAGTGATACTAGAAACCAAGATTTAGGTGTCGATACGCTGGCTGACACTGGCGTGCGTGTCCCTGCTTCGAGCTGATGTTCCTACGCGATGGTGGGGGACGCCTGAAGAAACTGTAGCGGAGGAGAGGAAGACAAAGGAATGAGATCTTCCGTCCTCCCCTGCTTCCCTTCCCTTCCCGCCTGTCTTCATCGAGACCTCATCTCTCCTTTCCCCAGCAAGCTTTCCTGTGGGTATTCCAGTTGTGGGAACCCCCGAAGAAGCCATCTCTCCTGCTGCGTGTATGCTATCAGAAGCAGACAACTATGTGCCCTTTCCGTGTGAAGAGCCAGAGGCAAAGATAATCCCTGAGAAAGTTTGTGCTTACAACAATCTGGTGGCAAGGTGACTGGGAAGACACATTTGGAAGGGTTCCACCTGGAAGCGATCCTCTCTTCTGCATGGAAGCACTCCGACCTCTCCGCCCCTGTGGAGGTCCGCTGTTCACAGACGCCTGAGGGTTCCGAGAAGCAGCCAGGAGGGTTCCCACGGTGGCGTCACCGTCCAACCCACAGGTAGCAGGGACAGGGGAGAACAGGAATGATAACCCAACGAAGCCCACGGGGACCTTTCCCATTATATAGCAGTGGGGTGGGCGGGGAGCTGTGATTCCGACCCTGGTTAACTCTCTTGAGACTGGACTCAAAGCTTCCTCTCCTTGAAGTCCCTGGCATGCTAAGCTGTGGTCCCTGGAACAAGTCCACAAGGATCCGAGAGCCCGTGGGGGAAATGCCATCTCCTGGGGCTGTTGAGGTGAAGGCGGGCACCCACAATAAAATCTCCCCAGTGTTCAAGTTGTGCTTCAGCAATCCGCAGGAACCCGGAAGTGAAGTGGCCCTGGGCTCTTCCTGACCGTCTTCTGGCCTGTGCTGGACCCCGAGGGAGATGACAGCCCTGGTTACACTCACCCCCTAATGTGCGCGTGCGCGCACACACATGCACACACATGCACACACGCACATTTGCGCCACGGAACACTTGAAGTCAAAGGGCACCTTGCAGGAGCCTCTCCTTTCCACCAAGTGGGTTTTAGAGATTGGACTTAAGAGCAGGCAGCTTTACCAGCAGCCATCTTGCCGGCCCATGTTTTCTGAATTTTAAGATGGGGTGCTGCCTCCAAAGGGGAGCTTGCCCTCTCTGGAGCTGCTGCTGTGACAGGCAGGATCAGGCAGATGGGACCTTACACCAGTTCTTAGATGGAGTGTGTGTCCTGAGTGGCTGACCAGTCAGTCCCTCTTGCGGTCTCAGGGGGGCGGCTGGGTAGGAGGTGGTGAGGGGGTCACTGTAGCACCCTTCCATCTATCCTAGGCCCAGCCACCATTCTCTCTCCCGGTAGAGGCCACCGGCCCATTCTCCAGCCACCATTCTTGCCTTGTACAGTTCCTTCCGCAGAACGGAGGGTAGGGCCTTGCCGAAGCACGGGCCGCATGGGCAGTCACCCCCCTCACCCCTGTAAACGAAAGTATGCGCAGGAGTGAACCTCTTCAGCAGCTCCGTATGCCTTGGGTCATGTCCAGGCTCCTCTCCTGGACCTCTCCCGGGACTGCGCCACCTCTTATCTGCTGGCTCCACCCACATGGGCCACGCTGGAATGGGTCATGTTTCCTCCACCGCAGGATCTCCCCCTTCCCTCCCCTCTGCCTGAAAATGCCCTCGTGAGGTCAGTTCCAAAGCCACATAGCCCTGACTCTATCCCTGAATATTGTATGTACCCGGCATACCAAGTACCCGGCAAGAAACAGGGTGAGGAGCAGGGCAGAGCTCTCTTTTGAAGGTGCGGTCCATTCTGCCGGAGAAGAAAGTGTGTAAGAATAGTCTCGGGCAGATCAGGGAGCCGAGAAGGGAAGGTTTTGCTCAGTGCTACAGTTGGATGTTTGCTGTTCCTCCCACCAGTTCCCGAATAACCACTCAGAGGCTTAACGTTTGTTATCGTTGTTAGGCTGACGATGGCTCAGGCTTATTACTGACATTTAAGCTAACGCATCTCTATTATTCTACATTTCACCGTGAGGCTCGTGGCTTGTCACCTCACATCGTTTCCCCTCTGGCGTCTGCTTGACTCTGCCTTCTTTCTTTCTCGGTCTCTGTTTGGATTTCCCGCCTCGCTATATTCCACACTGTCATAGGCCAAAACAGCTTTGTTCATCAGCCGATAAAAGCAACACATATTCACAGTACACAGAAGGACACCCCGCATCACAGAGCTTTTCCCTTTTTCTTTTATTCGGGCAGGGACCCCAGCCTATAGGATGATGCCGCTACAGTCAGGTGTTCATACCTCAGTCTGCTCTAGAAGCTCCCGCAGCCACAGCCGAAGCGTGCCTCAGCATCGCCCAGAGTCTTCATTAACCGCCTGTCCCTTGTACCCCCTCGGTGACAGCAGCTGCTAGCTACTGGACAGTAATTCATCTCCCTGACTGCCTGAACTACGCAAGGGCAGAGACAAGCCCAACTTTGCTCATTACTGTGAGATGCTCCAGACGGTTTGCCAGACGAAGAATGGACAGGCGCCTCTGTTTCCCCAGCCAGCCCCATGGCTCTGACTTTATTTGGTGATGATGCAGAAGGGAGGGAGGGGACCTCTCCGGCTCTGGAGCCCCTTGCCACCCCTGGGGTGGTGGTTATCGTCAGCCGGGATGGCTGGGCTTCAGCTCCGCGGCCCAGCACATTCCCACTCTTGATGTGCCATGGTCTCTGTAGAGGAGAAGATGCTTTGTTGGCCTGGCAAGGCAGGCAGTGCAGACACGTGGTTGGGTGGCCCTGACCTGCTTGATCTCCAGCTGGGAAGGCATTTTTTGTTTGTTTGTTTGTTTGTTTTGTTGTGTTTTTTGAGACAGGGTTTCTCTGTATTGCTTTGGAGCCTGTCCTGGAACTCCCTCTGTAGACCAGGCTGACCTCGAACTCACAGAGATCTGCCCGTCTCTGCCTCCTGAGGGCTGGGATTAAAGGAGTGGGCCACCACTGCCCAGCTAGGACATGGTTTTTTTTAGAACCTGGAGGCAGTGTGTACTGAGGGTGGCGCTCAGGAGGCAGCTGGGGGAGGTCGGGGTGTGGGGTCCCAGGGAGCCGTGGCGGAGTAGGCTGAACAGGGCTGTCCACAGTCAAGGAGGCGAGAGTGAGCGTGGAGGGCATGTGTGGTGTGTGGTGGCCTGGCGAGCTCATGGAGCCTACAAGGTTGCACATGAGAACTTGAAAGGCCGTTCGACTACTTCTCACAATGCCTTCTCCTCTCCCATTACTCACTGAGGAACTGAGCCCTGCCCATTACTTCCTGTTGCTTTTTGTGCATGGCTCTAGTCTTCCATGACTGCTGGGGGTGGCCCTGGGCCTGGGTTGGAGTTGTCACCAAACAATTCCGGAACTCGCTGGTATCACTGTGGTTGGGAGAAAGTGCTTGTCTACTTCTCCACCCTTGTCCATGAGACACATCCATTTTAGGAAGGAAGAGCCAGCCAGGAGTTAGTGGTTCCTTCTGTGTCTGAGCACACAGAGTCACACACGTCCCATTTCACAGATGAGGGGGTAGAGTCAGACCACACAGCAAGCCCCAGCACAGCCACAGAACGCTGGGGAGTCTCCAAATGATGCTCAGAGTACCCATGTCTCTATAGAAAGTTTCAGAAACAGTGGTAGAATTTCACCAAAGAACAGCCAGTCACTACAGAAAAAACAAGAAAAAAAAAAAAAAGGCAGTCATTAGCATTAAGGAAATTCAAATTAAAATCTCCAAGATATAAAACACCCCCCCCCCAAAAAACAAAACAAAACAGAGCAAACAAACAAAAACAACGAAACCATTTACCATCTTAGTGTGATGGGGGACAGGGGCAGGTAGATTTGAGACCAGCCTGGTCCCTAAAGTAAGACCCTATCTTCAAAACAAGCAAGCAAACAATTACTGAGATGGATCCACCCGAACAGGGGATGCTAACAGAATACAAAGATCCACACAACTGGGATATGAGGACTCATGGGATGGCTTGGGGGAAGAGGTGCCTGTAACCAAGCCTAATGATGTGAGTTCAGCTGACCCCTACAAGGGTCTGCCTCCAGGTACACACACACACACACACACACACACACACACACACACACACACACACACACACACACACGGCAGGAATGTTTAAAAGGGCGAACTTCACTGTGTGTAAATGGCATCTCATTAAATAAGTGTACACTTTAAAAGCTGTAGAAGGGTAGAAGACAGGATGCTGTCTGTGTCGTTACAAGGGTGGAATCCATAAAATAACTTGGAGGTAGCTGTAGGTGAGCCTGACTGCCTTGGAGAGCATTCTGCGGAGGACCAGCCGGTGCAGAGGCCTAAGCCAGCGGTGCTCTCGGAGCATCCGGGAGCCACAAGGGGCGTGTATGTGGCTGAGTGCAGTAAGGGCTGAGGGGGTAGGTGGTAGGGAACCATGCCTGTCATGGATGACCCCGACGGGGTCCCCTACTGATGGCTATGCTAACAGTCAGGAACAAGGACCAGTTAGGAGGCCATTGCGCGGGAGGAGAGGAGGTGCTCAGAGCACTGTTGTAGCAGCAGAGGCGTTGAGAGCCGACTGGACTCGGGATGTGTTCTGAAGGCAGAGCCAACAGGATTTCCTGCCGGATTGGATATGGGTGGGGTGTGAGCGAAGGAGAGGAGGTAAGAATATCACCAAGGTTTTTGGCCTGGAAAACTGGGAATCGGCTGGGGGCACTGCTTAGTGGTTTTAATTGTCTCCCGGGGCCTGTGGGTGAAGTCAAGGCAGAGGGGGGCTCAGGTCAGCCCTGCTCCGGGCTGGGGGGGGGGCTGTGCACCCCGGTTATCCCAACACACTTTATTTTGGCCTTATTGGTTAGTCGTTTCCTTGTCTCCTGTCTGGAGTGAGGCTGTAAATGTGATGGAGGTTCAGGATGTAGGAGGCCCAGTTATCCCTGCTAACCCCGCCTCTTCTCTCGGCTGAGTCCTTCTTCCTTCTACTGCCTTGCACGGTCTCCACAGCCTTGCGCGTAGAAGGAGGACCGGCTCTGGCTGTCCACAAAGAGGGGTCTTCCCCTGGCAGGCTGAGTAGCGGACAGATGTTTTCCAAGGAGAGATGGCCTTCGAGACAGATCCTGGAGGCAAACTCAGCCCTGCTCCACCCACAGCTACATTATGCTGTGGCCCACATACAGCTGGGCATAGGTTGGCCCAAACAGGAGGACAGGACATGCCGCTGGTCAGTCATCCCACATCCGGGCTTCTGCCGGGACCTCACATGCGTCTCAGGAATCCGAGCCGGCCTGTCTGTCCGCAAAGGCTTCAATGGCGGGTCTTTTCTTGTCAGCAGCAGGTGCCTGGCAGCTGCCCGGGATGCCAGCCCTGTGAGCTGTCATGGGAGGGGGTGCTTGTTAAAGTGGCCATTACTCATGCTGGGCTCAGGCTGGCTCAGCTCTCAAGGCCGTTGCTCAAGGCGGCTCGGGATACCCACCAAGAGCAATGCCAGCTGCTGCTTGGCCTTAAGGTCCCCATGAGACACCCTGCACCTCAGAGAACTCGACAGCTGTCACCCTTTGCCCTTTCTGGGCAAAGTCCTCAGCACCCAATCTACTCAAAGTCTCCCTGGCCTTTCTTTTCTGCCTTCCTCCATCCCTGGGAAAATACTGAGGCTCGTGGCCTAAGTGGGTTTGAGACAGGAAGCCTGAAATTCACTGCTGGCATTTTGGATGTAGTTGATTCCATCCGGGTGAAGATCCCAAATAAGCCTGTACCTGGCTTTCTTCCAGAAAAGCACAGAGTAGAGGGTGGCACCGCCGGGGGCGGGGCGGGGCGGGGGCTCAAATAGAGTGGTCCAGGAGAGGCCACACAGTGGATTGGTTGACTGATCAGTCTCCTGATTCTACAGATATCCTTGCACCTCATTTGCGATGGGCGCCAGGGCTAGAGCTGGAGTCAAGGCTGTGAGCAAACAGCTTGGCCAGGGCCTGCTGCAGACTTTAATCTGGTAAAGACAGGGTGTGTGCTCAGAGCACCGGGGGCAGGGCGGGGAGGGCACCCCGGTGGCGGCCAGTAGCGCAGATCCTGAGAACCAAGGTTGAGAGGCACGGGGGGGGGGGGCTCCCCTGAGTCCACTGAAGATCTTTCTCACACCCTTGCCCTTGGTCTCCTCCCTCATTCATGGCCTCTGCCTCTAGGAGGGCCCAGGCAATATTCCTCCCTGTCCCTCCCGACCTCCTGGACACTGAGTCTCGTGGCTGTCAGGGCTGACAGTGGAGGGCTGACGGCACGGGGCAGGGCGGCTGCCAACGCTGTGGTCCTGGGGCGAGAGCTGACGTCTGTCCAGGAGCATCTCTCTCCCTGCCAAGGGCTGAGATTCCCGGGCATGCCTTTCCCCTTGACACAGGAGCTGGCACCTGCTGCTCAGAATCATCCACTACCCAGACCCCAGCCTCACCCCCATTTGGCCTGGTGACAGCTGTGACATTTTAGTAGGCACAGGTCTCCTCTCATAGCCTCAAGCCTGGCCCCAGTCACAGCACCCTGTAAGACACTTGGAGGCTTACCCCAGGCAGCTGGGGAGGGCATCGCATAGAGGAGACCAAGAACCCCAGACTCGAAACCCTGACATCAAGGATGGAGAGATGCTGATCCAGCCTGAGGCGGTAGTTAGTGCCCCTGGGGTGTGGGGGAGAGAGCACCCAAGTCCTGCACAGCCCTGTGCCCTGTGGGGGGGGTGCGGCAGCCTCAGGCCCCTTTGTCTTCTCCTGCCCTTTATGGTAGATGCAGCCCTTCCACACCAGCCTCTGAGTCTCCAGGACAGAGGAGAGGAAGAGTGTGGATCCGCTCCTGGTGTTTCCATTCTTTTCCACGCATGTGGGTGCTTCGCCTGCACGCATGTGTACGTGCATGCCTGGTGCCCACAGAGTTCAGAAGAGTGTGTAAGATCCCCCTGGAACCACACTACACTTACAGATAGTTGTGAGCTGCCACGTGGGTTCTGATCATCAAACCCAGGCCCTTGGGAGAGCAGTCAGTGCTCCTAACCACACAGCCATCTCTTCAGCCCCTCTGGCATTTTTAAAACATTCTACCCTGTGGAATTTTTTCACGAGACGTTTATTTGCCATATCCTGGCAGGGACCACACAGGCACTCCACTGAGCTGTACACACACACACACACACACACACACACACACACACACACACACACACACACACGAGATGGTGCCGGGAGCTGATGTTTACTAAAAAGCTTGGGGGCCTGATGTCCTTGTCTGTGGACTGCCTTCTGAAAGGCCCTAGCTGGGGAGGTGGCCGTGACCGACGGGTCAGGAGTCAGATTATTGTGGGGATCACTGATACGGGAATGCCACTGAGACCCCTTAGTCTGTGGTGGTGGGAAGAGTCTGAGGAAGGGAGCTGTGGGCTTCTGAGCAGGTTCCTTTGGAGAATGGTATTGATACTCTTTCCAGGACCGTGGAGGAAGGGCCTGGGAGACAGGTGTGTGCCACCTCCTACGCTCAGGCTTCCTGGGGGAAGGGAGGAGGAGGCTTCTTGGGTGGCAGGGGGCTGGGTGGACCCATGGGTACCTAAGGAAAGGCGGAAGACCGGAAGACCGGCAGGGACCCTGAGAAAGGACATCTCTTGGGAAACAGCAGGAAGAAGACAACAGCCCACGAAATTGTCTCTAACTGTACACCTGGCCTGCAGAAGCCACCCAGCCACTCTGCCCCTAGCACTGGACAAGCTTATGCCAGGCTGAGGCCACAAGGTTGGTAGGCTACTGTTCCGGTCCCCAAGCAGAAATGCCACAGGCTGTTTGTCCTCACCCAGGCCCAGGGAGGGGCTTCCCCATGAGTGAGACAGCAAGCTGCACTAAGGGGCAATGGGATTGGTTTCTATTACACGTGTGTGCGCACGCGTGTGTGTGTACATGTGTGTGCACGTGTGCGCGCGAGCACGTGTGTGTGTGTGTGTGTGTGTGTGTGTGTGCGTGTGGTGGGGTCCTGTTTGCTCACCACTCTGTAGGCATTTGTAGAGAGGAGAGCTATGAGAGGAAGTTTCAGGACCAGGGCCAGTGATGGTAGGGAGCTGGGGCATGTCAGGGAAGGAGAGCAAGAGGTGTTCTGGGTAGGGGGAGAGGCAGGAGGGGAAGAGCCCAGGGCTGGAGAGATGTGGTTACAGAGGTCAGCGGGGCCAGGGGCCTTGATCCAAAGGCGACAGGAGCCACTGAGCAACGTTATGCAGGATTAGTTATCTTGGACTGAAATGTCCCCCTGACCACCGAGGGAAGGATGTAGGTAGAGTGGACGAAGTTTGCAAAGGAAGGTGCTTGCTGCTCTCCAAGAGGCAAGATGGGCCCCTCCAATCTAACAAGGGGGCAAGTTAGGACTGAGCAGTGGGATTTCAGGGTCACCGAGGAGGTGCAACCCCCAAGGCTTGGTGTCAGGGTGGGCATTAATTAATTAAAGGCAGCATTAATAAGCCTGGGGAGAAACAAAGGAGTGGAGTTCAGCATAGGAGATCTGGCTGGAAGGTCTAGAAGCAGCCAGAGTAGGGCGTCTGGACACACTGCCTGGGGCTCAGTGGAGAGGTCCCGGCTCAGGCCCTTTTCACTCAGGCCCATCTTTCTTGTGCTGGTTGGACCCCTGCCCCTGCCAGGCTCCAGTGTGGGCGCCCCGAAGTTACTCCTGTACCCAGAGCGCTCTCCCACCACCGACATTCTCCAGACCTGCTCAGGCCAAGGCCTCCTCACAGCTTCCTCCAGCCTCTGCCGCCCGCCCATGGGTGCCCATGTTACACCTCAGCACCAGAACGGAGAGCACAGACCAGGTCCTGTAAGCCATTTATTTAGTTTGTTTGAAAAATAACGTATTTCATTTATACACGAAGCTTGGTGAGAAGTGGTCATTCATTTCCGACAACTCCTGACACACCTGCGCGTCCCTCCCCCGCCCTCCCTCCCTCCCTCCGCTGTGTCTACTTCCTTCTCTCCTTCTGCACATCGCTGTGCAGTCCTAGAAAAAGAGACCATGCTGAGCCAAGGAGTTGGGGCTAGCTTGTTCCTGCCCTTGGTCGTCCTGTCTGCAGCCAACCCCGGGCACCTGTCTTAAGGCTCCCAAGCTATGCGCACACTCGAAACCACAGCGTCCTTCCGGCCAGCTGGGACGGCAGCCCTGCCAGCCCCAGGCCACATTCCTGCCTGTGCGGCCCGATGTGAGCGCCAGGGAGGGACGCGCATCTCTCCAAGCCTTGAGAGCAAAGCACAGAGCTACAAAAATAAGATTTCCACTCAGAGAAGCGTCACCAGGACAGTTAAAACCAAGCTCCCCACACTGGCCTCAATGGGGTCACTCAATAAGTCTCCAGGGGCGGGTGGGGTTGGGGCTGGTTGCCACCAGGGGGACTGAGGTGACAAAAAGAAAGGTAATACTTGACTCGCCCCCCGCAGTGCCCCCTTAGCACTGCCGCGAGCGTCCAGCCCTCCGACAGCTCGGCGAGGTAGGTAGGAGCAGCCAGCCCGCAGTGCAGCGGGCAGGTGAGGCTGAGGTGGCCTGTGAGGTGGGTGTCCCCAGCAAGAAGGTGGCTCTGCTGGAGAGCTAGGACCTGGGCAGCCGAGCCCCTGCCAGCTCAGGCTCCACCAGCCAATCGAGTCACCTCAGCGGTTTCTCTACGGTAAAAGATTTGCATATGCTAAATAGGATTGTCCACAGCTGGAGGGGTAATTGGGCTAGTAAAAGCATTCTCCCTGAAAAAGCCTTCTTGGAAGACTCTTGGGATGCTCACATCCCAGTCCTCAGGGATCCTGCGTCTGAGCCCTGGTGACACACCACCTTCTTCCCCAATGGCATAAATAAATGGCTTGTCCCTTCTCAGGGCACAGAACCAGGTGGGGCCCTCCAGGGCCTTTCTCTAGGCAGGGCCAGGCTGCTCTCCTGGTTTCACATCTCCACAGCGTCTGAAGAGGAGTTGGAGTCCCAGTGGGAATCCTCTTCACACACAGTCAGAGGCAGAGAGACCCCAGGGGAGCCGGGGGAAACAGGGACCACTTCCTTGTCAGATGGGCTGGGCCTTCTCTTCCCCTGGCTTGTAGACAGGGCCTGCCACCGCCCTGGAGCAAGCTCAGCGCCTGGCTGTGTGTGTGTGAGTGGGGCTGCCCCCTCGTGCCCTTAGGCTCCAACATTAATACTCTTACAGGAGAGGGAGGAGCAGAGACCGTCTAAGACCTAGGCCGCTTGTCCGGAAGCTTCTAACTTTCCCAGCACTGACCTCAGTGAAGCCTGAATAAAAAGGGAAATGGAATTCCGGGGCCAATGGGGGTGCAGGGTGAGCTTCACTGGAGAGGCCTCAGGGTTTGGGGCCAGGAAGGAAAACCTGTCCCCCTTGGAGCAGCTCACCACGCTTGCCTGAGGGGCTCCTGGGTCCAGCGTGTGAAGTGTGTGTGCACGTGTGCGTGTGCGTGTGTGTGTGTGTGTGTGTGTGTGTGTAGGGCTTAGGCCTTCCTGGCTCCTCAGCCCATGTGACAGGAACCACATTCCTCCCCTGGGCATGAAGGCCCGAGGAAGCCACACGGTATCCCACTTAGCATTGGGAGTAGAGAGTTCCGGCAGCTCCGCTGAGAACTCTTGCTCAGGGTGAGGAAGAGGCAGTGTGTACTGCTGCAGATGTTCATGGAAAAAAGATGTTCTTTGCTCAAGTAAAAAAATATCAAATATAATAAATCTATGAAAGCCTGTTCACAACATGTACAGTGTGTTTTCCATTCCACCTCAGAGGCCGGGACAGAGTTGCCGTTCAGAGCCTGGCCAGTCAGGGTGGGACAGGCCTGCAGGGACAGGCCTCTACCAATAGGGTTTCCTCTGGCTGCTTCTGGCTTCAACGCAGAGACACAGAACCCTGGCTCATGGTTTCTCCAAATCAGGCTCCTCTGTCACCTCCAAAGCCCAAAGCCAGGAAGGCCTCATCTGACACTGGTTTTTAACTGCACTCGGGTTTGTCATGATACAACGGGGTGGCCAGGCTCACACTATCGACTCCCGGTCCCTGTCTGGAGACGCAGGGAAGTCTGCGAAATCTTCACTGCGGCTATAGTCAGATGCTCGCACCGGGAGGTTGTCACTGGTGGCTCTCGTGATACTGTCGTAGGAAGGGGGGAAGGACGTGGAGGAGATGGAGGAGCTGGAGGGCGGCCCACTGCGCCGGGAGAAGTTCTCATTCAGCATATAGGCAATGAGGCCCTCTCGCTCAGGGGCCTCCTCATCCGAGAGGCCGCTGCCCGTCTGCTGGCGGAAGAGGAAGGAAGCATGCTTCACTGACCGCTGTAGCAGGTGCCTCCGGAAGGCCCGCTGGATGACCGTGGCTGACACCTCCTCATGCTTCCGTCGGAGGGTGGTGGTGATGGGCTCGTAGGAGATCTTGGAAGGATTGGCCGCCATGAACTTCTCCTCCATCTGAATCTTCAGGGCGTCCATCTCCCCAGACTCCCCGAGCACCCTCTTGGTGAAGGCAAACAGGATGTCCATACAATGGATACGATCCCCGCTCACCATGGGCAAGTCCATGTTGATGAGGCTTATCTGGTTGGGCTTGGCGATGCGGAGCGGTTCAGACAAGGCATCTGCGAAGTCAGACAGCGCCGAGTACTCGATGAACTGCGTGGCCTCTGGGTCGAACTTCTCCCAGATCTCATAGAACATGTCGAAGTCGTCCTCGCTCAGGGGCTCTGTGCTCTCTTCTGTGGCCACGCTGAAGTTCTCGAGGATGATGGCGATGTACATGTTGACCACGATGAGGAAGGAGATGATGATGTAGGTGGTGAAGAAGAGGATACCCACTGCTGGGCTCCCACAGTTCCCTCGGGAGCCGTTGCTGTTGGGCAGGTTGGGGTCGCAGTACGGGGGCCCCGTGTTGAGGATGGGGCTGAGGAGGCCGTCCCAGCCGGCTGACGTGGTGATCTGGAAAAGGCACAGCATGCTGTTGGCAAAAGTCTGGAAGTTGAACATGTCGTCGATGCCAGCCTCCCACTTGACATAAGCGAAGTTGGCCATGCCGAAGATGGAGTAGATGAACATGACCAGGAAGAGCAGGAGGCCGATGTTGAAGAGGGCGGGCAGGGACATCATGAGGGCGAAGAGCAGGGTGCGGATCCCCTTGGCTCCTCGGATCAGCCTGAGGATGCGGCCGATTCTGGCCAGACGGATGACCCGGAAGAGCGTTGGGGAGAAGAAGTACTTCTGGATGATGTCAGAGAGGACGGTGCCTGTGGGAAACAAGGAAGACTGTGGCCACCATGCCTCTCCACCTTCCTTCCAAGCCGGCTTCATGGAGGGCCAGTGTGTCTGTGTAGGAGGAGAAGGCCCTTCCAGAAAGACCAGCTCAATGGGACATTCTGGGACTTGGCCCCCTCTTGCCTCTAAGACCTAGGAGATGGAGACCTGTATTTTGCCTAATGTCTCCCCAGGGCCGCTTTTCTGTTTGTAAGGTTGCACCCGTACAATGGAGGTATGCCAGGACACCATCACAGGGGTTCCGAGGCCAGAGGGTACTCACTCAGCAATCCAGCAGTCCTTCAAGGCTTCCAGCTCCTCACCACTTAAAGCATGGTCTGAGGCCCAGCAACCCAAGGGCTCTCCTGGAGCCTTACTGGAGGCGTAAGATCTCAGCTCTATCCTGGCCCATTTCCTCTTAACAAGTGCAGACATTGCAGGTGTGTCCTAAGGGCACACTCTGGCCTAGGATCAGTGCTATCTACATGGAGCAAGCTCAGTGTCCCAGTGGTGGCTGCCATCACCCCTCAGCTCCAGGACTTTTCCACCTTTGGATCTCTACTTTAAGGGCACAGGTATAATATTACAGGAGAGAGGGTGAAGTAAGCTTGCCCCTTGGGAGTGTAAGGGACCTCTGCTGGCTCCACAGCACAATGCTGAGAGCTGGCATGTGTCAGGAGCACTGAGCTATGCATTTTACAGCCTCCCTTTCATTAGGCCCCCAGCACTCTGGGAAAGTGAGCCACCAGCACCATCTTCGTGGGATGAGACCTGACACCCTGTCTCCATGGCAACCTCTCAGCCACACCCCGGGTCAGTCCAGCATCAGGACCGGCAGGTGATTAAGAAGTCCATGCTGTGTCCCCAAAGCCTCCAAGGCCTCAGTGGTCCACTCTATGTGACACGCTGCATCCCCCACGCTACCCTCTGGCCCCACGTGGCACACTGCCGTCCTGGCCTCCACGTGGGGTCCTGGGGGTTTCTGAAGATGTTTAAGGCAGAAAGGCAAAGGCGGATGTGTACTCATGGGGATGGGAGTGGGGGCAAGTATCTGGGCTCCGAGCACAGCAACAAAGGAAAATATATAGGGTCAAAATTAGACTTCACTGAAATTAAAACAAAACACTGGTGCTTCTGCAGACATCACAAAGACAGGAAAACAAAGGGAGGGAGGGAGGGAATATTTTTGATTTGTAATATTTGATAAGGGACTAGAATCTTGAATAGATAAAGTGCTCTTGCAACCCAACAATAAAAAAAGATAAAATACTCTAATTTTTAACACGCATGAGCAAAAGTTCTGAACAGCTACTCTCCACGGAAGATAAACAAATGACTAGTAAGCATAGGAAAAGACATCCAGTTTCATTAGCCACCAGGGCATTAGAAACCCAAACACCAGGATGGCTGTAGCCATCATAAAAACCCAGTCATGTGTGTTGGTGAGGAGGTGGATTAACGGGAGTTCTGATCACCAATGGTGAGTAAAATGGTGTAACCCCCTTGGAAAATGGTTTGACAATTCTTGAATATTTTAGGTTAGTGGTTGCCAGGGGCTGAGGGAGCAGGGACATGGAGAGGGGGTACCAGTGGGTAGAGTCTCTCTTGGGGGTTTTCTGGCATTACGCAGTGGCAGTGGTTGCCCAGTTGGATGACAGCCAGTCATGTTCCACATGACAGTGGTCGAGGCAATGGCAGACCATAGTGTGACAGTGGCCCCACAGGATCACACCGCCCAGTGACCTAGTAGCTGCCTCTGTGTTAGACAGATTCTGTAATGTTCACACAAGGATGGAATTGCCTAATGCCGCATTTTTCAGACCATGTCCCCGGTGTGAAGCAGTGCCTAATGGTAACGGAATCCAAAGACTGCTCACTGTCAAGTGAATTTTAAGTTAACCTTCTGTGAGTTTTATAGTACACGAATCACGTCTCAATAAAGCTGTTGTGCAAATTTGGGGTCTGGGGCTGAACGGATACAGCGAGGACCTTGTCCGTTACGCTCTTGTCCTGTGTTGCCCTCCCGCAGGTGAATTGCAGGAGGCAGGGGTTCTGCAAGGACCTGGCAGGCAAGCTGGGCTGCGGGAGTTTGCATTCCTAGCAATGAATTCTGTCTTCTACACTATCAGGCGAGGGGCTCGACTTGCCTCTTCTTCCTTCAGCCTAGGTTGCAAGCTTCTGTCTGGAGGGTAGGAGAGTCTCGACAGTGGCCATTCCCTTTGCTAGCCTCAACCTTGAAGTTTTCTGATTAGTCACAGGGCTGTGTCCCAGGGAGGGTAGGGTCAGGACGGGGTACTGGGCTCTCGTCAGGTTGGCCACTTTGGCTTGAATGGGCCCTTCCACACAAGTTCTTTTTAGAGTGACTTGTAGGTCTC
Source organism: Phodopus roborovskii (assembly GCF_943737965.1). Lineage (NCBI taxonomy): Eukaryota > Metazoa > Chordata > Mammalia > Rodentia > Cricetidae > Phodopus > Phodopus roborovskii. The sequence continues at coordinate 7,598,170 of NW_026125295.1, forward strand.
TCTCTCTGTGTGTGTGTGTGTGTGTGAGAGAGAGAGAGAGAGAGAGAGAGAGAGGTGGGGAGGGGAGGGGAAGAGGGAGGGGAGGGACACAGAGGAAGAGGTTGAGAGAGCCTGCACATTAAGTGGAGAAGAGCGGGCTGGGTTAGAAGCATGGCCTGGGCGGACGTCTCTTGCATTACCCACCCACGATGGAGAGGATGACAACCACGAAGTCGAAGATGTTCCAGCTGTTGGTGAAGTAGTAGTGGCGCAGGGCAGCCATCTTGACGATACACTCGCCCGTGAAGATGGCCACGAAGAGCAGGTTGACCTTGGCCAAGATGTTGACCTTCTCGGGGCTCTGGTCGTCTGTCTCCACCATCATGGTCACCATGTTCAGGCAGATGAGGAACATGATGGTGACGTCGAAGGCCTGCTTGGTCACAATGTCGAAGATGAAGCCCTGGTACTTGTTCTAGAAGAAGAGGAGAGAGGCTCAGCGCAGCAGAGACCCAGGGGACCCCACCGCCAATCAGCCCAGATAGCCTGAATCCTACTCAGCATCCTCCGGGAGATGGCAGCCACACCCCGAGCTGTATGGCACACACAGGGTAGGAAATCGTGGAGGTAGGCCAGCTGGGCCTCCTGTCCGACACCCCATCCCTCCAGGCTCTGAGGCCCAGGCCTGGTGGCCTCCATGGACCTTCAGGTAGACCTTTCTTTATCCTGGGAGTCAGCAAACCATCCACCGTGCTGCTCTTTAGTCTTACAACCTGGAGGTTCAAGGTCAAATTAAAATTCAACCCTAGCACTTGCATGTGCCTTCAGATTAATATATTTTCTCCATGCTTTTTATGAAATGGACTTTATTTATTCTACTGAATACAATTACCTTGTATGTTTAGAAAAAATATTTTAAAAATGTGTGTTGTATTTGTGTGCCTGCATGTAGAGATGTGAGTGCAGGTGGGTGTCTGGGGAACATGGACCCCTGGGAATATGGACCCCTGGGGGCTGTAGTTACGGGGCAGCACTGAGCTGCCTGATGGGGGTGCTGGGAACTGAACTCAAGTTCTCTGCAAGAGCAGTCAGTGCATGGTCTCAAACACTGAGCCATCTCTCCAGCTACTCTGCTTCTTCGATTGTAAATGAGCCTAGATTATTTGAAGGAAGAGATGAGATTAAAAATGTCCTTTGTCTCTTCCTCCCTCTCTCTCTCTCTCTCTCTCTCTCTCTCTCTCTCTCTCACACACACACACACACACACACCTAATCTAGGAGAAGACAGTTGAGTAGGCAGAGATCAGATGAAAGGGTTGAAATACTGGGCCTGTCCAAATGGCTGGTGGTTCAGGGTCATCTCATCTAATGACCATGAACGGTTTTTGTTAGTTTTTTAGGACAGGGTCTCAACATGTAATCCTGGCTGGTATTAAACTCACAGTGATCCCCCTGGCTCTGCCTCCCAAGGGCTGGAATTATACATGGCTCAGTTCGTCTGCTCCTTGGAAGAATGACTTTGATGGAGTCAGGGAGTCAGGTGGGCAGAGAGCCCAGCACCCACCCTGACTCTGCTCACAAGGGTGACAGGTCTCTGATCACCGCTGTTCCAAAGACGGGGCTGGGAGTGGGGGTAGGGATGTAAGAGCTCAGTGTGCCCCTGGGGAGAGCCTGTCCCCCTGAAAGGAAGCTGAGTTCATGTGAGTGTGCAGTGTGCCCTAGATGACACTGCCTTCTCATGCCCTCCGTGTGGGTGAGAACCGAGTGCCCTCGGATCCCAGGACTCCCAGGAAGACCCCTCCCCGCCAGGGAGCCGGGCTCACCAGGGGCCGCGGGATGGGCTTCTGGGGCTTCTTGGAGCCCAGCTTCTTCATGGCGTTGTAGTACTTCTTCTGTTCCTCCGTCATGAAGATGTCCTGGCCCCCTAGGTAGAGAAAGACAGCACCAGCATAATTTTGGGGTTCTCAGGATCTGAGTGAAGGTGCCAGGCTCAGCTACTTCATAACTTCCTGTCCCAAAGGTGTACTGGGAGAGATTTCCCCCCAAATCTGCCTTTCCAGGGTCTCCCCTGTTCCCGTCCCCTGGGAAATCCTTACAGTTTTGTGGCCTGCAGATCCAGGGTTTACCTGACCCTCCCGCTTGGCTCAGTCAGACCTAGGCATCTCTGAGCATCTCGCTTGGTTTGGCTACAGCTTAATCATGGCCTCTCTGCTGTGTCTCCCTGGGTTTCTGTTGGCACAGCCCCACCCATGACTAGTCTGAATTCTCACCCCCGAATCCCTTAGCTAGGTGAGGGTAGACCCGCCAAAGTCTCTTCATGGCATGTCCCCCCTCACCCACCGTATTTCATGAGAATAAAGAAGAGGCTCATTCCAAAGAGAGCAGGCGCGGTGGGGGGGCCTCTGGCACCCCATCCTTCCCCGCCCCCCTCACCCCGGCCGAGCCAGTGCGCTACGTATCTTTTTCTTCTGTTGGTTGAAGTTATCAATGATGACACCAATAAACAGGTTCAGGGTGAAGAAGGAGCCGAAGATGATGAAAACGACGAAGTAGATGTACATGTAGAGGTTGTATTCCCACTGCGGCTGCTCCTCATACTGCAGGGAGAAATCAGACAGGGTAGTCACACGGGCAGGACGGGGCTGCAGCAGGGGTGGGGAGGTGGGGGTGGGGCCCGTCGTGTGTGTGTGTGTATGTGTGTGCACATGTATGCGTGTGTCCGTGTATGTGCGTGTGTGTGTGTGCGTGTGTGTGTGTGCACGCGTGTGTATGCATGTGTATGTCTGTGTATGTATGTGTGTGCACACATGTGTGCATGTCCATGTATGTGTGTGCGTGGGTGTGCACGTGTGTGTATGTGTGTGTGCATGTCTGTGTATGTGTGTGTGCGTGCGTGTGCATGTGTGTGTATGCATGTGTATGTCTGTGTGCACACATGTGTGTATGCGTGTGTGCATGTCTGTGTATGTATGTGTGCGTGTATGTGTGTGCACGTGTGTGCACGTGTGTGTATGTATGTGTATGTGTGTGTACGTGTGTGCATGTCCATGTATGTGTGTGCGTGCACGTGCACGTGTGTATATGCATGTGCACATGTCTGTGTATGTCTGTGTGTGTACGTGTATGTGTGTGCATGTGTGTGCATGCGTGTGTATGTATGTGTGTGTACGTGTGTGCACATGCCCATGTATGTGTGTGCATGCATGTGCACGTGTGTGCATGCATGTGTGCATGTATGTGTTATGTATGTGCGTGTGTGCCCACAGGATTGTCACCATTCCAGGTGTATGTGACTCTGAGTGGCTGTGGTCAGAGTGGAGGTGGTAGAGGTGTGTGGAGATGATGGTGGCAAGCTATGACATCTGGTATGTCACGCTAAGGGATGACCCTGCATCAGTGTGTATCGAGTCCCTGGGCCAATGGGAGACTGGGTTACACTGGGTGCTGTCAGTCGCCCTCAATCATCAGTAAGACTGGGTGGGGCACAAGGACAATAAGAAACTCACATACATCTCTGCTGCCCCGCCCCTCCCAGCCCTCCTCAATGAGGATGCGTAAAACCACAGTGGGTTGGATTTGAAACACGTTGGAGAATTTGGGGAATCCAGGAAAGACCTCATGGCTTTGCTGCAGGACCAGGCCTGAGCATCCCTGGGAAGGCTGAAGCTGAGAGCTGACCCAAGCACACCCTGCCCCCCCCCCCCCGCCCCAGGGCCAGAAGCCTCAGGTGCTGGTTTTGTTGGGAGAAGCTGGTGGTAACCTACCCCTCTGGAGTCCACGGCTGCATACATGATGTCCATCCAGCCTTTAAATGTTGCCTGTGAGGAAGAGAGCATGAAGGTCATCAGACCAGGCATTCTACTTCAACTACAGAGAACTCCCATCTCAATGAGGGCTGGGAACAGCCTCCTACAAGAAGCAAGAAGGCCCCTGACTACCCATTCAGTAGGGTCCAGAAGGATGAGCGGCCCAGGGAAAGGCCTCCAGTAGGGGCCAGGGATGGAGGAGTAGACACGGAGTAGAAACTCCAAGAAGGCCATGCTGGGCTTCTCAGTTGAGGCCTCGGACTGGTAAGGCCAGGAGACTGTCCGCTCCTCACACACATCATGTTCTAACTCAGTGCAGAGTCCAGACAGTGGCCTTGCTCTAAGGTTGACCCCAGGGCTGACCTGGCCGGCTCTGTCCTGCCGTTCAGAGGACCGTGTCCTGCCTGTAACAACGGCATCCTTTCTGCCACTGCTCTGTGGAGTAGCTAGCAACTTGTTTTCCGGCAGGAAAGAAAAAAAAAATCCCTAACGTATTTGCCAAATCCTCTGATGTAGCTATTCCCACCACAAACTATTCCCACTACCATGGTGTGACCTCTGGGAGAAGATTCAAGAGTTACAGGATACACACAGTGCAGCCATGACAGAGGGCAGTGACGTGGATGGTGCTCTCTCTGTCTCTGTTTCCCTCCCTCCCTCCCTCCCTCCCTCCCTCCCTCCCTCCCTCCCTCTCTCCCTCCCTCCCTCCCTTCCTCCCTCCTTTCACTGAACTTGGAGCTTTCTGACTTGCTGACTTTGCTAGACTGGCTGGCCAGCAAGCCCCAGAATCCTCCTGCATCCACCTCCCGACTGCTGCTGTGTTTACAGGCACTTGCCACCACACCTGGCTTTTGATGTGGGCGCCTGGATCTGAACTCAGATCCTCCTGCTTGCGTGGCAAGCACTTTCTTGACCGAGCCATCTCCCCGCCCTGGGGCTGATTCTACAGCAGGTGTTATGATCCCTACACCATCCTGCTCCTAAGGTGAACAGACAGCCCAGAGAACCCTGCTCATCAAAGATGGGGTGGAGTGGGGATCTGGGATCCAGGGCCTGGCAGTCAGGCAGGTGCTCAGTGAGTTATGTCCCCGTCTCAAACATATTCTTTTTAACAGCCCAAGATGTTTTAAATTTTACTAACAGTTCAGTCCCCGGGGAGTCGACAGACTTTTGTATCTAGTCTGTGCCACCTGGAGAGGTCAGTCTGATTGACAGCTGGGGAGCTGGTCCTGTCTAGTGCCGGCTTGACCCCCATGCCATACACTTTGGACAGTGAAGACTCAATAGAACGGAGACTCTGGGGGCTTCCCAAGGAGCCACATCCCTGGGAAATTCTAGCCTGTCTGGGCCCTGCGGTCCTACTTCAGGGACCCAGTGTGACCCCACTGCCCTTCCCCGCCCACAGCAGGGTGAGGGACATGTTTCCGAAGCACCAGTGGAGGAAGGATGTCCTTGTCCCCATACTTACCACCTGCAGAAGCGCCAGGTACCCGGCCCCCACGTTGTCGAAGTTGACTTTGACCTTGGTCCAGTACAATTCTCCGGTCACATTGAAGGACTCACACTCGCTCTTGTTGTTCACGATGGTGTGGTTCAGAGGCAGGTCCCCCTCGGTCTGGTTGATGCACCTACCAAACTTGCCGGCGAAGAGGTTCACGCCCATGATGCTGAAGATGAGCCAGAAGATGAGGCAGACCAGGAGGACGTTCATGATGGAGGGGATGGCGCCCACCAGCGCGTTGACCACCACCTCGTGGACAGAGAGCAGACTCGGTTCTTGGGGTTGCCTGTGGCACACACTCTTTTCAAAAAGACCCCCCTCCCCCCGCTGGCTAAACTTGCTGGCCATAGGTGGCTGTGGGGGTGGGAGTGGGGGGTCTTCCAGTCACGGAGGAGGCTGACTCTGGTGGCAAGTGAGGGGAGACAGAGAGCATCAAGAGGCCTTTTTATCCATGCCCTAACCCTGAGTTAACCCCAGAATACACCAGCCTTCCCCCCAGTCCTCTTTTGCTTTCTGCTATGATCTGCAAAACTCAGCTTTCATAACGATGACGTCTCCGCAGTCCAGGGGGTGGGACAAGGCTTAGACACAGCTGAAGGCCTTGGGTCCTGTCAGCCCTGCTAGTCCTTACATCCTCTGTGCTCAGCTTCCGCTGCTACTGGAAGAGGACCATTCTCTGAAGGGTTCCCAGGGGGACCCTGCTCTGCAGAGTGCTGTCTGACTCCACACACTCTTCCCGAGCCCCGAGAAAGCAGCTTCTTGATAGAGAAACCCTGGCCCACTCATGGCCCCAGCTGCCCAGGAGCCAGGAAGCTACAGACCACACAGATGGGGGCAGACTGTGGTGGCACAGAGGGTCCGAAGTCAAGAGAGGGGCAGACATTCTGAAGCGGACAGCACATCCCTGGAGCAGGTGGGAAACCCAGTTCCCTAGGACATCGAGCTTTCTGTAGAAACCCCAGGAGTCTGCCCTTGGCTGGCACTGTAGGCAGCAGCCACATCAGAGGCATTCCTGGCACCTAGCATCACTCTGTGTCCCTCTGGAATCAAGTGTCCTTGGCTCCCAAAGAGACATTTAACCCTGGTCCCATTGCTCCCTTGTGGGTGGGTTCCTGCCAGGACGAAGGAAGCAGTGTAATGAATTGGTGGTACCGGCAAGGTTCAAAGCCACCAACCAAACGATGAGCTGTGTGACAGTTCCTGCTGGGGCACGGGACAACAGATTTGTCCTCTGAAGCCACGAAGAGCTGTGTCTGTTAAAACACAGACACAGATATGCACACAGAAACACACGCGCACACACGCGTGTGTGCACAATACACGCGTGCGCGCGCACACACACACGCACACACGCCTTTCTTCTTGCTGCGTATCGTAGCTAATTCCTTTCCAGTGCTCTGGGCAGGGTGTCTAACCCAGGGCGTTACACATGAGACAGACGCTCTGCCGGGGACCCACACCCCTGCCCTCCCGCATGGTTGTATTTGTTGGGGGCTTTAAAATTTGTCTCACAGAAGTGGATGGAACAAGAAAATGTGGAGGTAGGTAAGCCAGGCTCAGACAGACAAACGCTGTTTGTCCTCTCATCTGTGGATTCCAGCTTCGGGGTTTTATACATGAGTATCCATGTGGGAGCGGGCAGAGACCTGGAAAGGGGCCCAAGAGAGGCGGGACAGAGTGGCGAGGGTGGCAGGCACACATGATTCGGGGACGGAAGGGGACAGAGGGGGCAAGAGAGTGGGGGCAGGGGGCGGGGGACCAACAGGAACTAAGTATGTATGAAAATGTAATGAAGAAACCTGTTACTTTGCATGCTAATTAAAATAATTACTTTAAAAAAGAAGTAGGCTGGGCGGTGGTGGCGCACACTTTTGATCCCAGCACTCGGGAGGCAGAGGCAGGCGGGTCTCTGTGAGTTCGAGGCCAGCCTGGCCTATAGAGTGAGTTCCAGGACAGCCACGAAGTTACACAGAGAGACCCTGTCTCGAAAAACAAAACAACAAAAATTAAAAAAAAAAAAAAAAAAAGTGAGATTGCCAACCCGAGTTTGGTCCCCTGAACCCAGGGAGGAAGTGCGCAGCCAACTCCTGAAAGTTCTCCTTCCTCTGCGCGTGCTCGCCATGGCACGAGTATAACACACACACACACACACACACACACACACACACACACACGTACATTTTTAAAAAGTTATTAAAATTTGCCTTATATGCTCACATTCTTTGGTAACACATGCACCCCCCAAATGTCTGTAGGATCACACTCGGCCGACCCTCCTCTGAAGGTGGGCCCCGTGGAAGAGCAGAAACATAGTGCCCTGCTGCCCATGGGCCTGGGTGTCGCTGAGCCTGTGCTCCCGTGAGCCGGTGCTCCCGTGAGCCTGTGCTCCCGTGAGCCGGTGCTCCCGTGAGCCTGTGCTCCCGTGAGCCGGTGCTCCCGTGAGTCCCCTCCTGAAGGGGAGAGCCTCTCTCAGAGATGCTTGACTACACTCCTCAGAGTCAGCAGGGACACATCCGGGGTTCAGGCCAGGCCTCTCGGTCTGGGGTGTGTCCCCACCCTCTTCCACCTGCTGGCATAGGAGAAGTCCCACTTACCCTCATGCCCTCAAATCGTGACAAGGCCCTCAGGGGTCGCAGGGCCCGCAGTGTCCTCAGTGACTTGATGGGCCCCATCTCGGCAAAGCCTAAGGTGTTGGCTACAAGGCTGACCAGCGAGACCTGTGGAGGAGGGAGTGGGTGTGAAGGCAGGCACAGCTCTCAGTAGGGTAGGGACACGTCACATGTCATCCCTAGACTACCGTTTGTGTGGCTGAGCAGAGACAAAGCCTGGGTTTCTAAGTATGATGTTTGGGTTAGTCCCTCTCCTCTCCCAGACAAGTCTGCTTTGGGGAAGAAAGTGCATCAGGCTGGACTTTGTAATGTTCTGACATCTTCTGAGGATTCAGGCAGGAGTGGGGCCTCTGTTCTCTCTCTCTCTCTCTCTCTCTCCTCCCCCAGGACTCCCCTCTGTGGGCCCCATCATGCTAAAGGTCCGAGAGCCAATACCCTTCTCTATTCTGCCGTGACCACAGTGTGGAAATGGCGTCTTCTCTGGGCCCCCGGCTTTTACCCTGGTGCTGTGGAGGGCTGGCTGGGAAGGACGGCACAGGAGCCAAAGTCCTAGCGCTTTCTCCTAAGCTGGGAAGCACGAGGCGCTGGGACATTCAGGGAGAGGCCTGGCTAGTCCCCCTCTGGGGTGGCCTCTCAAGGACATCGGGCAGAGGTGTGGAATGTTCGGACAGACACCTATGGAGTTAACTTCCCTCAGATATGCTCAGGTTACCTCAGAGGCCCCATTCCTGCTAGGTTATTTAAGGTTGTGGCTTGCATCCCCCGCTCTGCCCTACAGCCTGTTCCCTCATGCCTGGCCCTCTCTGCTTCTTTTCTCCATGTCAGTTCACCCTCAAACATAACGTCCGTCCGTCCGTCCGTCTGTCTGTCGCTTTCCTTTTTGAGACAAGGCTTTGTTATTTAGCCCTGGCTGGCCTGGAGCTCACAGCAATCCTCCTGCCTCGGTCTCCTGAGTGCTGGCATTATAGGCTATGCTCTCACACCCAGCTAATGTGCTTGTTATTTTTTTTTTTTAACATCTTCTACGCCTGCTTAATTCGCATGTGTGTGTTTGGACATGTGTGTGCATGCACTTGCACACGTGAGCACATACATGGTAAAGAGTGCGCGTTTAGAGATCAGAGGACAGCTTGTAGGAGTTGATTTCCCCAACATACAGGTTCGGGGGATGGAACACAGGATATCACGCTTGGCACTTGGCAGCAAGTGCCTTTTCCTGCTGAGCCATCTCGACAGCCCCAAGGGCTTATTTCCATTTACTTTATTGTCTGCTCTCACTTTGCCTCTAGGTGGGCTGAGACTTCCAGACTTATGATAGTCCTTGAATATGAGCCTAGGAGCACCTGAGGCTGAGACCACCTGGGGCCAGGCGGCACCCAGCCCATCGTCACACATTCAGCATTCTCTTGGCCCCTTGGGGTAACAGAAAAAGGTTAGGCTGGACACCAAGGACCCGGCAGGTCTCTCCATAGTCTCCATCTCTCCTTGCCTTGGTGGTGGCCTCGGCTGGATCTTGGCTAGGAATTCTGGGGCTGAGTCCCTTCTCTGCCTATGAGTCAGGCGTGAGGACTCAGCACAGCTTGACTCATAAGTCAGCCCTGCTGATGCGGCTGCAGATCCTGATGTCCACTCTTTCCTGTGGAACCTATCCCAGGGACATGCATACAGGCAGGCCCTGAGCCCCCCTTCCCCAGGGACACTCACACACCTGGGCTCCTGAGTCCTATTCCCTCACTGAAAGTAGATCCAGTTCTGCTCCTCACCCTGAACATTGCCCCCCACCCCATACTCTGTGCCCCTCAACTTGACCCAGCTGGCTCAAACTCATCTTGCAACACCCTGGAGTCCAGGAAGCTTGGGGAAGGGGCTTCCCACTCCATCTGCCAACTAAGCCCTCAGAGAACATACTCATTGCCTGCACCGGCCATCCCCGGACACACCCTGGGCAGACAAGGTCTCCCAGTGGTCCGATGGTGCATGCAGCCACAGTGCATGGTTGCTTCTGTTCACATGAGACGCCCATCTCAATCTCCCAGTGGTTTCTGTATCTAACCCAGCCCGACATCCTCTCACAATCCGAATGACATGGAGGCTCTCTGCCGGTCCTCAGTCTAGGGGGCCTGAGTGGCTGTGGTCCACCCTTGGGGAGGACTTTAACACAGGCCTGTCTGTTCACCTCCTCTCTCTGGCTGCCCTGACAGCATGTCCCACTGTTGCTCCTGGCCCAGGACCCTGCCTGCACAGATCTCTGCTCTGGATTGTCACCTCAGGTCCTGCTCTGAGTCAGGTCCTCTTCCTCCCTGACCAAGGTCTAGGCTCAGATGCCTGGCTTCCTTCTGCTCACCTGCCACACAGCACAGCTGAGCACCAACACCCCCCCCCCACTTCTGCATGGTGATTCTGCCCAGCCCTTTGCTCCATCCCTTGTACGGTCATGAGCCCCTGCCTCTTGGGTCCCCTTCATGTGCCCACTCACATCCACAATGAGGAAGTCCAGCCAGCACCAGGCGTTGGTGAAGTACTTCTTGAAGCCATAAGCCACCCACTTGAGCAGCATCTCCAACACAAAGACATAGGTAAACATCTTGTCGGCATACTCCAGCAGAACCTTGATGGTCTTCCGCTCCTCCAAGTAGATGTCCTCGAAGGCCTGTGGGCAAGGCAGACCGGAGGGAACAGAGTCCAGATCACTGCCAAGCAGTTCATTCTGCAGGGGACATCACTGCTAACAACAGCTGCTGCTTACAAGCACAAGCAGGGAAACTGAGGACAGACATGTGTGAAATCCTCTAATCAACCATGGATGGCCCAGGAGACCATCCTCACTCTAGGTGGATAGCTGAGCAGGGTACTTCCTCTAAACTAAAGAACGAGTGTTAGTTCTGGGTTAGCACACGTCTAGGGTCACGTTCCTGGCTGGGCGTGGTGTTGTTGGCCTGTAATCCCAGCTACTTGGGAGGCCGAGGCAGGAAGACCATAAAGCGTATCTTAGCTGAGAAGAGGCAGAGGGGGAGCAGGAAAGTGTGTGTGTGGGGGGGATTAGAGGTACAAGGGAACTCAGTGAGATCCTGCCTCTAAATAAAAAGTAATAAACAATAAATAAATAAATGCTGGGTTGTGCCTCTGTAGGCAGCCTCGTCTTAGCGTGTGTGAAGCTCCAGGCTCGATTCCCATCACAGGAAAAAGACAGAGTAAGAGTCTGAATTAAATAAATAGACAGGATATAGAAAACAGCTAACTTAGGCTTTCCAAACCTCGCCCCGTTAAGCCAGAGAGGGTTTCGGCGCGCAGCTCCCAGCTTTCTCTGGTCGTAGTGTGCAAAACTGCTCTGGTTTCCCCTCCATTTTGTATTCATCCCATTTGTGGTGGTATGTTTACCATTTTCCGTGGAAATTTATAATGGACTTCATTCTAGCAATGACTGAGACCCCCTCCCTTATAATGAATTCACTTAAATAAACAAAAACCCAGCACTTGATCCAAAGCAGAATTTTCTGTCTTTTTAAAATGCAGACATTCCTCAAATCATGGCACTTATTATTTTCAATTGCTTGATCAATCTATTGATTTCTTACTTTGAGACAGGTTCTCACTGATATAACCCTTTCCGGGCCTAGAATTTGCTTTATATACCAGGCCGTCCTTGAACTCACAGAGATCCACCTGCCTCTGCCTCCCAAGTGCTGGGATGAAATGCGTGTGTCACCACACCCAGCCAAAGCAGAGCTCTCAGTAAACGACAACAAACCCTGTGGGCTCTAACATCCAGGACAATCAGTCTCTCCGCAGAATGTAGGAGTCAAATGTGTAACCTCAGCCTGGAGTACTTGCCTGTCCCTAGCACACTAAAGACAACAAAAGATTCCCCACCCCCTTCTCATTTCTGCCTCCACCCAGCATCCCTTCTGAGCCTCCAGGGACACCGCCACACTGCTGGAGCTTCCGGCTGCCCTTCCTCCTCTGGCCTTTGGATGGTTCCTTCTCCAGCTACCTCTCCAGCCCGAGTGTTCTCTGAGGCTCCCTGTCTAGGCAACATGTCACCAGGGATGCCGGGGAGCGGCGTCCTTCAGTCACCCCTGGGTCCCTGTCTGACTTCAGGGCCTCTGCTGTGGTCCAGGGATGAGTGCGGTTAGCAGTGCCTGGGGACACACAGCTGCGGCCTCTGTGTGGCTAATTGGGCCTGTGTGGGCAGCACAGCAGTAGAGTGCAGGCCCTCAGATGGACTCAGAGGCTTCAAAATAAAAGTGGAGAACAGTTCATCTACGCCTGTCTATGTTTTTATTCTTCCTGAAATTAAAAACAAACAAACAAACAAACAAACATGTGCTTCTTATGAATCAAACAAGGCCTGGGAATGTAGCTCAGTGAGAAGCAGGCAGGTTCAAGTGCGGAGCCCCAAATAAATACACCAATAAAATAAAAAACCAGAAATAATCAGAATTGGCACTTCCAGTTTCATGAGCGTACAGGAATGCATTCAGATATCTTTTGTGTGAATGTGTGCATATGCATGTGTGCCCACACAAAGTGATTTTATAGGCTACATTAAACATTTGCTTTGGAAACCACTTTTAAAACATATCTTGTTTCTTAATCGTGTGTTTATATGTGGGTATGCGCATGTAACTGAAGTGCCCACCCAGGCCAGAAGTTGGCGTCAGATTTCTTGGAGCTGGAGTTAGAGTTGGTTGTGACCCTGTCAGCCATGAGAACTGAACTCGGGACAAAACTGGGTGTGGTGGGTGTCATCGTAGCTCCTGGGCTGGCTAGGGCAGGAGGCTCGCCGGTTCTAAACTAAGATGGGGCTACAAGTTGAGACCCTGCCTCAAAAGCCAGCCAAACGGGCTTCGACAGATGGCCTAGATGATACTGGTGTTTGAGATCATTGGGACCTCCATGGTGGGAGGAGGGAACCGACTCCTGTAAGCTGTCCTCTGACACACACGCTCACTCCAGTCTACTCAGAACCTTCTTTACTCTTTTAGAGTGAATGCATTGACACCTCTCCATCTTGTCAAAGGCTTCATGTCTCATTGTTCCCCACTGCAGTCTCCCAGGGTAACACTGAAGTGACAATGTGTCCATTTGTTGAGGCTAAATTTCTAGACTCCTAATGGCAGGAGGAAGGTGTGCTTTGGGGACAGACTGTGAACCAGCTCCATCCGCATAGCAGTCCACTTTAGTTCCCTGTGTGCTCTAAATCTTATCACAGTTCATCATCACAGCATTTGACACAGTTATGGCATTGGTTATAATGTTCACCTAGCATAATCTTTGATATTGCATTAAGAAAACCGTCACCAGGGGGCTGGAGAGATGGCTCAGCGGTTAAGAGCACTGGCTGTACTTTGAGAGGACCTGGGTTCAATTCCCAGCTCACAAATACCTGCAACTCCAGTTGCAGAGGATCCAACACCCTCTTCTGGCACTAGACACGCACACGATACATGCATAAATGCAGGCAAAACAACCAACATGAAGAGGAGAAATCTTTTTCTAAAAGCCCTCACCTATTCTGAGACTAGAAAAGAATCCTCCTTCCCCCTTTATATGTTTTGTTGTTTGTTTTTATAGTATAATTTCAAAAACCTAATATATACTTGGTAAAGAGTAAATAAATATTTCAATAAAATGTTCTCAGTGGTTTGTCAACTGCCCCAACGTTTTATTAAAACGCCTGCATAAAATGCACTAATCAGAAGTCGGTCTTACTGTATGTGACATTTCTCTATTTGCTCAGATCTACCGCAGGCCCTTCTGATGCTAGTTTGCTTTGCCCCTTTCGGTCCTGGGATGGAACTGAGGGCCCGACCTGTTTCTAGACAAGTGTCCTGTCACTGAGTCACATTCCAAGCCCTTCCACTGTTCCTTGGATACTGTCTGTTCCCGTGACCTTTTTGTGGTTTTGGGACATTTTGAAGGTAAATTTCACTGATATTTTTATCAAATCCATTCAAATCTATTGTTGGAATGTAGCACTCCCTTATTCTTTAATAAAAGAATTATTTGTATTTATTTGTGGGGTGGGGACATTGCATGTCATAGCACATGTGTGGAGGTCAGAGCACACTGTAGGGGCTGGTTGTCTCCTTCTGTCTTATGTGCCTCGGGGCGTGCAAGCTCCCATTACTGAGCCTTCTCACCAGCCGGGCAGTGGCTATTTGGGGACTAGAGCCTTTCTGCCTGAGACCACAGTGTGGAGTCTCGTTTCTTTTTTCATGCCTTGCAAGATTTCCTACTTATTTAAGGGACCTCTGTTACATTTGTTACCAGTTATTTTATATTTTCAAAGACAGGGAAAGAAGAAATAGCAGAAGTGTTTCAGTTTCTATCCAAGAGAAACGGTATCAACAGCAGCGGCTCTCTGCATCCCGTTTCATAGTTGGCCATGTTTTTTTATATGAGCCATTTCAAACTCCTTTCTTCCTTTAATTAAAAAAGGCGTCTGTGTGATTTGTGTGCCTGGTATGTGTGTGGAGGTCAGAGGCCATGTCTGTGGAATGGTTTTCTCTCCACCTGGGAACTGAATTCAGGTCCTCAGGCTCGCAGCAAGGCTTTATCAGCTGAACCATCTCATTGGCTCATGTAATGTTTCTAATGGGATTACACTTTTCCCTACGTGACTGTATTATCCACGAATAATGCTATTATTAATTTCAACCTTTTTCTTGCCACATTGACAAGTGAACTCAGGGCCTCACACGAGAGCTCAATGACTAAGCTGCAGCCTCGACCCCATCTTCTACTATTGTGATTTATTTTACGTGCAGGACTGTTGTGGTGGCGCCTTGGTTAGCCAGTGGACTTGCAGTGGTGGTTGCATCCTAGAGGCGTGGCTTCAGGTGTGTGGACGTGACCCCTTCTAAGGAAGAGGAGGGGCTGGCTCACTCTCGGGTTGTGGCTGGAGCATCCTGACCGGCAGAGATAGCATCTTCAGAAGCAGGAAGATCTCCACGGTTATTAGTTACCATCATTTTGTGAGTGCTCCCCAAATAAATACCTGTTAATAATTTGTCTGGGCTTTGTGGGCTCCTTTAAAGCAGCACCAGCCTACTGTCTGCTTGCATGTGTCTGTGTACTACGTGTGTACCTAGGACCCTGAGAGAGTGTAGGATTTCCTGGAACTGCAGTTATACATGGTTGTTAGCTACCATAAAGGTGCTGAGAAAAAAAAAAAAAAAAAAACAGGCCCCCAGAAAGAACAGCAAGTGCTCTTAACCACTGAGCCATCTCTCCGGCTCTATCATGATTAGTTTTGTACCTTCTGTGTGTGTACAATGTGTATGTGTATTAGGGTGTGTGCACGTTCATGTGTGTGAGTGCAGCGTTTGCATGTGGAGGTGAGACAGATAACCCTGGGTGTCAGTCTTCACTGTCCATGCTGTTTGGGACAGGGTTTCTAATTTGCTGCTGTGGACTCCAGGCTACAGGCTAGCCGGCCCACGAGCCTCAGGGATTTTCTTGTTCCCATTTCATATCTTGCTGAAGAAGTATTAGGATTATAGATGTGCGCTGACGTAGCCCATCCAGCCTGGCTAAGCACTACCCTCCAAGCCATCTCCCAATCTGATTTTAAATACCCACCCCCAAGTCAGGGTCTCACTATGCATCTCTGGCTGACCTGGAACTTGCTATGTAGACCAGGTTCTACCTCTGCCTCTGCCCCTGAATGCTGAGATTAAAGGTGTGTGAAACCATGCCTAGCCTCAATTCTTGCTTTTATAGTCACCTGATTTTCATTAATATACTTAATTAATTACGATTAATACTAGAAAGCAGTTAAGTGGTTTTTCCATATTCTTAACTTTAATGAAAACGTTCCAAGTGATTTACCACTAAAGATGACAGAACTAATGATCACAGTTAACTTTTTCAGTAAATTAAGAAAATGTTTTATTTCTATCATCATCAGATCTGATGCCTTCGTTTAGATAATTGTATGTTATCTTTTTTTCTACTCACATAAATAGGTTTTGGGACATTATTAGCATTTTGACATTTCAGAATATATATGTGATATACCTAATCTTTAAAATCTACCACTGGATCCTGTTTGCATTTTACCAGATCAATGCACAATTATTTCTGAGTGTGGAGTCTGAGTTCTGAAAACTGATGTGTCTTCTTTTCAATATTTTTGAAGGTTTTGAAATCAGCTTTAGTTTTATATATATGTACTTTCCATCTTTTTCCATACATTAGATTATTCTTTAGATTTTTTTCTTTTTCTTAAGTGTGTGTGTGTGTATGTATGTATGTATGTTTTGGCTGTATCTATATATGTGCACCATGTGTGTGCAGTGCCTGTAGAGGTCAGAAGAGGGCATCAGATCCCTGAAACTGGAGTTACATATGGTTGTGGGCTGCCATGTAGGTGCTGGGAACTGAGCAGTGTGCACTCTTAATGACTAGTTGTGTGTGTGTGTGTGTGTGTGTGTGAGTGTGTGTGTGTGTGCGCGCGCACGTGCATGCGCCCGTGCGTGTGTGTGCCTGTGTGTGTGTGGTATGTGTCTGTGTGTATGTGAAGGTGCCCAAGGAAATCAGAAGAGGATGTCAGATCCCTCTGGGGTCACATGTGGCTGTAAACTGCCCACCATGAGTACTAGGACCCAAACTCCGGTCCTGTACGAGAGCACAGCTCTTAACCACTGAGCAGTCTCTCCAGCCTCCATAGTAGAATACTTTAAATAGCAACGGAATTATTTTCTTCTCTCAGATTGTGATAAACTCCATCCTGGGAAAAACGAGAAATTAGATTAGCTAGTGATTTGTGATTCTATTTTCAAGGAATTGGTCACAGAATTTTATGCTTATTTGCTATTTATTTTCTAACTCATTGATTTACATTTTTATTTCATTCATCACGTCCTTTGATTTGCTCAGGATTGCCTTGTTCTTACATTTCTATGTTTTAAAACAATTTTATTGGTCGATAATTGTATGGGAGAGGGGGGTTGGTGAGCGTGCATATGCTGGTGTGTATGTAGGTCAGAGGACAACCCTAAAGAGTTGCTTTTCCTTTTCTACCTTTGTGTGGGTTTGGGGTAAGGGACTCAGGCTTGTGTGGCAAGGGCCTTTACCTCCTCACCTACGGGACTGGCCGTGCACTTCTAATTCCTTAAATTAAACAATTAACTGGTCACTCAAAAAAAATCTTGAAAAGAAAACCTCGCTGTTTTGGAATATTACTTTTAGATGTGTTACATTCTTTTATGCTATGGAACATTTGTCTAAAGATGCAAAGACGTGTTGCATTCTTTTATGTTGCATTTGTTTGACTCTGTAAATCTGTGTTACTCTGCCTGTCTAAACCACCCAATTGGTATAATAAAGAGCAGAATGGCCAATAGCTAGGCAAGGGAGGTGTGGGTGGGGCCGCGAGGAAGAGAGAATAAATAGGAGAAAAAGAGAGAGAAAGAGGAGACAGCAGGGGCCAGCCACAGAGTAAGAGTGAAAGTAAATATGCAGAAGAAAAGGTAAAAACCCAGTGGCAAAAGGTAGATGGGATAATTCAAGTGAAGAAAAGCTGGCTAGAAACAAGCCAAGCTAAGGACGGGGGTTTATAAGTAGGAATAAATCTCCATGTATTTATTTTTGGGAGCTGGGTGATGGGCCCCCAAAAGTCAAAGAGTAAAACAAACAAACAAACAAAAACAAACAAAACAAAATGCCAATACACCTTGCCAAAAAGATTCAGTAACAGATTTAAAATACTCAATATATCATAGATATATTGTAAAATGTCAGAATAGTGACATGTCAGAAAACCTTTTTGTGAACCAAACATATTTAAAACACATAATTATCCCAATAACTGTTAATATACTTATGAAAAGCTAATGAAATGCAAAAAATTCTTAATCTATTCTTTTTACTTACTGATAAAAATGTTTCTCTATGAGTTGCCCTCTGATTACAGCATTGGCTGCACCCTACACACATTCTCCACATGTTCTAAACAGGTTTCCCTCCAGCCAGTTGCTTCTCTATGTATGTATATATTCATTTGCCTGCCTGAGTATGCATGTATGTATGTGTGCGTATGTATGTGTCCACCTGCCTGCTTATCTATGTATCCATGTCTGTATGTATCCATCTACCTGCCTGCTTATCTATGTGTCTATTTACGTATGTATGCATGCGTGTGTGTATGTATGTATGTATGTATGTATGTATGTGTGCGTATGTATGTGTCCACCTGCCTGCTTATCTATGTATCCATGTCTGTATGTATCCATCTACCTGCCTGCTTATCTATGTGTCTATTTACGTATGTATGCATGCGTGTGTGTATGTATGTATGCATGCGTGTGTGTATGTATGTATGTATGTATGTATGTATGATGTATGTATCTTTCTCTCACTCTCTCTGTGCTGGGGATCATAGCAAAGCTTGCATACTCTAGGTAAATGCACCCATGGCCTCTAGTTTTGGTATTTAAAGCACCGTCTTCATCTTTAGAATTGTTTAACAGTGGTGTTCATTTCACAAGGATCCTGTAATAATTAACTGAAATTAGTATTTGTAAAATATTTAAAACAGTGCCTAGTAAGTAGTTCTACTTAAGCGTTACTTATTTTTTTTAACTGTTTAAAAAAGATATTTCACTTGTCTTATTCTTTCTACTTGATTACTTGATTTGTCACAAACCTATCACAGGGATAATTTAGTATCATTATGCTTGCTTGCTTTTTTCCGTTTTCCCTCAGTGGGTTTTTTTTTTTTTTTTTTTTTTTTGCTTTAGTTTTAAGTACTAGGCAACCCCAAGCAATGATCATAACAGTTGTATTTTTAATTTAAAAAACTATTGTATTTATCTTTATGTGTATAGAAGTGTTTTACCTGCACGCATGTCTGTGTGCCATTCACATGCTTGAAGCCCACAGAAGCCAGAAGATGGTATCACATCTCCTATGACCAGAGTTACAGGCAGTTATGAGCTGCCACATGGGTGTGGGGAATCAAACCCAGGCCCTCTGAAGAGTGTCCAGTGCTCTTAACTGCTCACCATCTCTCTAGCTACAAGAGTTGCATTTTTACATGCATTTACTCACATACTACATATATTTTTTACAGCTGATGGTGTATTTTATTTTTAATTACATATGTGTGTGTCAGTGTAGGGAGAGAATATGCATGTGAGTGCAGGTGTCCGCAGGGCTGGAAATGTTGAGTCCTCTGGAGCTGTAGTTTACAGGCGGTTGTAAGCCACCCCATGTCTGTGGGGAACTGAACTCCCTCTGGAAGAGCAGTACACGCTCTAACTGCTAGGACATCTTTCCAGCCCCAGTAGTTGTTATTTTAATTGTAGGTTGGCCCTTCATTATCTTATTTCAAACTTTTTTTTTTTTTACCTTGAATTCAATACTGTTTAATATTAACACATCGACAAAAATGCCATGATTTCTGTTGTCATGTCTGTTAATGAGAGAGAGAAGAAAATAATTCCGTTGCTATTCAAAATATTTTAATGAAGGGGCTGGAGAGATAGCTCACCATTTGCATGCATTCTCTGCTCCTTTAGAGGACCAGAGTTCGGTTCTCAGCACCACACTGGGCAACTCCCAACCACATGTAACTGCAGGTGGTTCTGACACCTGCTCTGACCTCCATGGACAGGTGCACACATACACATAGACACGCACACATACATGTACCACACACACACACACACACACACAGGTATGTATACCCCCCCCTTCATTGTTAAGTTGGCTGGATCTAAAGTTACCATAGGAATAGCTCTGGCCACATCTGGCCACATGTTTCCAGATAGTGTTAACTGAGCAGCAGTCTGCTCCCTCTGAAGTGAGTGGCATTATTCCCGCAGGTTGGGGGAAACGAGAGAGGAAAGAAAAGCGAGATGAGACAAGGCCCAAAAGTCACCTCTTTCTGCCTCTTCATCAGCCCACGTGTGGGTAAGCAGCCTTGTGGCCCACTGCCATGGCGAACTGTGTTCTCTTACCCACTGTGACCCTAAACCAGACTTTCCTTCCTTAAGGTGCTCTTGGTCAGGTATTTTGTTATAGCAAAGAGAAAAGTAACTAGTGTACATCCCTAATGCTATATATATATATATACATATATATATACATGTATATATATATATATGTATATATATATATATACACACACACACACACACACACACACGAAATCTGAAAGTTTTAAAGAGTTGATGTGACGACAAAATTCCAAATTTTGTGCATTTATGGAATTTGTGTTTAGGCTGCTCAACTAGTTAATTTATGTAGACAGTCTCAAATGCCCACGCCTCCAGCATCTGAATCACTTCTGGACCCAAGCATTTTTGAATAAAGGATACTCAACCAGCTTAAATTTTTGTTTCACGTTAAGTATTTCTGAGTCACTTGGTTGTACAAGGCTGATATTTTTCAAGATCAGAGTCCCTTTCCTTTTAAAAAGTGAATTTTATCCAGTTACATTTATTACTAAAACATGCTTGGTCTTGCTTGGCTGTGTCATTCTCTGTTTCCTACACTTCCTTGTTGCTTCTGTTTTTCTGGAAAGATCTGTTTTCTTAATTTCTCACCCTCAGCACTTTGGAAGGAATATAGTTTGCTTTCTGTTAAACAAGTTTACATATTAAATAACACTTGCAGACTTCTTTTTTCCCAATATATCATTGACACTTTTTTTTAGCAACAGTGCTTGGCTGCCTACCCTGATTAGACTCACCAGATGCTTGCCAAAACTCCTCCTCACTTATGGCAGCCTGAGATTTCCCTGCACAGCCCGGACTAAATGGCTCTGGCTGCCCTTGTTTGTGACTGTTTAAAAACAAAACTTGCTAACATATTGTCAAATCATACTTCTCTGAGACCTACGGAGATTTGGCTCAGGCTGCCGATGGTAAAACAGCGAGCAGGACGAAAGTCATGGCTCCAGGCCCACACTAAAGCAGGGAGGGGCATGCAAAATGCTCCCTATTCGGGCTCTCATGTTGTCAACAACACCAATGCTTGCTCCCCAGTTCCTCTGGATCACGCCCATCCCTGCTCAGCGGCCTCTTCTAGAACCATCTCCGGGGTTGGCCCATCTTTTTGTGGAAGGCCCACCGGCCCAGAACAGTGTGCTTTCAAGCTAGATGCTCCTCCTTGGCCGTCCTCCACCGTGAGCCTCTGTGCTTACTCTAGGGAGTCCTCCCTAACTTCCCCAGCTCCGCCCGCCCTCCATCCCATATCTCAAACCTGCTGAGGTGTCCAGCTGGAGTGGAAGACCCCGAGGCCAGAAACACAGAGGTCGCTTAGAAGAAACTACCGAATCAATGGAAGGTCAAAACCCGGGAACCCGGCTGCCTGGATTCACACGCCAGACCTAAGGCTTTTGAACTGTGGAGATCTGGGTGTGTTTCCGTAGAAGCCGATGTACCCACAGAATGTGACAAGGCGCGAACTACACGGGTCAGCTGGGGGCCCACGGAAGGCGTGGGTGGTGTGGAGCCAGCATTCCCTCATCAGTCATGGCTGTAGTCTAAAGGCCCTCACAGCATGCCGGATGCAGAGGGCAGGTGGATGACTTCCAACGTGAGAGGCTGGAAAGCCAGAGAAAATAATTTCCCTTTCGTGGAACAAGGCAGTGGACACAGGGCACGTGCCAACCCTCCTGCTCTGATCTTCTCACGTGCTGTGGGTGTTAGGCATAGGGGCTTATCTACTCCAGGGGGTGGGGAGCATGTCTCCAACAGAGGCGCCACCCCTTCTGACCATGGAAACTTCTTTTTTTCTGCCCCCCCCCTCTAGTCCTCCCTGCCCAGCCCTATGTCCCCAGGAGGTACCAGGGCTCCGCTGCTGAGCAGGATCATGAAGATGATGAACGTCTCGAACCAGCTGTGCTCCACGATCCGGTAGCAGGTTTTGCGTAGTCGCCACCAGACCTTCCCCGGGGCCTGTGTTGTGTCTACCATGCAGCAGGGACAGCGCCGGACACAGCCTGGGGGGAGGGTGACAGGGCCCGTGAACACTTGGGTCTGCTGGCAGAAGGCTGGTTGAGGGAAATGGCTGAGACAGAGGTTGTAATGGTGGGTACCTGCCGTGAAGGACCACAGCGCGGGAGGGCTATGGGTGCTCCCTACAGAGCCACACACTCAGCAAATGCTCTGTGAAGAGGCTGGCTGGACTGAGCTGTGGTAGGGCTGGGGATGGGATGGGTGCCAGCCTGTCCCCCTCAGGAGATGAACTCTGGAAACACTTATCTACCTCATCTTTGCAGTGTCTGGGCCTTGGGAATGGTGGAACCCTGGGTGACAGCCACCTCTGCAGAAACATGTGGACGGGAAACCCACAGCTGTACCCCAAACGCACCCGTTCACAAGCGACAGACGTCAGTCGCCGACATGGCTGTATACCACACCCACATGGGTAGACAGGGAAGGACTCCTAGATGCAGGGCGTGGTGGGCCTGGGTTGAACTGGCACACAGCACAAGCATGGTGCTGTCGTCTCTTAGTGATGTTCGGTCCTGCCCCATGGGCACGCCCACCGTGACCCATGTTGCAGGCAAATGGTAAAGGAAGGCAGATGCCAGCTCAGGGTGAGGCACGGCACCTGCAGGTCCCCTCTGGGCTGGGCTGAGGCTGAGGGCCCCTCAGTACCTTCAGTGAAACAGTCCTCTGGATCCTTGACGTCCTCACCAAGGTCTGGGATTTGCTCCAGGAGGTCGGCGGTGTTGGTCATGTCTGCGGTGCTACCCTCGGAGTAGCTGTCCTCAGGGGCCTGTAGAGAAAGGGGGGATGACCACGGGCCAGGACGAGCTCCAGTCTAGCATCTGGGGGGGGGCTAGGGTGAATCCAGACGGCCCCCTCTTTGCACACCCTGGGAATCAGGGCTCTTGTCACAGAGCCACTTAGTGAGTCCCGGCTTCAGGACACTTGGGTCTGTGGTTCTGGTCCACTGAGTTTATACTGGAATGTGGGAGACTGAGGGGCTTTGGGAGAACTCCAGGGAAGAAACTCATCTAGCTTGGACAAGACAGACACAGTAGGAGAGCCAACAAGACGCCCACTGGTATGCAGACACACATCCTCCTAGACAGAATCAAAACCAAGACACGGCCACACAGCAGCAGGTCAGACATGCAGAGAACATACCAGCAACAGCCCATGCTCCCCACCCAGCCCAGCTCACAGGAGTGTTGGCGGGGGCACAGCATGGGGGAGTCTGAGAAAGTGCTGGAACCTTCCCTCCTTGGCCCTAGACTTTGATAAGTTGCTTGGTTCCCGGGGAGGCTCTAGGTTGGCGGTTCTCAACCTGTGGGTCGTGACCCCTCTGGAGTTGGACCACCCTTTCACTGGGTCACCAGAGACCATCGGAAAACACAGATATTTACATTGTGATTCACAACAGTAGCAAAGCTATAGTCATGAAATAGCAACAATTTTAAAATAACGAACACAACAATTGTGGCTGGGGTCACCACAGCACGAGGAACTGTACTGAGGGTCGCAGCTTCAGGAAGGTTGAGGACCGCTGCTCCAGGGTATCTGATAGCCTGTGAGTGTCTGTGCCGCTGTGGGTGTAGGTAATGCCAGGATCTGAGGGTAGGTAGAGCCCTGTGCTTAGCTGACCCTACAGAACAGTCTAGTTGGTGAACAGTCAGCCCGGATGGTTACCCCAGGCCTTATAGTGGGACAGCTTAGGGGTCTGGCTCAGTGCTCTGCAGCTCCACACTGGCCCTGCTGAACCTGGCCTTGGTCTAGCTCCTCCATTCTCCCCTCGTGGCCTCTCCCGGGAGCACTGTGCACGTGAGTCATTTACACAGAGTCCTCGTCCCTCCCTCTGTTTTCTGGGGAAAATCAGAAGGGCTTCTGTGGAGAAAGGAAAACCCCATCTGCTTCTATCCCGTTTCTCTCCTACCTCAGCTGGCTGCCTAAGGCCCGCCTAGCCTCAGGCTCCTGACTGAATGCCAGGGCCTGGCTGGCTGTGTGGCTACTGCTGCCTTGGTCTTCCTTGGATGACTCACCATGCTCATTATCTGTACCGCCTGCTTTTTTTTTTTTTTTTTTTTTTTTTTTTACACACTTCTGAGGTTTGTGGCAGAAAAGGTCTAGGTCTCAGGGGAGGGGAGAGCCTGCTGCTTGGAGTGGCCAGAGGGTTGGAGCTCTGTCTTGTGGTGCCATGCTCTTGAGCCTACACTAGGCAGGACCTTGCAGACGCACAGCTGGCTGTCAGGCAAGGACCCTGCTGCAGGAGATGGAAGCTCCGCCTCCCTCTCCTCTTTCTGAGATGGGGTTTCAAGCAGCTCTGGTGGCCTCGAATGCACAGCTACTGTTGACTCTTCTTACCCTCCTGCCTCCAGTTGCGGCGGGGCACCACACCCTGTTTGTGGAGTGCTGAGGATCAAACCCAGGGCTCTGCAAGTGTTATGTGAACATTCTAGCAATCCAGCCACATGCCCAGTCCGGACAACGTCTTTCCCCTGGGAATGCCCTAGCATCTCTCTCTCTCTCTTCCTCTTCCGGGACCCTATGCATCGGAAGGGAAGAAGGCACAAAGCTGTGTGTCCTCTATGCTCCCTCCGGAGGCTTTGCATACTGAATCACCCTATTCCACCTGCTGTCAAGTGCTAGCGCATGCAGGGCCTTTCTTACAGGGCCGAAGTCACAAGCACTGGGCTTCACAGCGAGGTCAGATGCGGGGAAATGAAAGGCACCCAGGACTCTCTGAAAACACGACTTCCTTTCTACATTCTGGTCCCTGGGCTTGGGGGCTTGAAACTCAGATGTGCCGAGGACCCAGACAGGTCACACATGTGATCGGGAGGGTGGTGTGACAGCGAACCCGAGGCTGGGGAATGGCTACCACCTGTCTACAGCATGGTAGCTCCACTCTTAAGTTTTCAAGTGAAACAAGAGATGGAGAGATTTTATTCATTTATTTATGTTTAAACAGAAAAGCTCCTGAGTATGTTGTGGAATACCACTTTAAAACGTATAACAGTTATCACTTATGCTATGGAACATTTGTTTAATGATGCAAAGATGTGTTACATCCTTTTACGTTGCATTTGTTATTTTCTGCGAAGCCGTGTTATTTTCCCTGTCCAAAACACCTGATTGGTCTAACAAAGAGCTGAACGGCCAATAGCTAGGCAGGAGAGGGATAGGCGGGGCTGGCAGACTGAGAGGGTAAAAATAGGAGAAATCTAGGGCAGGGGGCAAAGATCGGGAAAAGGGGGAGGAGGACACCAGGGGCCAGCCACGCAGCCACGCAGCCACACAGCCACGCAGCCAGCAGTGGAGTAAGAAGGCAAGGAAGAAATACAGCATAGAGAAAGTTAAAAAGCCCAGAGGCAAAACGTAGTTAAAGAGAAACGGGCTAATTTAAGTTAGAAAAGCTGGCTAGAAACAAGCCAAGCTAAGGTCAGGCACTCACAAGTAAGAATAAATCCCCGTGTATTTATTTGGGAGCTGCGCGGTGGGTTCCCCCAGCAGTGAAAAAACAAAACAAAACAAAACCAACCCACAACCACACAGATGGGTGGGAGTTAATTCGGTGTAAAGCTTTTTTGTGGCCACAGTAAACCCTGATGACAGTCTGGGATCACCCCCATTCCTCCCACCCCACCCACCTCCACCCTTAGCTCCGTCAGGAAAAGAGGCAGCGGGTGACTGATACAGCCAGGACTGTCCTCTTTGGTTGGGGAAGTCACAGGACAAACGCTCGCCAAATGGTACAAGATCACAAGAACAGAGCGTGAGGAGAGGAAAAACACGTGGAAAGCGTGGCTTAGTTAGTCCTGCCCCGGAGTCCTGCGCTGCTGCTTGGGTCCACAGCTTTCTTGTGGCCTTGGGGTGGCACCATCTCTCCCTGCCAGGACACTGGTTTCCCGCCCTCCTCTGCAATGGGCCTCCACGTCGTTTGTGACACTGGTTGTGGTTTCCCTTAGCAAATGTTGGGCCTGTGCTGTGGCCTCTCCCAGCCTGGCTCTGGACCCAGCAGCAGACCCCACTGTTACCTCACTGCACCCCGGGGCCCGGGGATCCGCTTTCCGCTCTTGCTGCCAGTCTGCCTGAGACGTGCTGGCCTCAGCTTCAGAGGATGCAGTCTCTGACACCTGGCTCCAGGCCCTGGGCTCCCGAGGGGGCTCTTGGCCACCAGACACAACCTGGGATTCCTGCTGAAAAGACCCCATGAGCACAGCCTAAACACCCAGGCAGAGGGGCTCCAGTGAGTGAGAGGTTCTTGGTAAGTATGAGCAAAGGACCGGTAGTCAAAGCTCGGCATAATCCTCTCCTCTTCAGACCCCGTGAACGATCATAGCTGGAGCGTGATGCCCCAGGTACATCTCCACTTAGATCACCTCTGCTTAGAAGGACATGCTGACTTCTCAAGTTCCCCAAGATGCCTCAGTTTGCCTGCACTGGTTTCCACAAGTCACACATAGAGATGTGTGAAGCACTCACACGCGTGTGCGCACACACATACACACACACACACACACACTCACACACACACTCGCGCTGGTCCCAGAGGAAAGGGGAGAGAAGGAACTGCTGGAATCCTGCTCCCGTCTCCTGTGCAGGAGATACTGGAAGCTGTGGTTCCAGGAGCCTGCCACCCTCTTACCCTCCCCCACAATGGTTACAGCCCTGTGACTTGGTTTAAAGGGTCAAGGCTGGACTCTGAAGCCATCTGAGGCAGGAGGGCCACACCTCGTTCTCCTGGGCTAGGCCCAGCTAATGACCACTGAAGAATTAGCCACTAACACGGAAAGGGACCCACTGAGTAAGCTTGACCTAGGGACCCAAGGAGCAGCCATAGAGCCCAGCGGAGGTCAAGGGAAACCTGGGGGGCAGACACTCTGTTCTGTCCAGACTCTGGTCCCAAGTGTTAAAAATAACAGGTTAGGAGATAAGATAGTGCTGTCCCTGACACCTCCATCTCAGGGATGCTTATTTTTAAATCTCAGAATTAGCCTCAGGCGTGGGAGGAGGGGAAGGGACAGTTGTGAGGTCACCCAGCCATAGCCCTCTCTCACCCAGACATTTGTCCCTGCTGGTCCTGGTGCCAGACAATAGTTAGAGTTGGGGATGGGGGAGATAGAGGCGTCCATGAAGAATGCATCGCGTTCCCTGTCTGTACAGTTAGCCAGGGGTGAACGCTAACTAACAGGATGCACAACAGCTGGCCTTGGCACTTTCTGAGAGCTAGTCTGGTTGAGGCTAGAAGCTGTGCTCTGGATCCCGTACAAACAGGAGGCTGCCCTGTCAGGACAAGGGCTTACCTGTTTGCTTGATTCTTCCTCCGTGCCAAGGCTGTCCTCTCCATCCTCCTCCTCCTGGTCTTCAGTGTCTGATTCAGCCACAGCGATGGGCACACACACGGGCTCCGTATCCCCGGGGGTGTCCTGGCCAGGCCGCTTGTCCTCCTCAAATCGTGTTTCCTTGCGGGCTGGGGGCACCTTCTCCACCTCTGGGGGTGGTGGGGACCTGGGCGTGGTGATACAGCTGGGCAGTTGGCTGTGGGTGGCAAGAGCCACGGGCTTTTTAGGTCGCCTCTGCAGAAGGCCACAGCAGAAGTCCCAGGTGGTCCTCTTGACAAAGCGCAGGCCCCGCTGGATGCGGGCCAAGGCCAGCTGGAGGTTGTTCATCTCCCCATCCTCATCAGGGGCTGTGAGGTTGTCTGCACTGAATGAACTGAGCAGCAAGGCCAGGAAGAGGTTCAGGACCTGTTGAGCAAGGAGGCAACCTGTCAAGGTCACCCAGGCCGTAGAGGGGAGACTGAGGCTCTGAGACCCTGAATATCCCAATGACAGAAGCACAGAGTCCTGAGCTTTCCCTACCCCTCTCCTCCTCCTGGGCTCTCCCTACCCCTCTCCTCCCCCTGCATATGGAAACTTCATCTACAGAAGAAAAATAACCTCAAAATCTTCCCGCAAAAGGCTCACACAGCCAGAGTGAAAACTTTCAGATCTAGGTCCCTTCTATTTTAGCTCAGGGTCAAGGAGATGGGAACAGTGAGGGGCTTGCCTGGGGTCCCACAGAGAGACCAGAAAGAGCCTTAAGCAGGAACCAGTAGCTTCAACAAGGGCCCCATCTCCCTCCCTCTTCCCCTTCAGCCTTCAGCCTAATGGGTGTGTGGGCGTCGGGGGCAGTGGGGGACCAGGTATTTCTCCTGGGAGTTGGGGAGTCAGAGACAAGGCAGAGGGCCTCCAAAGAAACTACCCCCATCCCTGAGGGCTTTGGGAGGGCTTGTGAGGGTAAAGGGGAAGCCATTAGCTTTGGCTCCCCACAGAGCGGGCTACATGCTCCGCACATGCAGCTGGCGACAGAGCACTCTTGCTCCGCACATGCAGCTGGCGGCAGAGCACTCTGCCTGTGTCTTAGGCGTCACAGCACCTTTCCACGTGAGGGGAGGGAAGAAGGGACGGTGACAGGAAAGAGGGGAAGAAGGCAGAAGCACTCAGGCGTCTCAGGCCGCCTGTATGGTGTGTGACACACCTGGATAAGGTATACCGCCTCGCCCCATGGGCGAGTTCACCCTGTAGCAGGGTGGCCAGGCGCATCCCTAAGCCGTGCTCCCCGCTTAACTCCCCAGGGATGCACTGGATCACAGGGGCTCCGCATCTGCCAGAAAACTGGGGTGAGTGTTATGGTTCTGACGAAGGCGGTGGCGAAGGTGAGGACCGGGCCTCTGTGAGAAGCCACAGATTTAAAAAAAGCAGCATGCAGTTCCTGTGGCGGCTCTACGGAGAAGTGATCACTTGTGACACCCGGCAGCCTTTTCCATGCCCTCACCAGGGACGAGGGATTCAACAGTAATCAGAAGCACTGTCAAGGCTGACCTCAAGCCTGGGCCCTGGCCTCTGTTCCCGCTGCCCACGGAGGGTCCTCCCCGTGGCCCACATCCCTCACCCACGCCTGGTCCTACAAATCCTGACTTCCTAAGAGTCCTGGGTCCAAGCTCCAGGCAAGGCAGGAGGCCTTGTCCACCCACTCAGGACCGGAGGGCCTCCGGGTCTCCAGATTCCGAAATTCGTTCTTCCAAGGCTGCCTGTCAATCACGCGTGGCTCCAGCCTTGCCTGACCACGCCCCATTTCAGCAGCAAGCCTGGTTCCACCCACGCGGCTGGCCCCAGCCGCAGCCCAGCTCCCGAGGCGGCAGCGTGGGCTGGCAGTGGCTTCCCTCCTCCAGAGCCTCTAATCTTCCTGTCCCCAGGCAGATCCGCTCAGAAATGGCAGGGCTCTGGTGAGGGGCGGCTCAGCCGGGCATCGGGCTGAGTGCTAGCTGGCATCAACCGAGTGCTGGGTACATTTGCTTTTTTTTTTTTTTTGGAGCAGCCCAGCAGCCTCTGGAGCCAGGTGGGGACTAGGTGAGGCTCCACCCCAAGGGGAGCTGCTTGGAGGGGACAGAGAGGCATGATGGGCTGCTGACACTGTGCGGGATGCTCTCACCCCTCCTGAGGCTCCAAGCTTTAGTCTGGGGACTGAGGAGTGGACACTCTGTTGGCTTCTGGCCTGGACGTGGATTGCGAAACAGGCAGGTTTGGGCAGTGGCTCTGCATCTCACGGCAGGCTGAAAAGTGGGTCTAAATCTCCCTATGTGCTGGCGTGACCCTGAGCTGCCCATGAGGGACATGGTGGTCACAGCGGGGTGACCATACAAGTGTTGGTCCTGGGTCGGTCACCTATGTATCCAACAAGGTGGTTCCTGTCCTGAGCCAACAAGTCACCTTGACCTTGTCCCTTCTGGGCTGGAAACCTTTCTTAATTTCCCTGGCTGGGGAGGAATGACACTCTTCCTGATCAGTTATTGTTGTTGGAGGGTTATTTCTCCACATCTCTCAAATTCATGAGCGCCACCAGTGTCTGGGGTACACCACGCTTCCCTCTGCATACCCACCAACAACAGGCGTAATGTCCGGCATGTAAGAAATGCTTAGCGAGTCTTTGTTACTCTGAGCAGAAAACCATGCAGTAATTCACTGGTAACAGGGGACGGGGCACTAAACGAATGAATTAAAAGACAAGCAAGTAATGACTACACGTGTGCTGATGCATGGAGGAGCCAAATGCAAAGGAGGATGGGTGAGCAGAGGGGAGGGTGAGGTGACGGCCCGTTGGATGGATAAGTTAGATGGCTATGGAACAGTGAGCGTGGGGTGTGTGGGTAGGCTGATGGATGGGGTAGATGCATGAGCGAAGGGTGAAGAGGAGAGCGGAGACACGAGTGAGGGACGAATGGGCGGGCGGGCATACGGATAGGCATGGATGTGTGTGTGTGTGCGAATGGGAAGCTGGTAGACGGATGGATGAGTGGACGAGTACATGTGACTAACGGATGGACGAACAAGTGGACGGGAGGACTGGTAACTAAGTAGACAGAGGAGAGGACGAACGTGCGGGTGATTGGGTGGATGGGTAGGTGTGTACACAGGTCCATGAGTGGATAGCAGAGTAGGAGGGGAAGGTGGGTAAATGCGCACGTGAATGAATGGAAGACCGACCCGAGGCTTATGGGAAGGTGACGGTTTGACAGGCAGCTAGGTGACTGGCCAGCGAGAAGGAAACGGAGGTAAACAGATGAAGGCTGACTCACCACAAGGTTGCCGATGACCATGACGAGCAGGAAGACCAGCAAACACAGTGACTGCCCCGACACCTCCATGCAGTCCCACATGGTCTCGATCCACTCGCCACAGAGGATGCGGAAGATGATGAGGAAGGCGTGGAAGAAATCCATCATGTGCCAGCGGGGCAGCAGGCCCGAGTCGCTGATGCGGTGCCTCAGCTCCGAGTAGTTCTTGCCAAAGAGCTGCATGCCCACCACAGCAAAGATGAAGACGATGATGGCCAGCACCAGGGTCAGGTTGCCCAGGGCCCCCACAGAGTTCCCGATGATCTTGATGAGCGTGTTCAGCGTGGGCCAGGATTTGGCCAGCTTGAAGACCCGCAGCTGAGAAGCGGGGAGAGGAGGCGCCTTCGTGATGGGTCTGGGTCACGGAACTGTGGCGCCCCCAGCTCCTACCTGAGAGCCCTGGGGGAACCCCTGCTGATTTTTTGGCACGGTCTTTGGAAAGCCTCCACGGCTCCGGTCCATCTCTCCACCTTCTCTGCCTCCACACCAACCTACGTTTCCCACTCTCATTTCTAGGGGCTGCCTCCCGGATTGTCCCAGCCTGGGGTGCCCTTCCTCTGTTGGACCCTGTTGCCTCAGGTACCCCAGGCCATCTCAAGCTATCGGACTCACCCCATCTCTGCCTTTCAGTTACCACAGAGAAAGATGGCTTCACATTTATTGGGCACCCAGTGTGTCCTAGGCCTGTGCTTAGGAGGGATTGACTTAATCAGAATTTCTGATAACCACACAAGGTTGGCATGGTTACCATGGTCCTTAAAGGTTAAGTGACTTCTCTAAGTTCCTTGGTTCACAGGAATGGGGTCAGAATCAGACCCTATAGACGGGACCTTCCTACCGCTCCTACGTCCTCCACCAGAGCTGCAAGTTCCTCCTCCAGGAAGCCTCCCCTGGCCATACCACCAGCCCCAGAAGGACCCCAGGTAGTCTAAGCTCCAAATGTGAGCCACACACAGGAGGTTCAAGGGCATCTGGGACAACCTGGGTCTGCCTCTGCAGTTAGCAAGAGCTTAGGTAGTTTAAGCACCTCCCAGTTTTAAAAACGCCGTTTTGGTAGTCAGCGTCCCGGGTGAGCCACCCCCAGACCTGGCCATGCCTATTAACTTGCCATATAACCCCACTCCTGGATCCTGTCAGGGCTCAGAGACACAAGCAAGACTATGCAAGTATCAGTCCTTCCCCTGAGGAATGGCCCCATGTTCTCCATCTCCACCTGACACCCCCACCCTGGGCCAGGCACCCAGCACCAGACAGCAGCTGTAGAGAGGGTGTTCCCAGCCCCTGCTCCTTCCCTCCCCCATCCCCCTCCCCCCTGCAGTGGGTCCAGGCACGTACCAGGCGGAAGGAACGCAGCACAGACAGGTTGCCCATGCGGGACAGGCCCAGCTCCATTAGACTAAGGATAACGATGATGCTGTCAAAGATGTTCCAGCCCTGCTGGAAGTAGTAGTAGGGGTCAAGGGCGATGATCTTGAAGGTCATCTCTGCAGTGAATATCCCCGTGAAGACCTGCAGAGAGCCGGAGTCAGTGTCCTCGGAGTGGGCCAGAGTCCCTGCCAGCAAGCACCCTGCTTCCTGACTCTTGTCCAGCCAGTGCCTTCTCCCCAGGCCTCTGGGCTACCCGCCAGGCTCATCAGCTCAGAAACAGCCTGCATTCATCATGGGTTCTGCAGACATGGCATCTAACGGCCACCTGCCGGGGATGCTGGGCCAGCTGCTGATGCTCTAGAGTGCTTGTGGGTTTTTGTTTTTAATGTGTGTGCGTGCAAGCGTGGATGTGTGTGTGTGTGTGCACGCGTGCACACACACACACGTGTATGCACATCATGTGGGGGTGGGTGTTAAAGCCAGAGGACATCAGGTACCCTAATCTGTTGCTCTCACTCTCTTGAGAAGGGTCTCTTATTGAACCTAGAGCTACGTTGTCATCCAACAAGCTTCACCCACCCAGTCTCTGCCACCCACACTGATGGGGTTACAGGTGTGTGTGTGTGTGTGTGTGTGGTCACACTTGGCTTAAAATTTTTAATTTTCAGACAAGATCTTCACTATGTAGCCTTGGAGACCCAGAACTCTCTATGCCGGCTGGCCTTGAACTTGTAGAGATATGCCCACCTCTGCCTCTGGAGTGCTAGGATTAAAGCCTGCGCCATTATGCCAGACTATGCTTGGCTTTTCATGTGGATCCTGGAGATTTGAACTCAAATCCTTACGCTTGCATAGCAAGCACTCTACCCACAGAGCCATCTCCCCGATTCATGTGTATTTTAAGAACTCATCCAAAAACAAGGACAACAGCCTGCAGCCCATATGTGGCTGAGGCCCAACACTACAGTAAACTTAAAACTTGAGATGTACAATTTTTTTCTTTTTAATTCCTGGTTCTTGGGTTCTTGAGTGGCAGTATCATGCTGTAATGTCCAAGGCTGGACATGCCCTCCCAGAGGCATTCCTGAGGGACACAGGCTGGCTTCCCTAGGTTTGTTGACTCATAACCAAACTGCCTGACATCGGCAGGAGCCCGTGGTGTTGGTTGGCAGCCATGACACAAGCCAAGGCCCTGAAGGGTACCAGACTGACAGGGTATGGTCCCCAGAAGAGAGTTGTCTGCTGAGGGTTAGTTGCAAAGTCAGGGGTCCATAGGAGCTAGCCTGGCCATGGTGAGGAGATGGTGGCTGGCCTGGGGAGACACTCAGGGGGCTCATGGAAGGGAGGGTGGTAGGCAGAGTGTCCTGAGAACTGTACCAGGCTTGCAGCAGGCATGACGACATGGGAGCTAAAGGCACACCACTGGGGCCAGTTATCAGCAGGGGCAGTGTCTGGCCTGGGTACCCTCAGGGGACATGACTGGCATGGCTTTCCTATCTGTTCAGATGGGTTCTGAGAAGGTGGGCTGGGGGGACCCTGCCACACGCCAGCCCCGTCCTCACGGCACAGAGCGGACCTCAGGATCCTCCGAGCCCCACCCAAATACACAGGCTGTCCTCTGCTCCTCCCCCAGCACACAAGCCTGTTCCAGCAGTTTCTCCATATCACAGACCCCGACTCCACCAGGCCTCCCTATTCCACCCACAAGACTCCCTTCAGGCTTGTTTAAAAGTCTCTGAGTCCATGGTGACATGTATAACAGTCCCCTTGAAGCACATTCTTTGGCCCTTCCCCATCACAGCCTAAGTGCCATCTGGGCATATGTAGTGAGTCTTCTCTCTTTGTAATAAGCAGCAGTTAGATTTTTTGACCCCCAGGCCACCATGTCCCCATCTGGCACCGATATGCTCATTTCTAACCCTTGTGGGAGCCTTACATGCTCAGACTTAGCCCTCACACAGCTGTGCTCAGACCCCTCCAAAGCACTTAGCTTCCCTGAGGGCCCCTAAGAGGGGTCACAGACAGCCCCCTTCTTCAGCATACAGGCTTGGACTTCCCTGGAACCTGCCTGGACACAGGAGAGTGGGTTTGTAACTAAGGCCTGTCTGACGGACGCCTGAGCGTTCTTCCTCAGTTCAGGGAGCAAGGCCCAGCAAAGCCTCGCTCCCCGATAAAAAAAAAAAAAAAAGACCAAAGAGGTGGTTAAGACCAAAACCAAATGGTCCTTTGGGATCAGCAACATCTGTTGTACCTTGTGAAATACTGAGTCTTCGCTCTGACTAGATACTATTGGAGCACAGGCTGGTTGTTCTTCCTATACCCTGGGACATCCAGCAAGCCTCGAAACGGGAGAGGCCTGATCCTGACCTAGAGACCCTGGGTAGCTCGGATACAGGGGCTTTAAAAGAGTTGATTTTTAATTACATGTTTGTATGTGCAACTGAGTGCAGGTGCCCATGGAGGCCAGAAGAGGGCGTCGGCTCCTCTGGAGCTGGAGTTGCAGGCTATTGTGAGCCACAGGATAAGGTGCTGGTAATTAAACTCAGGTCCTCTGTGAGAGCTGCAAACGTTCCCAACCCGCCAGCCATCTCTACAGTCCCACACAGGGGCTTATTAATACTTCCCAGGTGACTGCGGATAGACTTGACAAGTGACTGAAATTTGTCTCCAGACCTTCTCCTCCTTGGCTCGGATCACACCACACATGCTAAAGCCACAGAAAGCACAGCTGGCCGGTGTGTGACGTGTACGGGATGGCAACCAGATGTGCTCTGATGCCCTGCCTCTCCACCCGAGTGGGCACATAATACAAAATGTGACAAAGATACCCAGGAGTTAGGGTTAAGGAGTGTGGAGTGGGCTGTCTGTGTGGTGTGGATCCTGGGGATAGTACTGTCAGCTGCATGTAACTCCTGAGTGGGGCCAAGCGCGCCAGGCCTATGCAAGGGCCGCTTCAGATCTGAAAAGCCGGGTGTTCGATGCACTCTGAGGATGGCTTCCTGACTCCTCGGCAGGAAGAGATGATGGAGACTTCCAGGAAACCTCGAGCGGTAGGGTTCGGGGCTTGAGAGACGATTCTATGTTAAAAGCAGACTGCACTTCTAGAGTATCAAGTTCAATTCCCAGTGCCCAAATGGATGCTCACGTCTGGATGTAATACCAGGTCAGGGGATCTGACGCCTTCTTGTGGCCTCCTTGGGAACTGCACACATGTGGTGTACATACAGGCAAAACACTCTTACACAAACAATTGAAAAGACTTTTCTTTTTTACACGGGATTCTTTTGAGTTAGGGCATCACATGGCCTAGGCCAGTCTTGAATTGATCTCTTTCCTGAGACTACACAATTCACACTGTAAACCTGAGCTCTACATGTGACACTGGTTCCTTTCAATGCTAATTAAACACGATTTACGCGTCCTTCTGTTTTCTATTATTATTATTATTACTACTACTACTACTACATCTGTGGCATGTTCTATGGCAGAGACATGCCGTACTAGTTAAACCAATTCTCCAAGATGGACAATTTTCTCTGTTAGAATGGCTGTCACAATGAATAATGTTTTGTAAACATACTGTTCAATTATTTTCACTGGGTAGAATTTTGGAAATGGAATGGTGTCAATGACCATCGTCAGGGATTCTGATGTGGCTAACTGATCCTTAGAGACAGGTTTTAACCAACTTCATGAGCAGCGTGTGGTAACTGTCTCTCTCTAACTGTGTTTCAGTCCCCAGCACACAGATGCTTTATTAGCCATGCCTTTATTTTTGTATTTCCTTTCTTTGCCAAACTGCTGCTCATCGCCTTTGCTAATTGTCCTATTACAGTGTTTGCTTATTTTTTAATTGCATGTAAATATACTTTGTTTTAGATTAGAGATGTTACCTCCCAGTCTGCTATATGTATTGCTGTGATTTTCCTGGCTTATCATTCATTTTTATTTTTTTTTTAAGTTAAGAAATAATTTAAGAGCTGAGCATGGTGGTGCTAGAACTGAGGAGTGGGGGCCGGAGGATCAGGAGTTCAAAATCATTCTCAGCTTTAGAATGAGTTCAAGGCCAGACCCGATACATTACCTACCTCTGCTCACTGGGGACATGCCTAGAGAGTCTGTCCCCAACCAAGATTACCTACCTACCTTATTTTGGTGGTTTTGCTTCTTTACATTAATATTTAAGCCACTTGAACTATATTAAATTCAAGAAAACCAAAGCCTTCCATGGTAGCAATAAAGCTATCCAAACAGCATGATACACAGCTGTTACCAATAACCCAGTGGCAGGTTTAGGACAACTGTCATTCAATCACAAGTTCAACACTGTCACCAAGATTCTTCATCACATACAACTGCTGCCCAGTCCTAACCAGGAAACCTACGATCCGCTTAAATCCCAGTGACCACCCGATGACCTCTTAATACCCGTGGGTGCACCACGAGATCCCCATGCTGAGGTGTACCGTTCCCTCAGTTTGCAGAAAGAAAGAACAAGAATAGCCAAATGGGCTCAAGTGATTGGAAAAATGTCAAAAAAAAATCTTAAGAAAACTTAAAGTTCTGGGTTCACAAGAGCAGGTATGGAATAAAATATCCACAGCTTGCGATGTCTGTGAGGTCTGCCTGCCTGTGTGAGGCACCTGGGCAGCTGGGCCAAGTCTGCTGTGAGACAGACCTGAGACCCACTGGCCGGGACAAAGATCCCGGGGGACTCTGGCTAGTCCTGCTGAGGACCTCTGGAGAGGAGCTGGCTGTGTCCGAAGGAAACCAGACATCTTGACTTCCGAGTTGGTCTCTTCAATAATAACTACCACCACAGACCTCCTCTATGCTAAGGGCTTGCTGTTCATACAAGTTGGAGGAAAGCACGTTAGACATTATCTTATTCAGTCTCATTAACTTCCTGTGAGGTTCATATTGTCTGAATCTTGCATTTATTAAATTCAGCAAATACTTATTGTGCCGATTACCAGGATTAAGTAATTTGCTTGGGGTCTGAGTCAGAATTCAAATCTGGTTCTGCACATCCTTGACTGATCCACTACATTCAGTCATCCATGTGTCCATCCACCCACTGACCCAGCCATCACCTATTTACCGACCCACTGACCCAGACATCACCTACCCACCCACTGACCCAGACATCACCTACCTACCCACTGACCCAGACATCACCTATCTACCGACCCACTGACCCAGACATCACCTATTTACAAACCCACTGACCCAGACATCACCTACCTACCCACTGACCCAGACATCACCTACCCACCCACTGACCCAGACATCACCTACCTACCCACTGACCCAGACATCACCTACCGACCCACTGACCCAGACATCACCTACCTACCCACCCACCGACCACCCGCCATCTGTTCACCTATCCACTCTTCCCCCCCTTTCTCATCTAAATATCCCCACCCTCCTGTCTTCAGCTCTCCTGCTCTCTAATCATCCACTTAGCATCACCTACACATGAATGTATCTTTCCTACCCCTATTTAATATCCACCCTTGTCCTCTCATTCCACCATCCCTAATCATCTGCCCATCTTTGTCCTTCCTTTCCTCTCTCCCTATTTAATTACCCGTCTGTCTTTCCTTTTAGTCTTACTTCTCTCTAATCTTCCTCCCATCCATCCGTCCGCCCGTCCATCCGTCCGTCCATCTGTCCATCCATCCCTGACCTATTACTACTTCTTTCCAATAATCCTCCTCCCCATTCAACAACATTGATGCTCGTCTGTACAGTTCCTGCCTGACAAGAGCAACCCCACCCGCCATGTACTCCCTGCTCCGTTTACTCATCATTAAGTCTCCACACATTTCAGACCCCACCCCCCACTCACTTTGGCTTTGCAGCCCTTGAGCGCACTGACAAGCTCAAACCCATCTCCGCTGCAAACCTCCACCATTGCTCCCCGAAAACTGACTTTGGAACTTTGTCTCCAATATGTCTTCTGTGACTCGTACCCATGAAAGCCATTGCCCTTCAGGGATGCCCATCCAAGGCATGTGGTCCTTACCAGGTTTCCGACCTGCAGCATCTCCTCAAACTCAACTGTCATGTTGTAGTGTTCCAGAGCCATGAAGAGTGTGTTGAGCACGATGCACATAGTGATGGTGAGGTCAGCGAATGGGTCCATGACCACGAACTTCACTTTCTGCTTGATGGACATCCAGAGTGGGCAGCACTCCCAGATTAGGTAGCGCTGGGCAAAGTGGTTCCAGCACGGCGGACACTTACGGTGGGACTCCTCCAACTCTGAGGACAGCCAGGGAGTTTAGTTAGCTGCATTTGCCGACCAAGTTGGCTGTGTCTGGTGGCATTCTAGAAAGGTCTGGGGACTTGCATGGGGGAGATGGCCGGGCGCTGAATGACGGTGGTACAATGGGGGAAGGCTAGGGAAATGGGTGGCCTGTGTCTCAGCTCTTTACTCTGGGAATGTGGGAGGAAAGCGCTGCACGGATAGGGAACTAAGATGGATATGGGGAAAATAAGATGTGACAGATTAGGATTAGTGTAGGTTCATGTAAGATAGCCGTCTCCCGTAGATATGAGAAGGCTCAGAGTAGGACAAGCTGTGAATGAGAGCAGGGAGCAGAAAAGCAAGTTCTGATATGAGGGTACACAGGGCAGGCTGGGGTGGGGTGCTGGGATTGCCTGTAAAACACAAGCATCTATACCTGGGACAGGGTGACACAAAATAGGGTGTCGCCTAGGGTGGGACCGGCTGGGATGGATGAAGGGTTGCTGTAATAGTCTAAGTTGACACGAGACTGGCTGAGAAGAGCCTAGAACAGGAAGGCTGTGCAGGAGACAGGGTAGTTCTAGACAGACTGGGGAGGCTTGGGAGCGGGCGGGGTGACATGGAGAGGGGCTCAGGGACAGTCCAGGACAGATGCGGGAACCTAGGAAAGAGGCGGCAGAACCAAAGAGCCCAAAGAACAG
Organism: Phodopus roborovskii; assembly: GCF_943737965.1. NCBI lineage: Eukaryota > Metazoa > Chordata > Mammalia > Rodentia > Cricetidae > Phodopus > Phodopus roborovskii. The sequence goes on from NW_026125295.1 coordinate 7,636,989, forward strand.
GAGAGAACATTCACAGACAGAAGAGACGACTCAGGGAGGCAGAAGATGGGGGCGTCTGGGGGAGGGGTGGGGCCCCAAGGCTGGGGGGCAGGTAGAGACCCCGAGGAGGCTGGAATGGAGGGAAGGGGGCTAGGCATTGGGGAGGCTTGGAGGGCACCAGGAACACTGACCTTCCAGGGCGCTGGTGAGGACACTGACAGCACTGAGTGCCCGCTGCCGTGCTCCGGGCTCCTCAAAGCCATCTGCACACGGAGCCTGCGGGGTCAGCATCTGGGGCCCACCTGGGTCCTCTGATGGCGTGGTCTGCATGCAACCAGGAGACATGCATTAGTCTGGGAGGGGGCTCAGGCTGCGGAGGACTCAAGAGGGCAGAGATGTTTTGTTCTTTCAGTTTTAAAACTGCATTTATTTATTTATTACTTATTTGTTTGTTGACCACGTGAGTGTGTGCACACACAGAGGTCAGAGGACAGACAACTGCATTTATTTATTTATTATTATTTATTTGTTGACTACGTGAGTGTGTGCACACACAGAGGTCAGAGGACAGACAACTGCATTTATTTATTTATTACTTATTTGTTTGTTGACTACGTGAGTGTGTGCACACACAGAGGTCAGAGGACAGACAACTGCATTTATTTATTTATTACTTATTTATTTGTTGACTACGTGAGTGTGTGCACACACAGAGGTCAGAGGACAGACAACTTGTAGGGGTCAGCTCTCTCCTTAAAAGGCTGCCAGTGGGTCTTGGGGACTGAGCACAGGCTGTAAAGGTTTAGCCATCTCACTATCCCCTATTTGTTTTCTTTTGGGGACAGGGTCTCACATAGCCCAGGCTGGTCTTGAACTTGACATGTAGCTGAGCATATCCTTAAACTCCTGATCCTTCTGCCCTTACCTCCCAAGTGCTGCTGGCGGTATAGGTGTATACAACCATGTCTAGTTCATGCTGTGCTGGGGACCAAACCCAGAGCTTTGGACACGCTACGTATGCTCTCTAGCCACTGCTACCACTGAACTGCATTATAGCCCCGAGGATGAGGTGTTGATGGGATACTGGATGCTGGGCTTGGAGAACCAGCCCTACTCCAGCTGCCAGTTCCCTGACCCTTGTTTCTCGTGTCAATCATCATCTCTTTCTTCTGTGTTCTCAGTGTACACATGCCATCTGGGCCCTTCCAGTGCCAGAGGCTGCCACATGCATCAGTACACGCAAACATGATCACATGCATCAATCAGTACAAGCAAACATGATCATATACATCAGTAATGCAAACATGATCATATGCATTAGTTCATGCAAACATGATCACATGCATCAGTATATGCAAACATGATCATATACATCAGTACACACCAACAATATCACACGCATCAGTACATGCAAACATGACCACATGCATTAGTACATGCAAACATGATCATGTGCATCAATCAGACATGCAAACATGATCATATACATCAGTACATGCAAACATGATCATATGCATCAATCAGTTCATATAAACATGATCACACATGATAACATGCATCAGTACACCCAAACTGATCATATGTATCAGTACATGCAAACATGTTCTTAATTAAAGCTCTCTATAGTTAAAGGCTGAAAGAGGCTGAAAACCAAAACCTAGCATGCTCTAGGATGGCATTCACACAGCATGGTGCTCAGTTGAGGCTGGTGGCGGCTATGTCACTTGAAGGAAGTGTGGCTGTACCTACTCAGAAACTTTTAATTTTTAAAGATTATTATTCACTTTACATGTGTAAGTGTTTTGCCTGCATGTATATGCCTGTGCACTGTCTGTGTGCCTGGTGCCATGAACACTAGGAAAGGACATTTGAAAATCCATCTCACTACAGGATCCCCTGAAACTGCAGTTACAGGCAGTTGCGAGCCTCCATACAGTTGCTGGGATTGAATGCTGGTCTTGTGGAAGAGCAGAGCAGCCCATGCTCATAACCACTGAGCCATCTCTTAAGCTGCTACCTAGAAATTTTTAAATGGTCCTGAGGCTCCTTGTCTTGTAATCTATCTTCATAAATACTTTCACATACACACCAAAACTGCAGAGAGATGATGCTTGTTGCACCGCCGTCCCTAACACCGAAACAAAACGACCAGCCAACAGGAAGGTTCTACAATCAATCGTGGCTACAGCCCAGCCAATAGGAAGGTCACTACAAGCAATCATGGCTACAGCCCAGCCCTGAACTCTGATGCAGACAACAATGAGAACACCTCCAAGACAAAGAGTTAAATGCAAGAGCAAGACAGAGATCTGGGGATAAAAAGTGCAGACACTGCAGGCCTGGGGCTGTCAGAGCGGAAAGGGACAGGCGGGTCCCTGTTCACCTTAGGAACTTTCAAATCACCCGGTGCCTTCCCACAACCTCTTGCAGGCAGAAAGACGCTGATGGCAGCAGCTGGTGGACAGCTTTCTCTGGACTCATTTGGAGCCACCCTGAACCAGACAAGGCTCCTCCTGCCTCCCTCTGCCGACCGGAGCTCTGTGTACCCAACACTGGGCTCTATTTGCAGACTAGACCCGGGTTCGCGGAGACCAGCTAGGAGTGGGAAAGGCATTCCCAGGAGTTTCTGCCTGCTAATCTCTCTGACTTTTCAAATGTCTCCATCTTGGTTGCTAATTCCTTTAACCTTACAGACGACTCCATCTTGGCCTGCTAATCCCTTTAAAGTTACAAATGGGCCCCCGCAGAAGTGAGAATGGGTGAAGTCAGAGTTCCCGGTAATGAAGTGTGTGAACTCGGATTCCTCCCGACATGTGCAGCGCAATGAGATGATTTTCTCCCTAATGGGATTAGGAAATTCTATTAGCGCTCCTGGCCGCTGAGCTCTGCCTGCCTGAGGCTGGGGCTCCAGAGCACGCTGCGGCCTGCGAACTCAGGGCTCCAGGAAGGCAGACACCCCACCCTCCAGATGATGGCTCCTGAAGGACACAGATGACTCTGTGACCCCTCTGGGTCTCCTCGAAGTTCTTCCCCTTAACTTCCTGGTCAGGACTCAGACACTTGGCAATGCATCCCAGAAGCCTTTGCTCACTCATGTCAACGACACATAGCAACAGTAACAGGCCCATGCTGTGAGATCTGGGCCTACGCCCTGGGCCCGTTTCAACTCACTTGGTCCTACCAACGGCTGACGTACTTGCTAAATCTGATTTCCACTTTGCAGGAAATGGAGGCCACAGACGATTAACCGTATAAAGCACTACGGCTATGCGTCCCCACCATCTCCGTGACCAAGACTCCATCGCCAGTGGCTTCCTCAGACAGTCGCTGTCCTCTGACCCTGTACACGTGTGAGCCACACTTCGCTTTCCTGAAGGGGCTGTTCAGGCACTGTATGTGGAGTCGCAGGGGCCGGCACGACTGGGCCGTCACCGGTGTGCCACCGACGGGCAGGCCTCTCGTGGTTAGCGTCTTGCTGACCATGGCTGTAACTGTGTCAGTCACACTGACCTCACGGTGCCACAAGCCAGGCCGGCTCTGTCCCCCCCTAGCCTGCCTGTGACACACTTTGGTATTGACAGCGTAGTACTGTGACATTTTAACAGTGTCAGCCGTGTCCTGTGAGCCTTTAGTCCTGGACACATCACATTAGCCACTTTCATATCCCCAGTGGCCCCTAGAAGGGGCCCACTGCACAGATGAGACACTCGAGGCGCAGAGGAATAAGATTTGCAGACAGCCATCCAGCTGGTACGCCACAGTCTGGAATCCAAACCTACGCCCATGCCAACTGCTTAGGCACCAACCACTCAGCACACCACCCTCCCCACTGTGGAAGGCAACCTGGCTCCTCTTTCTGTAGTCACCGCTTAAATGCCTCCTAGCAAGTGTGTCCGGGTTCCTCCCTCCCTTCCCTGCCCCACCCCCAACACTTACTACCTTGGCTGCCATCGAGTTACCAGTTAGTGACCGCTTCTAACTCACCGAATAACTGTTGTCTAGAATCCCCTCAGTGCCCCTCTGCCACCTAGCCTGGATTGTTCGTTCCTGACCCGCTGCTCAGAAGGCACCCGACCACAGCACCTGCCCTCTGGGACTGTTGTGGCATCTCGATACTGATATTTCACCAAGTGTGAAATACCGGATTCCCTCATCACTACATCCCCCTACCTGTTTACATATGCATTCCCCTCCCTCCCTCCGTCCGTCCGTCCCTTCGACTTGTCTATCTGCCCGGTTGGCACAGAAACTACGGCAGGGAGAGATGTTCTGGGAGTAGAGCGCGCAGTAGGTGTTTGACCAACATTGGGTGAGTAGATTTGAACCTTATACTCATCACCAGTTTGGGAGACAGATCTGGGCTGATGCCTGTAGGCCAGGGGCGGGCTCACCGTGTCTGGGGGTCGTTCCAGCACCATAGGGCGGAGAAGGTGGCTCCCTGGGGAGGTGGCCTCCGCGTCACCTGCCCCCAACAAGGAAACTACGCCATTGCAGTCCACGGTGCTGTTTCTCTTGCCATTGAGGACGTGGCCGGGAGCGGAGGTTCCAGGGCTGTGCTGCCCTTGGGCACTGGGACGGCGCAGGGGCCAGGGCGCCAGCAGGGACGTGCGGTGGCTCTCGCTCTCCCCTGCAGTGCTGTGCTCGTCATCGGCAAAGTCGGCCTCAGAGCCCGGGTCCCGCCTTCGAAAGGTGAAAATGCTCCCTCGGCTGGAGCGGGGCTTCATGGATGTCCGGCTAAGCCCATGGGTAAGGCTGAGTCGATTCTGAGGGCACAGGGAAGGTGTTGTAGCTCACACGCTCATGCTTCTGCCTCCTAACTAACCCTCACGGCGTTAGCCACCTAACTCACGGTGTCTCTCACGGCGTCAGCCGCCTAACTCACGGTGTCTCTCACGGTGTCAGCCGCCTAACTCATGGTGTCACCGCCTAACTCACGGTGTCAGCCGCCTAACTCACGGCGTCAGCCGCCTAACTCACGGTGTCTCTCACGGTGTCAGCCGCCTAACTAACCCTCACGGTGTCAGCTGCCTAACTCATGGTGTCACCACCTAACTCACGGTGTCAGCCGCCTAACTCACGGTGTCAGCCATACTCAATTTCTTAGAGCACCGAGGCTTTTGCTGGCCAAAGGGGAGCTGGGTGGGCTGAGGTGGGTGCCTGGGAAGGGTGGGGGCATCTGCTGCATCATCAGGACCTCTACTGGCTTCATGCCTATATCTCTGGGTCTGAAGGTGGGACTAGGCTAGGCAGCAAGAAGCAGGACCAACACTAGGGTCCTTATCACCCCACGGCACACAGCCCGCCCCCAGTCCTGGCCCCCATCCTTGAGGACTAGTTCCAGGTAGGAGGCATCTCCTCCACTTTTAAGAGCGACTATGGGACATTGGAAGAGCTGGGAGGGCTTCGAGGTGCCTTTTTTAGAGACCAAGCTTGGGGCTGTGGCCACGCCAGGGGCCCACCCACCATGCTGGGCTTTGCAAGGGCCGGAACCACATGGGGATTACCAGTGCTCTGGGCCCATCTTCTGAGTCAGACTTGGGGAGCCTGTCATCTCCGCCATCCTCTGTCCCTGAGGACAGCCGCTTCCTCCTCTTGCTTCTTCTCTCGTGGTTGGTGACAGGGGCCAAAGGGGACATCTCCAAGGAGCTACGGGACACAGTGTCCACACCCCTGATGGTGAGAGCCTGAGAAAAGACGGAAGAAAGCGTGTTTGGGTCCTGGAGAAGCCCAGGGTAGGGGCAGGCTTAGGGAAGCCATGTGTCCCTCGGTGCTTTGGTAACCCGTCACTAAGCAGGCTCCCACACGTGACTCAGTTCAGGGATGCAGGGAGGTCACCCCAGGCAGATCCACAGTGCCTTGAGAAAGATCAAGAACCTGGAAGGTGTGTGGAACAGCTGAGCGAACGATGTTGGTGAACAGAGGAAATAGCAGAATAAAATGACAGGGATCCTCTAGAAGGTGTGCCTGTCCAGGAGGGAGCACCTGGAGGGCCCTGGAGGGAGCCCTGGGAGCACCTGTCCAGGAGGAGCACCTGTCCAGGAGGGCCAGTGCTTAAGTCTCCAACCTTGGACTTCATTCACCAACCCACCAGAAATAATCCCTTGATTAGAGTAAACTACCCATGGCCATGGACCTTGTACCAGGCATGTGCCGTGTCCACAGAGGTCATATTTACTGAGAAGTTATCACATGCACCCAGTCTGTACTACCTGGAAAAGGCGGTGGTCACAGGGAACAATTTTACCTGGAGTTCGCCACACTAAAGGCCCACCTGGCCCAGCAGGGGCTGCCTTCTACCCAGAATGCAGCGCTGGCCTTACCCAGCATGCACCACACCTCCAGGCACAGCTCACTCACCTCATGCTCTTTCTTGAGCATCTCCATGGCCTCCTGGAAGCGCTTCTCCTTCTCCTCCGTCTCAGCGATGGTGGCTTGGTTTTGCTCCTCATAGGCCATGGCCACCACAGCCAGGATCAAGTTGACCAGGTAGAAGGAGCCCAGGAAGATGACGAGCATGAAGAAGATCATGTAGATCTTCCCTGCGGACCTCAGGGTCTGCAGAAGCAAGGGGCCAGAGTCAATCTCGCTGGGGTCCCCAAGTTACCGCGTTTCTAAGTCACCGCCTGGCTGTGCCAGGGGTTCAGTGTCCTAAAGCCTGGAGGCGGAGAGACCACGTCCCACCTGTAATAGGTCGTGTGCTAGCTCACAGGAGTGCCCCACCCAGGGGAGGCAGGTAGCTCACCTAATGGGGAGAAGGTTGTATCTAGGAGAATGTTCTGTCGCATAGGGTGGAGGGATGCTCACCCACAGAGCAGGGCATCCTCTATAAAGGGACTAGAACTTTCCCCTGCCTGCCCCCACTGTAACTCTCAACGGTGGAAAGCCAGGACATTTCTGGCTAGCCATTGTGCAGCCCGACCTGGAGCCCACGCCTAGCATCCCTCTGGCGGCCGCGGGCACCCATGCACCTGCTGGTATAGACGTTCCCAGCAGTCCTGTGTCATCAGGCGGAAGAGCGCAAGGAAAGCCCAGGCAAAGGAGTCGAAGCTGGTGTAGCCATGGTCTGGGTTCTCGCCTGCCTTCATGCACCGGTAGCCCTCAGGACATGTCCTGTAGCCAGACACACACTCTGTGAGGGGCCCTGGCTCGTTTCCCAACTGCTTTGAGGCTGTGCCACCAACACAGTGCCTGGCTCCTGGGTCCTGTTCCCATCATCATGTGCCAGGTGGCCATCTCCCCCTCTCCTACTTGGAACCTCTAAGGCCCACATGGAGTTTCCTTCTGCCCACATGACACACATGACACAGCCTTCCCAGCGGCTGCTGCCTCCTTCCAGGGAGCGAGCACAAGTTCTCTCCTTGGCTTGTCCACTCCGTGGGAGCTAACACAGTGGGAGCCCCAGAGGGAGAGGAGGGTCAACCAGGCTTGGCCAAGTGTAGGCAGAGACGGGGTCACTGGGCAAAGGGCTGGACTGGGCTGCATGTGGAAGAAGGCCTGTTTAACACACACGCATAGGCACACACGCGCACAGGCACACACACACGCATAGACACACATGCATACATAGGCACACGCACGCACGTACGCACGCACACACGTACATGCATGCACACATGCACAAACAGAACAGAACTATGGTGGGAGAAATTTGGCAAGTGCCAGGGTGCTCCTAAGGGCATCTGTGCCTCACATCAAGACATGCCAGATATCTCTCCCACGGTGGAAGGAGACAGCAAACATGAGCCCCAGAACCTCACACCAGAAGCGAGCCCTCACACGGTGAGCCTGTATGCCAGGCTACTATGTGCACAGAGCCCTGGAAACTGAACCCACAAACAGGAAACGTCAAGGCACCATGATCAGGGTGCAGGTTTGTGATCTTCTTGGCCTCGAACACAGCCCAGCTGCTAGAATGAGGCCACACTCCCCCATGAAGGGCAGAACGGCAGAGTTGGAGGGAAGGTCTAGGAATCCGCAAGGTACCCCAGCCCACCTGCAGGGCTCTCCTGGTCCCCCCTTCGGATCTGTCCCTGGTCTTTACCCTGGACCCAGCTATCTCCTGCGTCAGGGGTACAGGGTTCTGGCCAGGAAAGAAGAGTAGAGAAGGCGTCAGCCTCTCAGGATGGGGGTGTCATTAGCTGAAGCAGCTGGGAGGCACATCCCACCTACCCGGCATCAGAGCTGTTCCCACAGAGAAGCACATCAGTGGTGCCATTCTTGAGCAGGTAATTGTCTGCAAGGAAAAACCTGGATGTGAGTGGCTCGGGGAGCCAGCCTCGGGGTGCCCGTCTCACACTGGGTTTGGGAAGAAGACATCATTGCCAGACACTTTCCTTCCCTCTTTGCTCTGAGCCTTACCCCGACGCCCAGCCAGGACCCACCCTGCCCTCTCACTGATACTCCTCTGCCAGCGTGTCACACACTCTCGAAAACACAGGAAGCCCCCGGGCAGGGCTCAGCTGTCCCCACAGGCAGCGTCCCCACCCTGCTCCGAACCACTGGGGGGGGGGCAGCCAGGGCCCAGACAGGCCCTGAGCCGGGAGGCAAGGGTCTGGGCAGAGCTCCAACCTGGCCCCTGTGTTATTGTGTGGGCCACTGCCCCAGCACAAACTGGTGGTGCAGACAGACGCCTGCCCATCACCACGGCAACACTACATTCAGATGGGGCTGGGTCCAGACCGGGTGAGACAGGCCACCTGCCCTGTGAGTCACCATGACCTACCTTTGTCATGGGAAGCCTTGCTCTAAGTGTGGGCCTGACCTGTGACATTAGTATGTGAGGATGGGCTGGGCTATGGCTTCCTGAATGCCCTGACTCAGAAGCAGGCCAGGGCCTCTAGTGTGTGGTTTCTGGAACCTTCCATGTGACTCCGGTCCTATGGTGAAGTTTCTGTGAGGACACAATCGAATCTTGCGCACATTCACTCATTGGCTCCTCTGTCTGCTTGTTTTCCCGTGGGGCGCCAGCGCTTGTATGCACGCAAGAGGCCCTAACTGCAGGAGAGCCCTGCCCTGTGCGTCCTCGAGACCCCACACCTGGCCTTGCAAGTGTCTACCTTTGGCCTGGACGAATACATAGTGCTTACTGAAGGAGGCGGTGCCCAGTAGCCTGGGGAGATGATCAGATGAAGGATGCGCACAACCTCACCAATACGTTTGTCACAACCTTCCTGAAGGATCCTAGGGTGTGTGTACACTGGAGTGCAGCGTGGGCACTCGGCAAGGGTACTGGGTCAAAAGCTCTTAACCAAGCATGGTGACACTTGAGCCTCTCAAGGGACCAGGGGAGCTGGCCTCCTTACCCCTGCCAGCACTTGGGACTGGGCCTGTCCCCAAACCATACAGAGGTGAGTGTGTGTGTGAGTGGTGTGTGTGTGTGAGTGGTGTATGTGTGTGTGTGTGTTTGTGTGTGTAGTGCATAGTATGTTATGTGTCTGTGAGCATGTGTGTGTAAATGTGTGCTGTATGGTGTGTGTTGTGTGTGTGTGTGTGTGTTGTGTAGTGTGTTGTGTGTCTCCGAGTATGTGAGTGTGGTATATGGCGTGTTGTGTGTGAGCGTGGTATAGGATCTGTGTGTTGTGTGTGTGGTGTAGTGTGTTGTGTGTCTGTGAGCATGTGTGTATGTAAGTGTGGTGTATGGTGTGCTGTGTGTGTGTCAGTGTGTGTATATGAGTGTGGTATATGGTGTGTGTGAGTGTGGTGTATGGTGTGTGGTGTGTGTGTCAGTGTGAGTGTGTGTATGTGCGTGCTCTCTTGTTAATTGTTTTCCATTTTCTCATTTTTTGAGACATGGCTTTCTGTGAACCTGGAGCTTGCTGGTTTGGGTAGTCGGACCGGCCAGCAGGTCTCAGTAACTCTCCAACCTCCCAATTCTGGGATTACAGGTGCATGTTACTTACTACATGTGGCTTTTGAATTCAGGTGTTGGAAGTTTTGAACTCAGGTCTTCACGCTGTGGCAAGCACTTTATTGACTGAACCTCCCTACCCCCACACTCTGTCCTTCACACCATCTCTGCAGCTAGCCTGAGAGCCCAGGACGCTACACCCCAGCTGCTTCTGACCTCCAGCTGGCTCTGACAGTCTGCCTGCCCAGCCGTGAAGCCTGGGTGGAAGACGCCCAGCGTGGATGGTCTCCCACCACCCTCTCCAGTCCATACCTGGGTCATTGAGGTAGAGGTCCAGAGAGTCCCAGACCAGGCCGTCGGACTCCACAGAACCATTGGTGCCGTTGAGCTCAGTAAAATTTCGCACACACTTGTGCCTCAGGTTGCCCATGAAGAGCTGCAGGCCGATGAGGGCAAAGACACTAAGGCAGAAGACAGTGAGGACCATCACGTCGGCCAGCTTCTTCACAGACTGGATCAGGGCTCCCACAATTGTCTTCAGGCCTGGGACAGCGAGACAGGGTCACCCAAAGACACTCTGCTCGATGACCCTCTGGGCAGAGGCTGGGCCTGTAGAAGGGCTCTGAGCCGCCTGAGTCCTGCACTGAATGGTGCTGGGGACAGGGACCACAGCCAACAACTCTGGGCCTTGAAGGCCACTGGTCACCTTTTACAATCCAGTCCCTCATGGCTGACCAGGGCAAGGAAGCCAGCCAGCTTCATATTTTCAGAGGGGTTTGAAACTATCCTCCACCAGCCCAATATATGAAACAGCGTGGGAAGTATGTGCAGGACCCACTATGGCTGGTCCTGAGGCGTACTGGGTCTGGCCCTTCTAACACAGCCCACAGCAAAGGAGGCCAAGGTCCAGACCCATTTTGAGCCAATGCAGGGGCCTCAGTGTGATCTGGAAATGGTAGACACAGTTGCTCCTGGTTGGGGGGGGGGGTCTTCCTGCTCTACTGCTGGAGCAGCTGTCTTGGCGTCAGGGAATTTTGATTATTCGAAGGGAACTAGGGAAGGCAGGGTCTCGGGCTGGGGCTGACTGGTGTACCGGGTGGACACAGGGCTGTGGGGGAAGGTTTGGCAGGGTTGGGGGATTTCCTAAGAGGGTGGGGTGGTGGGGTGATGATCCGGGTTAGGGACCGTTTTTGGGGAAGGTTACAGGCAGGGGCTAGGGTGAGCTGTAGCCCTCTTCCTCGTTCGCCCTGACCCTCAGGGTCCTCCCAGCGCTCCCATCTCCCCTGAGTGGAGTGGCTGTGATCTGTTAGTTGCACAGTCCAACTCCCTGCAGAAGCCAGTGCCATATAGCCAAGTGACAGAAAAGCATGTGTGCACACATCCCCTCTGACCCTCGGCTACTGTCCTCGTGCGAGCAGAGCATCAGGGGCAAGGGGCAATCCTGCCAGCAGCAGGGCCCCTGGCCCCACCCCCGAAGCGGCCAGATCTCAGGTTAAGCTTCATCCATCCATTGTCCAGCCTGTTAAAGTGTTAAGAGCATCTGTGACTATCGTGTCCATGGCCCAGAGACAGAGGAACAGTGATGGGCAGACAAGAAAGGGAAGGGGACAGCTTCCCCACGACAACACCATCACTGCTGTCTGCCCAGGGCTCTGGCACTTGGCACTCTATGGAAATCATCCTGGCACATGCTGGCAACTGCCCAGTGGGTGGGGGAGGGGGAGAGGGAGGGGAGGGATCCATGTGACCCCTACAGTTCTGAACTGAGGACCTACTAGGAGACACATGTGTGGATCTGGTCCAACAGCTTGGAGACTGCTCCATTTCGGGGGTACACAACAGGTAAGGTGGCTGTCGCTTGGGTGCCCACCTTGGACTGTACCTCAACAGTCAGGCTAAAGGATCTTGGGCACAAAATAATCTATTCAAGGCTGGCAAAGCAACCCTGCTCTGGCCCGTGGAGACAGCAGCAAAGGTCACCGACCTCTTAAAACCTTTAACAATGACTCAGTTCACTTATGTCAAGAAAGGTTTCAAACACTTTGCGGGAGCTTGGAGTCTGCCCACTCTGACTTGACTCCTGTGTTAGGAGGAGAGGAGACAGAGGCTCAGAGAACTTTCAAGTCTTGGATTGGAGCCCTCCTGTAGGTAGCATTCCATCAGGCTGTGACACCGCCTTCTACAGCCACTTTGGGGACTGCTCTGTGCTGCCTCACTTAGGGGCTGGCTGCTTCAAAAGGCTTGCTAATACCTCTCTTAACCTTATGTAGTTCTGTAGTACTAGGGAATTGAATTCCGGGGTGTTGAATACCCTAAGCAAGCCTTCTGCAATCATCTGTATCCCCGGTTCCTTTATTTATTTTAGGTTTGAGTCAAGATCTTGGTCTGGCCTTGAATTCATTCTACAGCTAGGGCAGGTCTTGCCTCCCGTCTCAGTCTCCGGGGCAGCTGAAAGTACAGATCTACACTCTGCTGGTGACACTTGCTTTCATGGGGGTTCCCGAGGGGCTGCCCAGTCGTGGCAAGGACCTGGGACACTAGTGCAGACCCCGGGAAGATGAGGTCTTCCCTGTGCACATACTAAGTGGGTTCAGAGGCCAGGAGAGACATTTGGAGATCCAGGCTAAATACAAAACGGTCAGGAGTTGACACTTATAAAATCACTAACCCATGACCAGGGGTCTCTGGCTGTCTGATGTGACCACAGAGCTGGGCTCCTGATGCCCCTAGGGCAGCAATAGGCCTGGAAGCCACTGACATTGCCCTCTAGCAGTAGAGGCAATCGCTGGTCCAGGGAGTTCTTCAGCTCTGAGGCTCCTACGGATGCAGAAGCAGTCTGGTATCCTCTGTTGCTCCGCACCTTATTATTTTGGTGACAGGGTCTCTTATGGAGCCAGAAGTTCACCATTCCTGTTAGACAGCTGGCTAGTGAGTCCCCGAGACCGACCTACCTACCTTTCTTGCCCCCTTAGCCTGAGACCGCAGGCACACACACGCCACCACAACCAGCTTTTAAATGTGGCTTCTGGGGATCTAAACTTAGGTCCTCCAGGTTGTGCAGTATGCTTTCACCCTCCCCGAGCCATCTCCCCAACTACCTTCTTAAAAAGTCCTTGCCCAGTTCTGAGGACAGTGTGTTCACGGGGGCTCCTAGGTTCTGGCCACTGCTCCTCCAGAACAAGTCCATAAAAGCAGTCTGGGCTCATGCTAACCTGGGAAGAGGGAAATAAACGGTGGGGTAAGAGGTTCCAGGGGTCAGGGTGAGCGGCGGCACCTTCGGCACCGACTGTACGCAAACGGGTACTTTGCCGTGTGGGCCAGTGGGGTGGTGGCTGCCGACACTGTTTGGGATTAGATACCCTGGGGATAGTTGCCAACATCTGTCAAGGAGGATTTCTTCCCGAGGCTACCATGCACAGTTTGCTAAACCTCTACTGCGCCATGCAGCGAGGGCTGGTAGACGCCAAGGCCCTATGATGCCTGTCCACAGAGTACGCTTTGTGTCATAAGATGGGGGCCGAAGCTTTCACATGTCACCGTAGGGGACAGGAGGCTGGGATCTGGCACTCAGTCACAAAGGGCTGCTAGGGATGAGCCGAGTCCCCTCACATGCCACCCTTTCTGGCTCCCCGTAATGCGCGTCCCAGGCCTTCGCTAGGAAAGCACTAGAATTCAGTTTGGAGAAACAATCGGGTATTTTGGGGAGAACTGGAGATTAGCCCCATTTTGTCCTGGATTGTCCTGTTCTCCTGGTCTCTGAGAGTGGGCTTGGCTGGGGTGGACAGCCCAGAGCCCATTCTGAGATCCCAGGGAGATTCTTCCAATGCCCCGGCCTCTGGGAAAGGTATTCTGGTGACAGGCACATCTGAAGGGCCTTCTGGGGGCAGCCATGGCTCCCAGGTGGCTGGAAAGGCCCAGGCGTGTCCCTCCAGCCTTGGCGTTTAACCTGATTTTGTCACCTGAAATGACTGATATAGTTTTCAGGGCCCGGAGGACTCGGAAGGTGCGTAAGGCAGAGACATTGCCCAGGTCCACAAATTCAGTTGTGTATCTGTAACAAGGGAGATCCACACACAACACAGAGACAGCACACAACAGGAGACACAGTCGGAGGAGGAGGGAAACAGAGAGAGAGTCACTTGTGGCTGAGGTTGGTAGGCAACCCTGCCCTTACCTGGGATGACCGAAATAGTTTTCAGGGCTCTCAGGACTCTGAAAGTTCGAAGAGCCGACAAATTGCCTAGCTTTATATTTTCTGATACATACCTGTGGGACCAAACCACAGTTACCGCAAGTTACAAAGCGGAGAGCAGTGTGCCCACCCCATCTCTCTCCTCCCTTTTCCTGCCCATCCCTCCCCCGTCCTGGTCCCAGCATGGGGTGAGGTGGCAGGCAGACTTGGGTCCTCCCCTGGCCTTTCCACCTGACCCACTATCTCAGCCTGGCAGTCTTAGGATGCACACAGACGGCTTCTCCATGACGGTCCCAAGATCAACTGGTGCTAGGAGCGGACTACTCTGGGGATCGAACATAGAACTCCACAATTAGGTCTGAGGCTGGGGATGAATCTGTGTGGGGTAGGAAATGGCTCCGGGAGGCAATGCTGGAAGTGTGTAGGCTTCTGGGCGTTCTAGTGTTTTCTTTGCACTGTCCAACCTGTCACCCCTTGTTACTTGACTGACTCTGACCAGTTCAGGTCACTGCGCCTCTGGAAACCGCCCACTTGCTCTTCCTGACCACAGATCTATGCAGGAACTGTGGTGTCACAAGACATGGCATGGGAATTCGCGAAGGGAACAATCCCTGAGATGGAGGTGCTGTCTCCGGAGGCTCTGTCCTGTATGGGTCTGAGGGACAAGTGGCTGTGAGACTCTCATCCTGAATGTGGACAGTGGTCCATCTCTGACCTCCAGATGCACAGAAGACGCCTGTCTGCATAAGGCAGGCATCTTCCTAAGCTGAACATGCGGCCATTCGTGCACTGGGCAGGGCCACATGATCACAAAGATATTGGTGAGGTGACAGCGTTGTCTGTGACCAATGCCCGGGGGGGCAGTGGCAAATGGCCTGTGATATTTAACTAATGGCCTCACATCCAAGGTATGTGACATTTAACTGATGGTGTCTGATGTTTAACAAAGGGTGTCAGACTCGGGGTGTCTGATGTTGAATCAAGTGTGTCTGGGTAGTGTCATGCCAGGTCGCCAGCCCTGCAGAATTCACACTTCTGAATCCCTCCCGGAGCTGCTGGTGTCTACACCAACAGGCAAGGTTGTCCAGCTTGGCCTGGCTGCTCACGCTTGGGATCCACACGTCTTCACAGGCCTCCCTCGCAGGCACGCATTATTCCCAAGGCCTTCCTTCTTCTGGCTACCCGAGGTCTTTCCTGTGGCATGATATCCATTCCATTTTCCAGTCTTGTTTTAGTTCACAGATTCCATCCTCCACTGTGGAGCAGAAATCACCTCTCTTTTTTCTGGCCCCTGTACAATGGCTAATGTGATACAAACTCTTTCTCTTGTATCTTTAGAATCCCCCCTTCTCCTAGATGGCTCAGATCCCCCAGACCTCTGTCCCCAATTCCCTCTCCCCGGTCTCTGTCTAGACTGCCATAGGGCTTTGAAGTTTAGCCTGAAATGTTGGTGACATTGCCATTCCATGGAAGATATGGCTGATGTTCAAGAAACCAATCCCCATCGCTGGTGTCCTGGGTGTGGTGGCCTGTGATGCTAGCTCCTCTCCCTCACCTCAGTGTTCTCAAGGGTTTCAGGGAGTGAGTAGAGCAAACAAGAAAAGGAGGGGCAGGACCATCTTGCTTTCACCCTCCGATCCCTGAAAGGCCTGGTTTGTCTGCTGACGTCTCAGGGAAGACCCTGCCTCCAAGGATCTAAGAAGACAGAGCTGCCTGCTCAGGAGTGAGTACTGAGTACATCAGGGCCAGGAGAGGCTGGTGACAGCAGATTGGGCACACAACTATGTCCCATGCCACCATGATATGGCTGGAAATGAAACGTAACTGTTGGTGATCTTTGGCTGGAAGACCAGCTTGGGGTTAGAGGATGTCTCGAAGGAGCAACCAGAGCTAGGTGAGGGCAGGTGTGTCTGGGACCTCTGTGTGACAGGGTGGCTACTGGCTGTTTTCACTCTACCTTAGATAGATAGAACTTGCCTACCTCCCACCAAAGAAATAACAGGTTCCCACTAAGGCCTCTCTCGGAGCTCCCAAGTGACGTCATAAGTGACATGCGCAGAATGGGAGAGGGGGGCAAAACTCTTCCCCCCAGCCAATCTACCTCTTGGCCGTCTAAGTGGCTGGCCAGTGGCAGGCACCTGGGTAAGATGACGGGCCTGATACGGAGAGAGGGTAATGGGTGAGAATTCTGCACTGTCATATCAGCCCCAGTGCATGTCAGGCTTTCTGGGGGCTGAGAAACTCTGAGGAGCAGCATATGCTGGCCCTTCTTCCTGGCCCACCCTCACGCTGAGACAGTGGAGCCCACGCTGTGAGCTCCTGTGGTGGCCGGCCCCCGTTCCCTCCAGGTTTGGTTTCCATAACAACCCCAGAAGGTGGGAGGCTATTAACTGGCAGGTAATGCCCAGCTTGGGGGGGGGCAGGAAAATCTCTGGATGTTGAACGGTGACCTGAGCCTGGCAAGGTTCCCAGCACCCCTGCACCAGCTTCTGCATTGGATGGGGTGTCGGAGGGAAACCTGGTAAGGAGAGTATACGGGGGAGGGGTGGCTGTCCCATCCATCCCGGGCAAGGAGCTGGGACACCCAGGGTAGCTGCTGACTCTATCATTATGGGCAGGTAGGTTCTCTCTGAGCCTCAGTTTCCCCAAAGGGAGGGCTGGGTGCTGCTTCACTTCATTCGGCTTCTGCCCCACCTAAGACTCCTCCGATGGTCCTGTGCCCTCATTTCATTATTACAGTATGCATCTCAGCGGTGGGAACTGGCTGGCTTTCATGAGGCACAGTGGCATCAGTCAAAGCTACGGGGCAGGGCCAACTAGTGACAGGGAGCTGGCATTCCAGTAGTCCGGGCAGTCCTGGCACAAGTGGGTAGGCTATTTCTCTAGATGCTCAGAAACGTGCCTGTGCAACAATCAAGTTCAGCTCCCCTGCGTGCCTGTCCTCGGCACAGGTGTGGCTGGATTCGTTGGGAAGCACATCACACTTTCTTCGTAGAGGAGAAGCAGTGGTTGACCATGGAATCCCATGGGGGGAGGTGACAGGGATTCTCTCATGTGACAGGATCCTGTAGAACTTGCCAGGGATATGAAGCCACACAGAGCATCCTCTAGATGCCAGGGCTGAGCTGGCCTGGGTGGTGGCTTTCTCTGGAGTACATACAGCTGCATCTCCGTGGTAACCCCACAGGCTCCAGGATGAGGACGTAGGAGGCAGACGCTGGCCACCTTCTTGTCTGAAGTTCTGTGCTCTCCGTGGATTGCTGGTCACCCCCACATCCTACCTAGACCCCAGAACCAGAGCCCAGCCCGCCACCACTCCAAATACCAGGACAGGGAAGCCTCGAGCCCGACAAGTCCCCCCCCCAAACTCCAGCCTCTCCTCCCCACCCCATTCACACTGATGATCCCGCTTTACTTCACGGAGAAAATAGAGGCAATCAGAGGAGAGATTCCTTCTTCTCTCTTCATCAGCTCTATCAATCTGCCTCCAGCCAGAACCCTGCCTTCCCGAGCTGAAGGTCAATGCTCCACCTCAGCACCCAGAGACCCACTCGCTCAGGAAGTATTCACCCCCTGGCCTTCATCAGACATCCCTCTCTTTGGTATCGCTTCCATCAGTCACTATTCTGTCTTAGTCCTCCCTTGACCCCTCCCTGTCCCCTCTGGCCACCACGCCATACTCTGACTTGTTCACAGACACTCCGTGAATTAGATACCCGTGCTTCACACTTCCTTCCACACCCTCGACCCTCTCTGCCCAGAAGCAGCGCCTCCCACTCCACCCCTCGCCGGGGACGCCAGCGCCTGGTATGATCCTCACTGAACTTTCTTCCTTGCCAGCCTTCCTTGCCAGCCTTCACTCTCCTGGGCGCCCTTCCACAGCTGGCCAGTTCACGCTGGCCTTTGTGCGCCGTTCCCTCCTTTATGTTATGCGTGTGGGCGTGTGGCTTATACGTATGTCTGTGTCCCACGTATGTGCCTGATGCTCCCACACAGGCATCAGATCGCCTGGAACTGGAGTTATAGACAGCTATATGTGAGCCAATATGAGTGCTGGGATTTGAACCCAGGTCTTCTGGGAAGAGCAGCCAGTGTTCTTAATCATTAACCCCTCTCACCAATCCCTCTGCCCCCCCCCACCTTTTTTAAAGTATTTACTTATTTTATGTACGTGCGTGTGTGCGCCTGGGTTGTGGATGTGCACCCTGTGTGTGTGCAGTACCTGTGGATGCCAGCAGAGGGCACTGGGTCCCCTGGTACTGGAGCTGCAGGTGAGGCTGCAGGAGCTCTCAGTGACCAAACAACCTCCCTGCCCCCCTTCCCCCGTGGTTCACAGAACAATCTACAGCCATGCTCCAACCTAGGTCATCTTGTCTGGCTTTCAATGTCTTCAATTCCCCAGTGGCTTTTTATTGGTTCCTCCACCTTGGATCACTTCCCTAAACTCCGGGCTGGAAGATCCTGCTGTGTCCTCCACACCTACGATATTCCCAACTGTACTTCCGACCCCCTCCCCTCCTTCAGCTGGCTCCTCCCTCCACAAATGGTATTGCCACCCACCCATCTGTCACAAGCAAAGCCTGCCAGTCACACCTTCAAAACGCCTACCACTCACCAGGCTCCTCCACTCTGCTCAGACAATGGTCCCAGACACCCCTCTCTCCTGGCTATGACAGTAGACTACTAGCTGTTGTGTGCATCTGCCCATTTCCATCTCCAGTCTGTGGTCCGCACCGTAGCTCAATCATCTCCCAGCTCTGTGATTCTCATCCTGCCTGGCTCTTACAGGACCCTGGAGGACAGACAGTATGGTCTAACCCCGACCTACCACTCTTCAACTTCATCTCCTACTACTTTTTTCCTTTGCTCATTCAGCTCTATCCAGGCGTGAATCTACTACACTTGATGTAGGTGGTATATTGTCTCTGAGCCTGTTCCCTATCTGTAACATGGGAGGCCTGGAGTCCGTTTACATATACCCAGAAACAAACCTCAGATAAACCGTCTATCCACCAAGCTCTCCATCTAGCCTGAAAGTGTCCCAAACATCCCAGAGTCCAGCTCCCCATTTTATCTCCCCTACAGTAGCTCAGGTACATTCAAGAGTCCAAGACAGGAACTGAAGTGAGCTCTGATCCCGACAAGCTCTTCTGTACCAGGGAAGCCAGGACTTCCGTGGGCATGGGGTACAACTCCCCGTGCACGCTCTGCAGCTGAGGTGCAGAGCTCAGTCCAGCACACACCAGGTCCTTCGCTTGCAGAAAGGGTCTGCCAGCTCAGTTCCTGACCAGGACTTCAACACTGCAGCCCTGTCCTGATCAGCCATCTCACTAGAGCCAGGTGTGTGGTCCATGACATCGTGTGTGTGTATGGGGGGTGGGTGGGTGGGTGGGGGATGCCTCAACCCCGATCTCTCTCAAGTGTCCCCTAGAAAAGGAAATGAGGCTGTAGCTGGGGCTGCAGTCTGCCTGGGGTCACGATCGCCTTTGTGGTGGGCTGCCTGTGTGTCCTGTTCCAGGCACTAGTTTTCTTGCTGGTAAAATGTGACTAAGACAGACATGGAACCTGCATCCAGAGGCTGCACATGGCCCAGGATATTGATGAATGGGGCGCAACAGAAAACCGTAAACTCGCTTAAAATATCAACTTGGTGTGGTTTGGAGCGTGTACTTTATAGATGATTATATCATCTTGCAATGTCAAAAGACTGAACATGGCTGGTGTGAGGACTCTTGGAGCTGGGTCAGTGGCTCTGAGAAAAGCCAAACAGGAGTTCTCCTGGCACAATTCTGGGGGAAGCTGGCTGCTTCCCCAGGCTCCTCTACTGCAATTTCACTATTAATTACCTTGGATGCCAGGTCACTGGTCACAGTGGGATCTGGGGCTGGATTTTTTGTTGGATAGCATAGGGGATGCTATAGCAGAATCAACACTCCCTCCAGCCCTCCTTCTGAGGCCTCATTAAAACAGGCTCACCTCAAACTCACTATCAGCCTGTGATGGTCTCAAACTCATGGCAATCTTTCATCCACAGTCTCCTAAGTGCCTAGAGTAGACCCTTCACTTGACCTTAGTCCAAACACCAAGACATGGAATATTAACATTAATGATGCCCCTTTAACACAGGGCTGTCGTGGGCCCCAGATGAGCCAGGCACTCAAGCACTCTGAATCCCTGACGGACCTGCCTCGTCTCGCTGGACCGGGCTGTAAGTGTCCACCTTGTCTTCAACTTGCCTTAGAGCAAGGCAGGGACTCCTCTATGGCACATGTAGCTCATGTGAACCACAGCAGGGAAGCCCAGGAAATCTGGGACACAGGGCCCAATACTCCCATTCCACAGAGCTGGTAAGATGCATCCTGGTAAGAAGCAGATACTCACGCCATGACTATCACGCTGAAGTCCAGCCAGTTCCACGGGTCCCGGAGGAAGGTGAAGGCATGCAGGCAGAAGCCTCGAGCTAGGATCTTGACCAAGGACTCGAAGGTGTAGATGGCTGTGAAGGTATACCTGGGAGGCGGGGCCAGCGGGGGCTCTCAGGGGGACTGGAGCCCAGGGGCTGGATCCGCAAGCTCCCCATCCCACACGGCGTAAACCCCAGGCAGCTCCACACACCAGTCATCACAGTGGGCTGTGCCCCGGGATAAAGCTTTAGTAGGGGCTGCAGGTCTGGGCCAGGCAGCTACCCAACAAGTCCCCGGACCATTTGCTTTACAGAGAGACTCTCATGTGCCTAGGGGACTCTTCACTTTCTCCCTGGCTACAGGTCCCCTATCTACTCCTCACTCCATCTTGGGGAGGGGGCGCATTGCGGGGCGCGTTCACAGGCATATATGGTGACTACCAGGTGGATACCATGGATAGGGAGAGTCACTGACACTTCCTCATGTTTGTGAAGTCTCCAAAACTAGCCATGGGGACCAGGGACACCCTCAAGGACCTACAGGGTCAGGGTTCTAGCTGCCTGCCCTGGGCCGAAGGGAATGCAGGCCTTCTAGTGTATAATGCTGGTGGGTACTTTCTGCCTGAGGTATCCAAAATGCCTGTGTGCTGGAGCTGGCCCGTGGGTTGGCAGAGGGTGGCTCAGAGCAACTAGACACAGCCACACCAGCCCTGAATGATCCTCCACAACTGTAAGAGAGGCCGTTGCAGCTTCTAGAGAGTTCCAGAAAGTAGGAGCTAAGTGTGGTAAGGGCCCGCCAAGTCTGCTTAGACCCGGAGGAATTGGACAGTTCTTTACGAAGGGAAGACTCCAAAGCAGGCTTCTAACGCATAGGAGGCAGGACCCAGGTGTGGGCCAAGGCTACAGCATTGCAGTAAAGCAGGGAAGCCCTCCCCTTCTTGTCACCATGCTCCTAGCTGCATGTTAGGCCAGTCAGACTCCGATCCTCAGAGCGCCCTGTGCTGACCCCCTTTTCAGGGGGTTAACGGAGAGGATGCTTACTGATCTTGTGACAGTGCCTGGCATGCCCCTCTTTGCGCAGGTGTGTGTGTGTGTGTGACAAAATTCCCCTACGTTGCCATTCTGCAGAGTTCCCACCTCTAAGTTCACAAACTTAGAACAAGCATGTGGTGAGGCTAAGAACGTAAGAGGGCAGAGGCTGGGTCAAGGCCAGCCTCCATCGGGTGGGGCTGCAGGTGCGGCATAGCCTCTGCCCCAGACAACCCCGGGGCCCATGGCATGGGACAGAAAATGGAGGAATGGGGCAGGAGGAGGCCCTCGGAGGTACTCACTCAACATATTTGGTCCAAGGCGGAGGGTCATGCTGGGCCATGAACACACAGTTGGTCAGGATGGTACACATGATGAGCACGCTGAAGAGCGTGTCGCGGGAGTTAAGGAGGTCACGGGAGGGCCGACCCACAGACCCACACAGGGGCCCACAGCGAAAGCCTCACCAACAGCCAGCCACCGAAGGGACAAGAACCCATGGAAGAACTCTACCCCTAAAGCCACGGAAGGGGCCCCCAGGAAGCCATGGCAGGAGCTGCAGGGAGCCACAGCAGTTCCATCCACCAATCCACACAGTGGGCCCAAAGAAGGGGGCCTCACAGAAAGCCACAGGAGGGGGCAGCCGAGCCGCCACAGCCGTAACCGCCAACCGCCGATGGGCTGGCCTGGTGGTGTCACTGGCACGCAGGTGCTACACCCCATCACACACTCTACAGAGCAGTCCCATCGGGGCCCTCTCCAGCGTGCTGGCTGCCAGAGCCCGCCCTTTTCCACAGCTCTTAGCGACCACCACACAAGCTGGAGACTGCTCCAACACTGGCTGTGTGTCCTAGCTGTTGCTTCAGGCTGGACAAGGCTCTGCCTGATTTCCTTCACTCTTTCCCTTGCCTCTGCAAGACAGAGGAGCAAGGACCAGACCCTGGGCTTCAGAGGGGCAGGTACCCCAGGAGCCTGGCTGCACCCACCACTCCTATGGCCGCGTCCAGGCTTGGGACACCACAGCCCAGCCCTCAGCCCCCAGCACACAGCTGCCAAACAGAGGCTCCAGGACAGCCCCAGCCAGATCCCAGGCTGGCACTTAGTGATGCCTACCCTGACTGCAGTGTGTACACGTGGAGATCCAGCCCCTTCTACCTCCATACTTCCAGAAAACTCAGTCAATTACAAAAGCGGCCTCCCATCTATAATGAATTCTCTAGTTTCTCATAAAAAAAAAAACCAAAAAAAAAAAAAAACAAACAAACAAACAAAAAAAAAAAAAAAAAACGAGATGTAATCCTTTACGAACTCAGGGCTGGTCTACAGGTCTGCTCATCCAGGGAGAGCAACTCTCCAGGCCCTGGGTCCCTACCTCAGTGTGATACACAGCTGTTGTTAGGCCATTGTCATGGTTAGCTTTAACTGCCAACTTGGCACAGCCAAGCCATAAGAGGAGAGCCTCAATTGAGGATCAGGCTGGCCCATGGGCATGTCCGTGGAGGGTTGTCTTGCTGGACCAGTGATGTGGGAGGGCCCGGCTCACTGTGAGCAGATGGTGGTCCTGGGATATATAAGGGAGCTAGCTAAGCAAAAGTCTCTCTGCAAGCCAGCAGGCAGCATCCTCCATGGTTTCTGCCTTTCAGTTCCTGCCCTGGCTCCCCTCGGTGGTGGACTGTAATGCATAAGCTGAAATAAACCTTGCCCTCCCCTACATTGCTTTTGGCCAGTGTTTTATCACAGCAACAGAAACCACACGAGAACAGTCACCATGGCCAGGCCTGTCTTCCTGTCTTCCAGGGTTCAGACACGCATCTCAACAACCCATCGCTACCTCTGACACATCTCCACACCAGGCTCTGTGACGTGATGAAACTTCTCTCACTGAGCGAACCACTTACAAACCCCTCCCTCAACCAGCCTCATCCGTTTCCAAGGTTTCACTGCCGAAGTGTGGAAAACCTCAGGACATTTTTGAAGCACATATGGGATGGCACCCATAGCAGATCTCCACTGAGCCCCTCCTGGAAGCCACGCTCGCCCTTGAACCAATCTGAATTCTAATAACCCTAGGAGGCGTGAACTTTGCCTCTATCTGAAGAGACAAGAAAACGGACGCACAAAACGGTCAGGTTGAAGGTCGCTGCAGCAGGCAGGACCTGTCCCAGAGACCGGTGCTCCCGAATCCCTGGTACCCATCGCTCTGTTTAGCTGGGAGAAGACAGAGGGAGTCAGTTAAGAACTTGAGGTGGGAAGCACGGTTTTCCAGGAGTATCAGGTTAGCGTCAATGTCATCACAGGGTCTTTGTGACGAGGGGTTGGCCTGGCCACTGCCATGAGTTCGGGATGTGAAACCGTCCTGTAAAAAGTGGAAAAACCTAGAAAAGCCTCCAGAAGGAAACAAAGCCTGCTGATGCCTTGGTTTTCACCGGGAGAGAAGCCCCCAGAGCTGTGAAACGATAGATGTGTGCTCTGTGATGCTAGCGTGTCTGTGGCCACCCATCTCTGGCACCAGGATCTACCACAGGGATGCGGATGGAGGATGGTCCTATCTGTACCACACCCCGGTTCGGGAGCCACCTCCGTCACAGACTTTCTGCCCTCTGGTCCACTCTCCTGCCTCCAGAAAGGAGGACGTCGTGTTAGTTACAACACCTCGACTCTGGCCTGACGACAAGCATGGTGTTCCTTACCTGTCTGTCACCCATGGTGCTGTACAGAAAATCGAACCAGGTGACGGGCTCTGTTAAGTGGCAGGAGAATGACACGCAGGAGGGACAAGGAAATTATGTCATTTTGTGTGTGCATATGCGTGTGGTGGTACACACGTGCACGTGCGTATGATGCATGTGGACTAGGGGACAATCTTGGGTGCCATCCCTCAGGTGCTATCCACCTTTTCTTGTTGAAAAAGAATCTCCCCCTGGCCAGGAGCTTGCCAAGTAGACCGGGCTGGATGACCACAGTGCCAGCAATCCTCCTGCGTCTGCCTCCCCAGTGCTGGGGTTAGGAGCGTGTGCCAGGTGCCAGCCTTTTCACACAGATTGTGAAGGTTAAGCTCATGCTTGAGAGGCAACTGCTTTACCGTCTGTGCCCCCGCTGCAGCTTTTATGTGTCATTTAAAGAGCAAATTTACCTGAGTCAGTGGCAACAGAGCCATGTCCTGAAACACTACAAAATCGGACATCATGCCTTCAATGGAGCCGAGCAGGAGGGCTTCCTGGAGGAAGCACCAGCAACCCGTAAGCTTGCAGAGCCTTCTCTGTAGAGTCAGGGTTTTTCTGCTCTCGGTGGACCAATCACAACTCCTCAGAGTGGGAAGAAGGCTTCTCTATATAGAACAGCTGTGTGGACGGGCTGACGTGGACAACCTCAAAGACGTAGCTAGGCAGATGACCACACACTTGAACACTCAGATGAGGGGACACTGTCCAGGTTTTCTAGATCTGGTGATGCCCTGGGGTGGGGTGAGCCAGGTCCCTGTCCTTCCATGTGACACCTCAAAAGTGTCACCTGGCTTCCTTGGCGCTGGGGACGGCTCTGATGCTACTCTCAGGCAGTTTTCTGTGTGTGACGAGAGGCATCTCTCCCTACCTATGCAAGAGCCTAGTCTTCAGGTCTCGTCCCTACGCACCCAGCATGGGCCGGTGTCAGACTTGCCAGTCACCCAAATTCCCAGACAGGACACATCTGTTCGCACTGCTTGCTAGCTTCAGGCCAGTATCAAGCTGGCCCTTTGTGTGGGCAGCGTCAAAGGCCAGCTCTATAGGCCTATGCATAGCAGAACATCTTCAGTCATTGTCCCAAACACCCACTCCCAGGCTCACGATTAAAATGCCGGCAAAGGCTGCCTGTTCAACAACACAGAATGCCTGGCACTTGGGCCACTTAAGTCTTCAGCTCCAGGAGTCAAATCTCCCAAAGAGGAGGGAATTAATCACGGGCAGACACTGTCATGGGTTTGTGCTATTCAATGAACATGCGCACGCGCGCACATACACACACACACACACACACACACACACACACACACACTTAATTTGATTGCCCATTTGAAAGTGGTAGAGAAACGTGGGAGGGTTTTGTGAGCAGATCCTGGGCACCGAGGAAGACAAAATGCTCCTTGGCATGAACATGAGGTCTCTCTGAATGTGACTGTGGTGGCATTCACAGTTCCATTAGCTTCTCTTATTTAATCATGGCAGGGACACATTCTGCAGGATTATAACAAAAATACATAGGAACAAACCAATTCTACATGCCCATATTTACTTTTCCAGCCATTTCCAGGGATACACCACAAGCTCAGAACAAAGGCCAGAGCCAAACAGAACGATGACACTGGCCTGTCACACCGTGAGCCTTCACTGTCACAGGAGACCAGGATGCATCATGCCTCTCTGTAAGTTTGTCTTTGCCCAGCCCATCCAAAGACTATCACATACAGTTTAGTGCATGTATAGACGTGGTGGGGATTTGAATGGGTATGAAATTTTAAGCACAGTGCAATTTCACAACTGAAAGCATAAACTCAAGGCTGCTCAGTGTGAGGAAGGCACGGTGGCCCATGACTCCAGATGTGCAGGTTGGACGGTTATGAGTTCTAGGGCGACCTAGAATAGATAGTGAAACCCTCTGCAAAAAGCTAAAAACCCAATGGAACTGCTTTGTGTTTCAGGGCACGGTGGTGGCACACACCTTTGATCCCAGCACTCAGGAGCCAGGAGCAGGGGGAATCTCTGAGAGTTCAAGGTCAGCCTGGTCTATACAGTGAGTCTCACAAAGAATGCACCGTAGTTGCTAATGGGCACAGGTTCAGCCCAATTTGGGGGGGGTGATAGAATCTTCTAGAAGTAGATAGTAGTGATGACTGTGCAGCCTTACAGATACACACACACACACACACACACAAAATCACTGAATCATACACTTTAAAATAAATTTTATGGGCTGAAGAGACAGCTCAGTGGTTAAAAGTGCACACTGTTCAGCTCTCACCACTCACATTGGGCAGCTCACAACCATCTATAACTCCAGTTCCTGGGGATCTGATGTCCATAAGCAGACATGCACACACACACACACACACACACACACACACACACACACGAGAGGGAGACAGAGACAGAGAAAGACCCAGAGACAGAATTTAAAATTAGTAACAATAAATCTACACTGTTTATGATATGCAAAGTGGACCTCAACTTTCAGAAGGTGTCAGTGGAGAGCTTGTGGGTTCCTGAATCTTTAGCTGGTGATTCTGGTCTAGAAAGCCTCCAGAATCTGCCTTTTAAACAAACTTCCTGGTGGGTACACACTATCCCTCTGAGGGTACTGGGAGGTGGGCTTCCCAACACCTCAGATCTCAGTCTCTCTGTCCATTAGGTGGCGCTGTCAGGAATTATTGTTCCAGCCCTGGGTAATGGAGAATTACAGCAGCTGCAGAGCTTAGGGCAGGGCCTCTCACACAGATCGCTTCCCTGGGGTGGCTGCCTTGGGGAAGGCAGGCAGGCAGCTCAGGGCTATCAGGACTGGTCTTCCAGACAGGACCAGCAACTCACAGCCTCAGAACCACCACTCAACGCATCCTGTAGCTGGGCTGAGGACACCAATGTCCCTACTGCCTTCCTCACCCACCTGATTTCTGGCCTCTCATCTGCTCTAGCGAGTCCCAGCCCAGTGCCTGGAGAGAGCCATGGGACCTAGGCTGCATCCCTGGAGATTCTCGTGGCTGCCAAACACTGTTGGGTTGGTTAGCTACCTGGAGAAGCAACCCCGAGTGAGCTTGGAGGATGCTTTCGGGGTGGCCACACCCCTACGGCAGGCTAGAGACCAGCTCTGAGCACTAAGGAAACTGATTTTCCTTCTCCTTCAGCTCAGTCCTTCCTACAAAGCTGTGACCACACTCTGGAGGAAACAACAACTTGCTAGCTGTCCTACCACACTTAGGGAGCCCGCTGAAGGGGAAATGCTCAGAGTTGAGGCAGATGTGGCTGGGGAGGACTTGGGGAGCTCTGCCCAGCTGGTTCACTATACCCACACCTGACAGCACCTAGAGCTCAGCAATGCAACTGAGGCTCCCAACAGTACTTGCTGGCCTTGGGAGTTGGCTCAGTGCTAAGAGTGCTTGCAAGTCTGACAGCCTGGGTTCGATCCTTCCACATCCAGGCAGTGGGAAGAGAAGACTGACTTCTGTCCTGACTACATACACACCATGCTGTATACCAGGCTCCCCCCAACATCACGAGTAAGTAAACAAATGCAATAATAATAAAAATTAACAACAACAACAGAAAGCCCAAAGCAACAAAACAAACCCGGGCACTGGCTACAGGCACGCCCCCCCCCCATCCAGGTCACCAGGGGTCACGGAAAGGGCTTTCCAGGTCCTCACAGTAAAATGTGAACACCTGTGCCTTGGTGGACGGCACCACCCCTGTCTGAGATCCCTCAGGTCCCTTCTCCGAAATCTAGAGACGAGTGGGCCAGTGAGTTGGCTCAGCGGCAAAGGCCCTTGCCGTGTCCACCAAGCCTGACACCCGTGCTTGATCCCTGGGACCCGGATGGCGAAAGGAAGGGTAACTGACTTGCGCAGTTTGTCCTCTGACTTCCTTTTCCCCCATACACACAGAAACGCAGTAAGCAAACAAACATGTCTTAAAAATGCAATGCAGAGGAGCCCCCCCCAGCTGCCTGATCCAGGACCCCGAAGCCCGTTTGGCACTCCCCCCCCCCCCCCGTTATTTCCTTCCAATAGCCCTGCCAGCAGGCAGGAAGCATTTTTAGGCTGCGGTTTATGTAATTGGACGCTAACCAGAGTTCTTTGAGAAGCTCTCAAACTGCAAACATTTTGTCAACACCTAGTTCAGAAGCAAGCGCCGGCTCCTTCGAAAGATGCCCACGTGAGGAAAAAAAAAAAAAAAAAAACTAGAGGCCTTTTTTTTTTTTTTTTAACCAAGGCATGGCTTTTCCTTGACTGAGCCTCTGCAAGGGGCAGCAGGAGGTGGTGGTGGTGGGGGACATTTGGAGCCATCAGAGACAGGGCAATGCCGAGGACATCATTCCTTCTGGGATCCTACTGCTGGCTTCAAGGCAATTTTTCTTCCTCTTGAAGAAGCAGAGTCCCCTCCCCCGCCCTCCCCCCCAGGGATCTTGTTAACAAGCAGGCACGGTCTGGGATGGAGTTCAGGGTTCTACTTTCCTAATGAGCTGCTGGTGGGGACCACGCCGCTTGCCCTGGGAGTAGTGAGGGGGTTCCCTGAGCACCTGTGTATCAGCCCAGGACAGCAAAGGATATGAATGTACCAGGATCTTCACAGCCGCTCTGCGCACAGGGTGGAAGGGGCTGAGGATGTACAAGGCGTTGGTGGCACTGAACCGGAAGATGGTTTTGCCCTTGTTCAGCACGATGAAGGTCTGTGGACAGAGGGGGACAGCTGTCATCCTTGATCCCCCAGGCCGTGGCTAGGGCTGGGAAGGAGTGAAGGAAGTGGATCTCCCTTTACTGTGGAGCCCCGTGCCTGGGCCATGAGTGACGAGGGAGAGGTGGCTCAGTCAGGTTGCTCGGTCAGGTTGGCTGAGATTTACTTTAGGTTCAGAATTACCACCTCAGCCAGGGAGGGCCCTTTGTGGTGGCAGCTGGGCCATAACCAGCAGCGGGAGAAGAGGCTGGAAGCTCACCCAGCCTGGACTTCACACATAGGCTCACTTACTCACTGTCCCTCTACTGGCCTCATCGGACTCCAACCCAATCATTTCTGTTCCTGTCACAGGGATCTAGACTCTCTCTGAGCCATGTCCCTAATCCCGTCCTAACCCCTTCTGTCATCTCTGAGCAACCACGACCTAAGCCCATGCACACACACACACCCGATTCTACCTTCTGACCTGACAACTCTCACACTCACACACACACCCAACCCTGACCCTACTCCAGTCACTTGAACCAGGGAGTTCTGGAAGCCTCCGAGTAGGTCCAGGTCAGCTTTCTTGACAGTGTAGACTGAGTGTGTGTGTGTGTGGGGGGTCCCTTCACATCCATCACTGACCACACATGCGCATACTCATAGACACACGCACTCAGAGGCTCTTAAGCTGTCTCGAGCCATGGTGTCAGACATTGACACACGTTACATGGGCCCTCACACTGACTAAGGTTGTCTTTCCCTCCGCTCTTAGCTTGGAGCTGACCACAGTAACAGCAATGGCTTCCTTGGTCTCTGGTACCTGGCTTTTCTCCAGATTCTAGCCTGTTGTCCCACAATTAGGCCCACAAGTGCAGACAGCTGGGTGGGCCGTTTGTCCCTCACTTGTCTGGTGCAAGATGGTGATCTGTGGTCTGAAGAGGAGGCCAGGGCAGGGACTCCCTTCCCTCTCCCGGGGAGGAAGGATAACAGAACAGGTCTTTCCCATCATTCCATGATTCAGCAGTCATGGCCTCTTCTTCCCTCTCAGCCTTTCCACAGCCTCTGTGGTTCAGGGCAGGCCATACAGCCCAGGATGCTAAGACCACTGTGGCTCAGCTTGAGCCAGCTGGCTCTGATGATGCTGCTGGCTGGCTCTCTGGGCTGCCTGAGGGATGGGAGGTGCACACACCACTTTTATTTAGAAGGGAGGCTCACTCAGGACTCCATTCCAAGAGCCCACACTCCTTCATGTCTGGGGACATGAAGGGGTCCCCTAGAGGAACATATCAAAGCACTACACAAGAAGGCAAGGTTTCAGGGGTCCCCTCCCACCCCCACGTTAGGGGCCCAAACACCACTATTTACGTCTTCATCCCAGAACTCCAAATTTAAGGTGACTGGAATACAGATCAATGGTGAGTCACTCCCCTAAAGCCCAGGGGAGCCAGCCCCACACAGAACTCCACAGAGCCCCATCTGCTTGCTGCCTTCCTAGGGGCAACCTACAAGGGTGAGGAGGGTGTTGAGGGGGTGGCAGTCACCTTCTGGGTACTATAGAAAGGGTCCAGATCTTCCAGGGGCTCCCCAATGAGCTCTCGGGGTGGGTTGCCATAGAGATCTGGCAGCTTTTTGGAGGCCTGCAGGTCCAGCTGGGGCCGGGGAGCTTCGTCCTCTGCCAGGCCCTCACGACTCTCCTGTGATGTGGCCGAACCTCGGGCCTGCTTTTCCGCCATGCGCTTCTCGATGGCCGCCAGAGACTCCCGGGTGAACCTACGGAAGCTGCTGGTGCCCCGAGGTAACAGGAAGTTTGCCATCTTCTCATCCTGCTTCTGGGGCACAGGGTCTCCTCAGGCTGCCTGGGGGGAAGCTGGAAGACACAGGCGAGGGCAGGGTGGTCGGAGCAGGAAAAGGACACAATCTGCAAAGTGTACAGGGTCCCCAGCTGCCAATCACGACCAGGCCCACATGATTGACAGTGGCTGGGGTAAACATGTATGCTCCCACTGTGTATGTGTGTGAGTGTGTGTGTGAGTGAGTGTGTGTGTGAGTGAGTGTGTGAGAGTGTGTATGAGAGTGTGTGAGTGTATGTGAGTGTGTGAGAGGGAATGAGTGTGTGTGAGTGTGTGAGAGAATGTGTGTATATGCCTGTGTGAGTGTGTATGTATGTGTTTGAGTGTGTGTATGTGAGTGAGTGTGTGTATGTGTGAGAGAGAGAATGTGTGTGTGTGCCTGTGTGTGTATGTGTGTGAGAGAGTATGTGAGTGTATGCCTGTGTGTGTGTGAGTATGTGTGTGTGAGTGAGTGTGTGTATGTGAGTGAGTGAGTGTATGTGTGTATGTGAGAATGTGTGTGTGAGAATGTGTGTGTGTGTGCCTGTGTGTGTGTGAGTATGTGTGTGTGAGTGAGTGTGTGTATGTGAGTGAGTGAGTGTATGTGTGTGTGTGAGAGAGAATGTGTGTGTGTGCCTGTGTGTGTGTGAGTATGTGTGTGTGAGTGAGTGTGTGTATGTGAGTGAGTGAGTGTATGTGTGTGTGTGAGAGAGAATGTGTGTGTGTGCCTGTGTGTGTGTGTGTGAGTGTGTGTGTGAGAGAGAAATGTCACCCACGTGTTTCTCCACTCCCGATCCAGTGTGTCGAGGGAAAGTATGCCATCGCGAGAGTTTTACCCTGCTCACTCCGCACCCAAGAAAACATCTCATATGCCCACTTTTAAGACACTTTAAGACACTTCCATCCCCAACTGGCTCCCTGGGCTCCACGGGACAGGATGGACAGAGAGGCCGCGTGCTTTATCCCAGACCCTGACAGAATGAGAGGTGAGACCTGCGTATGTCGGGAGTTGGCCCTGGATGGGACCAGGTCCTATATCCCCCCTCACCAGGGAACATTCCCAGCCTGAGAGGTGTTCAGTTCCCACAGTCCCCATGCCCGCCCATGAGGTGGTACACACCAAACCTGGGCACAGGAGGCAGCAACTGAGGGGTCATCAGCGTTTGCCCCAAGGGACCCAGGAAAACGCTGTGGGCTTTCAGAAACATCTGGCTAGCCACACCGGAACTGGCAACCAAATGTTGGCACTTCGGAGTGCACAGCTGTGCAGACCTCCTGATGAGGGCCTCGCCGGGATCCCTTGGGTGCAGCGCCATCCCTAACTAGACCGATTCTAAAGGTGGGAAGTGGGGCGGACGGGTGTGCCTCTGGCTCATCGCACCACACCCTCTTCCCCCACAAGAGAGGACAAATGCCAATCCCAAGGGGACAGCAGCACCGGAAGACAGTGACCACCACTGAAGAGGACGTCAAACCAGGAGAATGTGGCCCCCGGTGGCCTCAAAATATCCAGGACCTGGTGCAAACACACTCTGTGACAGCAAGACAGAAGAATGCGTTCCTGGCTGGCTCACCAAAACAGGATGTGGCCAGAGAGCTCCTGACCATGACCTGACCAAGCCAGGGGCTGCACCGCTAATTACCACATCAAACCCGGGAACGGCTGGGCACCGGCTCAAGAAGGCAGACTGGACACCTGCTAGAGATCTCTGCCAGGGACACTCTCCCTTCCTGTCAGACGGGGGCTATGCCCTGATTTCACTCCTGTGGAGCACGTCAGGAATGGCCCCTGCAAGCTGCCGTGGCACTCACCCCAGCACACGGCCAAC
The DNA here is from genome assembly GCF_943737965.1 of Phodopus roborovskii. Classification (NCBI taxonomy): domain Eukaryota; kingdom Metazoa; phylum Chordata; class Mammalia; order Rodentia; family Cricetidae; genus Phodopus; species Phodopus roborovskii. The sequence goes on from NW_026125295.1 coordinate 7,669,500, forward strand.
AAGGACCCAGACTCAGGGTGCCCTGAGCACCAACGGTTGCAAGTATTCAACCAGGTGGCGGTGGCAGGTAGAAATCGAGCAAGGGCAAGGGCCTCAAAGGGCACCGCTGGGCTGCTGAGAGGGTTCAGTGGGGGGAGGCCCTCTCTGCCACGAGTGACAACCACATCAGGGGGTAGGAGGGAGGGATGGAGGGACAGAATGAGCATGTAAATGTAGGGTAGTATTTGCCATAAAAGCTTGAAGAGCTCAGTTTGGTCCCTAGCTTCCACACGTAAAAAGCTGTGTGAGATAGTGCCTGCCTGTGATTTTAGTGCCTGGGAGGCGAAGACAGGAAGATCCTGGAGTTGGCTGGGCCCTAGGCCTAGCCCAGGTCCTAGTGAGACACCCCAGTTCAGAAAACAAGTTGGATGCCTCTTGAGGAATGACACCCCAAGTTGACCTTTGACCTCTCCACATGTTAGCATGTATGCATGTGCTTCTGTACTGGAGGTACACACACAC